>NC_140000.1:23378254-23604061 GCF_964263955.1 Coregonus lavaretus | reverse complement strand
CCTCATTAAATCATTAAGGGAAGGACACACTTATTTCACTCTGGTGAATATGTTTATAACTAATATTTTGATCAATAAATACATAATCTATAGTGTGTGTGTGCATACATGCGTGTACATGTGCATGTGGACATTGATTATCTTGCTAAACATTCTCAACACCATCTTCTCTTTCATTCTCTATAGGCTTAAAAGAACAAACACCACATTTATACCCTGACATAGTTTTCTAAGTAAAAACATTGCACCACTCCTCAAGTTATTGACTGTGTCTCTGTGTTGTTGTGTGGAGCAGCCCATTGTCACTGCCCTGCCAGAGGAGAGCGGTGGGGCCAGAGTCACGCAAATCAAAGCGGCGCATCATGGAGACACAGGTCAGTGCTTCTGTCTCGAACCAGGCATCAAGGGAGAGATCAGCCATCAGCCGCCCCCTCACTGCGTAGCAAAGAGCTGCCTGGCAATGGAATGACTTGTCAGTCACAATCAGTCAGTGTGTGGAGAAAAGGTTCTCATTTTAGCCAGTGTTGTTGTCTGTTTACATATTCTTCAACGCCTAGCCCAGCCTACCCATCATACACTATTGAATTGAAGCTGGTTTACCGTTTATGACTCGATCGAGTATGACAACATGTTATGGTCACGGGTTTAGAAATATATTTTTGACTATGAATAGAAAATACACATCCTTTTATACTACTGATCAGGCTGGCTCCCTTATCCTGAGACAATAAATGTTATGGAACGGTCGTATTTCAGCGAGCAGCACTTCCAGCAGACTGTTGTATCCTGAGCGAACATTAATCATCCTCCATCTTGGGGCAGGTTGGTTATCACAGGGAAAGTGCGAGGGGAAGGGACGCTGATATGCGGTGTCTGGGAGCGCTTCCAAGTGCACTTTGCAGTCGATTACAGTTTGGCCAGGTGGCGCTGGCACTTTGACAGTGCAGTATTGACAGAGCACCTCGATTTAAAGGGACAGCGTGCTAGTAAGGGGAGGGGATAATGCTAGCATACCACTGCTGTAATTACTGTATATGTTGTGGGTCACAGTCCAGCATTGGAGGGTGATAGAGCTGAGGGTGTGCTTAGAACTGAGGAAGCAAAGGATATATGGGATAGATTACTGATGTTTTGTTGTTAAGGGTAGCAAGCTCACACTGTAAGAAATGCTACCTCAGTCTCCACAATATGAATCTACTTATCATAGTCAGTGGACACCGCTTCAAATTAATGGATTTGGCTATTTGAGCCACACCCGTTGCTGACAGGTGTATAAAACCGAGCACACAGCCATGCAATCTCCATAGACAAACATTGGCAGTAGAATGACCTTACCGGCCGAGCAGCCGCACACAAGCCTAAGATCACCATGTGCAATGCCAAGCGTCAGATGGAGTGGTGTAAAGCTCACCGCCATTGGACTCTGGAACAGTGGAAAAGCGTTCTCTGGAGTGATGAATCACGCTTCACCATCTGGCTGTCCGACGGACAAATCTGGGTTTGGCGGATGCCAGGATAACGCTACCTGTCCGAATGCATAGTGCCAACTGTAAAGTTTGGTGGAGGAGGAATAATGGTCTGGGGCTGTTTTTCATTGTTCGGGCAAGGCCCCTTATTTCCAGTGAAGGGAAATCTTAACGCTACAGCATACAATTACATTCTAGATGATTCTGTGCTTCCAACTTTGTGGCAACAGTTTGGGCAAGGCCCTTTCCTGTAATGCAGGTTTAAAGCTGTCACGTGAAAATATGTATTTCATTTTGGAAAGACTAGCCCTCTGTACTAACAAAGTTCAAGCGTTTGTAATTACATTACATTTTTTTAATGATATTTATCAAATGTTACTGTATGTTAATAGACCTTGGTTTTTATTTAGATGTATTCACAAGCAGTATGGATTATTCTACAAAGGTAACATTAAAGGACATGAACTGAAGTATCGTGTCTAATGTGTGATTGGATCGACTGATTTGGCGTCAAAACACTAGCTAATCAGTGTTTCTCCTGTGTCCAGCCTTGTCTGCCCCCGGTCCCAGCCACCCCAATAGATCTGGTGCCATGTTGCCATGGCTACGTAGGTGGGACTAACCTCTACAACTCCAGGAAGTCGGAAGAGGAGCTGAATTTGGGGTTGGTACTGTTATTGTATTGGTTACACTTGACATAATGTATAACAAGTAATAATGCATTGTACTGCATTTACAGAGTGTTACTGTTTTTTTTACATCCTCAGTGATTTAGGCTACCCTTATTAGGCAATATGTGGGTGTGGAAATGCATGCATACATTGTTGCTTTTTGTCACCGTTTTTTTTTATCCCTGGTCTTTCCACAGCTCTCCACCTAAGAGGATGTTTGCCCTGTATCACCCAACCTATAACGGAGCCCCAGCCATCTCCAGAACCCTGCATCACTATAGGTCAGTATTAACCACAGCTCCTCTTGCTGTCCGGGGACTACCCTCAATCTAGACATCTAGAGAGGAAACCATAGCTGTGCCTGGATGACAACGGCAAAAAGTATGAATCGTGAAATATTAATCTCTCTCTCTCTCTCTCTCTCTCTCTCTCTCTCTCTCTCTCTCTCTCTCTCTCTCTCTCTCTTGCTCTCTCTCTCTCTTGCTCTCTCTCGCTCGCTTGCTCGCTCTTGCTCTCTTTAGTGCGGAAGACCCTTGTCGAGTGCCGCCCCCTTGCCTCCCCTTCTCCCTGTCATCGTCCCACCATCACCACCACCACCACAACAACCACAACAACCACAACCACCACCAGCAGCACCACCAGCACCAGCCTGGCCAGAAGTTAGATCCCTGCCCCTCCCTCCTGCTGCGTGACGTCCCTTCCTATCCGGGTGGCGTGGGGGGAGGGGGCGGGGGGGATGGGTCAGCTGCCAGGGGCTGGGGGGGCGGGGACGGGGTGAGGATTTTGGCGAGGCGAGTAACACCAGACGGGAAGGTCCAGTACCTCGTGGAGTGGGGGAACGTGAGCGTGTACTGAGAGAGAGAGAGAGAAGAGAGAGAGAGAGAGAGAGAGAGAGAGAGAGAGAGAGAGAGAGAGAGAGAGAGAGAGAGAGAGAGAGAGAGAGAGAGAGAGAGAGAGAGAGAGAGAGAGAGAGAGAGAGAGAGAGAGAGAGAGAGAGAGAGAGAGAGAGAGAGAGAGAGAGAGAGAGAGAGAGAGAGAGAGAGAGAGAGAGAGAGAGAGAGAGAGAGGAGGGGGAGGATCAAAACACCAGAGTGCTTGGCAGCAAAGAGGGGAGATTGGAGAGGGCTTGAGAGAGAGAAAAATAGATACAGATACAATGACTGTTGTGCAGGTGCCACAGAAATGTGTGGCAACATCAAGTACAAGCAAAACAAAAAAGGCAAATCCAGGTTGCTCAAACAATATCGCCTCCATTCTATATCATCACACTACGTGTTACTATATCTCCCTCTTTGCTAGTGTTTCCCCTATATTTGTACTGTATACCTTTGGAATATGCCTTTGCATTTATCATGTTTACGTTTGAAGATTGTATATACAGTATTTGATTATAGGCAATTTGTTACGTTACCTTTTGTCATACTTGATTTACATGATAGTATGTAATAGAAATATATTAGTAGGAGCCACAAGAGGGCTTTTGTTTTTATAGTTAGATTTATATATTCACAATATATTATTGAATGATTTGATTTGATGATGTGGTTGCATAGTGCCTATCTGGATTGTGCATCTGCAGATTGAGAAGTTTACCTGAATCAAGGGATCAGGTGATTGAAATGTCTGACATATATGATAACTATTCTATAAGGTTTTCTTCCTCATCCACCAATTGCAATTGAAGAGTCACAACAATATTGTGTAGGCTTTCACACACAGAATTAGTGTAAAATACATTCCAAACAAATATCAAAACATCTCTTCAAGATTAGTGATCAAAATCTTTGATCAGATAGCCATGGAAAATGGTTGCTCGTTGAGACAGATTTGTCTGTCAATATATGTTGAGGGGTGTTTTACATTCTTTTTGGGAAGACAAGTCAACATACTATGGTATTATGTGCAGGTGAAACTATTTGTACTGTTTTCCATTTTCAGGTCATAGACAGAGGAGTCAGCTCCTATCTTCCAGGTTACACTGAGGATGAGAGATAGTGTTAACTCTGGCCCACTTCCAAGCTGATACCTAAGCCCTAGTCTGGACACTAGATCTGACAAGATTGGATAGATATGAGCAATATGGCTTAAGTTTCATCCGGCCTATCAGAGGGCAAGGTGGAGCTTTCATCATATTTCTCTAATATCCAATCCTTTCAGATGTACCCAAATGTCTAAGGGGTTAGGGCTATGGGTGTTTGATTTGGAATTGGGCCCCAGAGATCATAGTGGAACAGGAGGTTGTGTATAGAACTCTAGAATATCATAGTGCAAGGTTCAGAGTTTATATTTATACAGATCTTTATTTCTGTCTTTTGTGGGATACAACACAGATAAGAGTAAATGTGTGAGTTTTATCCCCCAGAAGACAGATTGTGTTACAGGTGTAGTTACAGTAAATACCTAGATAAAACAATAGGCAGTAATACTGTTATAATCATGTCAACAGAAAACATTTTCAGTCATTTTTTTTAAACCACAACAAAGTGTCGCCCATTCCCCAGATTGAATGATGTGAACTATGCCATCTGTTACTTAAGCAATAAGGCCCGAGCGGGTGTGGTATATGGAAAATATACCACGGCTAAGGGCTGTTCTTACGCACAACCAAACGCTGAGTGCCTGGATACAGCCCATAGACGTTGTATATTGGCCATATACCACAAACCCCAGAGGTGCCTTTTTTGCTATTATAAAGTGGTTACCAATGTAATTAGAACAGCAAACAAGTAATTTTGTGTCATACCCGTAGTATACGGTCTGATATACGACATCTTTCAGCCAATCAGCATTCAGGGCTCGAATGACCAGGTTTATAATAGTGGATAGATGATTGCTCAGCCTGGTCTCATAGACTAGACGTAACCTAACCCTAACCTTAACCCAGTAACCTAACTTCTAACCCTAACCTTAACCCCTAACCCCTAGTGTAGTTAACGTTAGCCACCTAGCTAACTTTAGCATTAGCCACCTAGTTAAAGTTAGCCACAACAAGTTGGAATTCGTAACATATCATGCGGATTGTAATTCATAACATATGATACGAAATGGATGATGGACATCCACAAATTAATACATATCATACTAATTGGAGTGTCACGGATTTACATTTACTATGTTACGTCTACCCCTGAGTCCAGGTTGGATTGCTAAGGGTTTGGCATATTTCTAAACAGCAGTGCAGGTCAAATGCACCTCCCAACTCAGTCCTTCCCATCCCAGTTTAGGATTTAGATAATTCTCAGTGAATTTGGCTGTAGCTGAATAGGAAGAGGTCTCTGGAACCATCAGTTCGATGGTAATGAATGTATCTGTATGTTTTCTATGGTAAAGTATGTCTATAGACCCGTCAAGTGTTCGTTACTGTAGGTTATAGATGGAACTATACAAAATTACTTCAAAGGACTGGGGTGAATCTGATTTTGAGTTGAGGAACAAGAAGCTAAGAGAGTCTCTATAGTCTTCTCTTTTTTTATTTGTAGTCAAGTCCAAGTTTGATTTGATGTATTTTTGGACTTTTGGTCAAATTACGTTTATACATGTATAACCTACGCTGACACAGCTAATGTAAAATTTTAAAAATTAAAAGTTGCCCTTCACATCTTACCAATGTGCTTTGAGTGTTTTCTGTCCATTTCTTGTTTAACTTAAAATGTGTATAGGCCTATTTGTATTTACAGTAGGCCAGCCAATAATAATAAATGTTGAATTGCCCTTCAGGGACAATGAAGTTATATTCTATTATTTTCTATTCTATTCCATTTTATTCTATTGGTATAGCAATAGACTCTACGCACCCCATTCACATGCAGGTATTATGTGATGAATCAATGGCCCTTCTGCCAGGCAAACAGACTAGCTAGTCCTTATGGCTCTGTTGCCAAGAATCTCTTTGCCATGGCATGTCAAGAGCAGTTGATTCATTGCAGTGACATTTCAGATAGCCTAGTGAATCTTAGAGGGCTATGATGATGCATACTGCAGTAACTGTATGTTATCCTGTATAGATGGTGTCATTATAATTAGCAGATCACTATTGGCCTATACATAGGTTGGTTAGGTCGAAATGTATATTCACCATGAAAGCTTTGGATGTAATTCAGTATAATGCATGTACTTACTTACATTTCCCACTAGGAGGAGGTGTAAAGGAAAGATTAAAGTGCATTACCGTTCAGTCTCCAACTGCAGCTGCAAGAGCCAACCGCCAGGTGGTAGCCATAATCTAAATTTGACACGCTACTGTGCAGGCAGGTGAAGCAACTGATCCGATCAGGACGCCATGTTGGCTCTGTGGACCACTATTGGATCCAAGAGGAAATCATCAGCCAACTGCACACGTGATGTCATTCTTGCGCTTGATAATGTGTAGGTAGGCTCCATATCAATTTGTGCATGTGTGCATTGGACGAATACAATATGTATAACTACTTTTTGCTTTGGTCCTTTTAGGACACCAGCAACTTAAAATGTGTCGCTAAAAATGATCAATAGCCTTATCAATAATTTTGCCCATAATCTTTGCAATAGAACATAAAAGTGCAGGAATAAAGATGAAACCAGTTTGCTCTGAATTTAGAGCCTACAGGCAAAATATTTTTGGGGGTTCGTTTTGACATTTGAGATGAGTTGGTGTAAGTCATTCTCGAAGACCATTCATTTAGCCTACCCCTTGAGAATATATCAATTGACCATGATGTCACCAGATGTAGGCCTACAGCCTAAACTAAGTTTCAGACTTCCTAATAGCCTAGCTTATAGTCTACCACCAAAACGAGAGAATTATAGCGAACTGTAATGTAGGCTACCGCGTTATTGGCAGCAGCACGGATCTGTGTAGTGTGTTTGTGTGTGCGCGCGTTTGTGTGTGAGCGTGTGTGACTGTGCATGCAGTGGCGTGCGCGTTTGATAGCAGTAGAAGGGGCCGTATTCAATAAGGCGAATTTAGCCATCATTACTTCTTGCACTTCAAGGAGCAAACATGGAACATACAATGCATATATAGGCTATATATATATTGGAAAGCGCACACACGCGCGCACTCACTCATCCGCCCCCTTTCTCTCTCTCTCTCTCTCTCTCTCTCTCTCTCTCTCTCTCTCTCTCGTGTTTTCCCCCCACACCTCAATAACGGTGCGTGCGATAAATTTGTGCATATACTTTTATGCACGGGGATACATTTTCAATGGCTTTCGGCGGTCGTGGATTATAATTTCTATTTTTGATTTCAACAGCAGTGGAATATTGGCTACCATCGACTCCAATTGTGAATAGCGTATTCCTTATTTTCTGACTGGTGTGTGGTATTTTTTTTGCATGCGGAGAGACTGTCAAGACTCGAAGACCACGTTCAATGCCGTTGGAACATGTCCTATGTTCCCTTTCAAGGTAAGAGAACTGATATATTCCACTATTGCATCTCCCTCCCTCCCCTCCCCCTCGTCTCTCTCTCTCTCTCGCTCTCTCCATCATACAATACAGAATTGAGCAAAGGGGTGCGTTAACGCGGCATAGTGGAAACACAGGCAGGTACAGCAAGAAGTAGTGTCTTCCAGATAGCTACCTACCTGCTTTTATCACTGTGTGCCAGTCAATATGTCACTGTGCCTGTGCATGCTAAGAAGGATAGTTCATAGTGTTGCAATGTGCTGAGGTGTGCATGCCTGCTGGTATCATGGTCTTGCAAGTACACTTCCCTGTGTGCAACATCCATAGATCATGGTCACAGGTAGCCTACTGTATCTCCATGATACTGTGTGCAGTAAGGAGCCTGAAGGGGTACTTATTTGCTTGTTTTTGAGAGTTTGTAGTGGAGGAAAATGGTCCCTGAAAGTGTATGTTCAAATCAGTTCCCTTGGTATTGTGACCCTGCAACCATGACTAATGCTGTGTGAACAGAGTACAACTTGAGCTACTTCAATGTACAATGTTATGGCCACTTGAAAGTTTGGAGGGACTTTGAGGGATCCAAGGGTTGTATGGTACACTGAGTCCAGTCCCTATTACCAAAGTATTTCTGTACAGCAACTGCAAATCTTGTGTCAGGAGAATGTGTGTGTGTGTGTGTGACAGAGAGAGTGGGGAGAGAGTGAAAGAGAGGGAAAGAGAGAGAGAGAGGTAAAGGGAGAGCGACAGTGAGAGGGGGGGGGGGGAGATAGAGAGACTTTAGGCTGCTGAGGTGTGATGTCTTGTACAACCGGGTACAGTAAGGACACTGCTGTACTGGTGATGCATTGAAGCTCAAACCAAAATCATGTTCAGCAGCCAATACATGAATGTCTTAAAGTTATCAGTCATTCAAAGAGAATGACCGGTTCAAACTCTGTAATATTATGCTTTTGGTCATCTTCTAAGACATCACAAGCGGATATAGCCAAACGGCCTCTTGTGTGAGCACAGCAATAGAAGTTGGTTGCATAATATTTGTGAGATGTGAAGCTACTGTATGAGAGCCCACTCTGGAGAGATCACTGCCAGAAAAATGTGTGAACAGTAGTATTATACCTTCAAAACCCATGTCAATAGGCATGTACAGGCTATACTCTTTCCACTACAATAGATGGCACCATCAACCTTTTAGATGTAACAGGTTTTCTGGGAAGAGGAGTCTGCGTTTGAATCTCAAGGTAATGTTATCAAAAGGAAATCAGGTGATCAGTCACATCTTTTTTTACTTATGGCTGACTGAACACTAGTTCCCTATAAAAACACTTGTTTTATCTCTCCTTGACGAACACCATGCCAAAATGCATCAGTTTTGAAGTTGTTAGACTGAAAATGCCATAGAAATAAAGGCATTTTAAATAATATGCAGAGTGCTGCCTTGGCTCTCCTGTATTTTGTATTTTACACCAATGTTTATATGTTTGGGTCCCAATTCCATGGTTACTCAAAAGTAATTAGGCCTATATGAGTATCACATGTACATTTAATGTGAAGATAAGATACTGTAGGTCTCTCTCTCTCTCTCTCTCTCTCTCTCTCTCTCTCTCTCTCTCTCTCTCTCTCTCTCTCTCTCTCTCTGTCTGTCTCTCTCTCGCTCTCTCTCTCTCATGGTGCAGATGGACAGCATGGAGCACCAGCCAGCCACTGAGCCAACCCAGTCATGTCGATTTTACAGTAGTTTGATACAGCAGCTCCTGTCAAGCATGGGCATTCATTTTAAAGAGACAGTGCACCCCCAATGCACTGACTGCAGCACTCCTCTCATGTGACATAAGGGGCTGTCTTACACCCTCCGCCAATCGAGCTGTGCCAGGAACCATCATCTGTTAGGCTATTACTGTACTGTATGCTCAAGATCTACCGTGTTCGATGATCTGTCAGGGGAAAGGCTCATTCATTTTCCAATGGGTGTTGAGTACATTGGAGTTCTGTTTGCGGCGGTTTGAAGTGTTGTATTGAATTAATGCAAAAATTAGTAAATGATGCAACTCACTAGATACCATCTCGTCTGATGTAAATTCATTGTAGTGATCTGGCATTTTGTGAGTTAAAGTGCCTGCTGTCCAAGTTCCGTGATGTTGGGAATTAATTGGCCAACTTCCCTCAAGACGAGAAAAGTCAACATTCAAGAACATCAAGCATGACTATGTCTCAGCCTTTTCCAGCAATGCTAACAGCTAGCGTATACATGAAAGCAAAGACAATGTCGGTTGGTATCCTCAAGGAAATATCGTAGTCATAATTTCGGCCCACAAACATAAAGTCAATCAAAGTTAAACTGCCCCTCATTTGCTTGTATCTGCATACTGTTTAGCATATTCATGGCACAGTGCAGCGAACGTATGAATAAGCACAGGAGGTGGAGTAGAGCAGTTTGATGGCAATAATATTTATGCATATTAACATTTACTGGCAGATGCTTTAAGGTCTTTGGTTTTGCCCTAGTTCAACCAATGACTCGCCTCTATCATAAAAAGTGTTCATATTGCACCATGGACCATGACGCTATACGGCACAGCGAGATCGGGTCCAGGTTGAAACATGTTCCAGGTCATCAAGTATCATGCCTTGTGTTAGATAACCATACTTAAGTGAAAGTGTCCACCGCAACATGTGTCATTCTACCAAAGCACAGTATAAAATGTACACGGTTTCTTACAAAGTATCACAGTGCTCCAATGCCCTTGATGGTTTCTGAGTGTGACATGATAAAGTGTCCTCTGGGTAGTGTCAGGAAAAATGTTATTTTGAGGGCTGCCCCCCATAAGCCATGTTGTCTGCGGGGAAGGACATGTTTGTTGTGGTGGAAAGACCTTAAAATGATATTGTAATAATGCTAATAGCAGTAGCCCAAAAATGAAATCAGACAAACTGAATGTTTTTGCTACTGTAGTTTGCTTGAGTACTGGGCGAGCTCATGAACTATAATACACATTATCATTCACATTTCCTGTTGTTGCATGATTATTTTCCTGCTGTAGCAAACTGGCTCAAATTAAGATCCTAAATCTGTAGTCTATGGATATAGGGCCATGTCAGGGAACTCTCTCCCCCTTGAACAGTTCTAGTACAGTGAGTTCAGGTATGCCGCTAAGCCTCTGTCCACGGCTCCTCTCCCTCACTATCTCTCTGTTCCCCAGCAGTACTGACTGAACCTGCTGTGGTGAAAAGGCCGAGACAGACCCCATCCTCTAAGAGCCTTACTGCTGATTCTGGGGAAATCTACATAAGGATCCCATTAGAAATGAGTAGCTGGGAGAAATGGTTGCTTAGTGCAGACCACACCAAGGGAGGGGGGCCCACTTATTCAATCACACCGCAAAGCCTGGAGCCCAATGACTCAATGAGTTTGTGTTTAAAGGATGCTCGTCTTTTGATTGATCCTGTCAGGATTCACTCATTGCAAAAGGTCAGGATGAGCTATCTCCTCTCCTAAGCCAATCGGAGGGCTGCCAATCCGGCATAATGATGTCCCTGCGGATGGTTGGCTCACAGGCTTTCCAGACATTATGTCATTGGATCCCATGGATTCTCATGATGCACGGACAGAGATTGTGCCTTCAGACCTGGAGATATTCAACATACACTACCGTTCAAAAGTTTGGGGTCACTTAGAAATGTCCTTGTTTTCGAAAGAAAAACATATTTTTTGTTCATTAAAATAACATCAAATTGATCAGAAATACAGTGTAGACATTGTTAATGTTGTAAATGGCTATTGTAGCTGGAAACGGCAGATTTTTAGTGGAATATCTACATAGGCGTACAGAGGCCCATTATCAGCAACCATCAGTCCTGTGTTCCAATGGCACGTTGTGTTTGCTAATCCAAGTTTATCATTTTAAAAGGCTAATTGATCATTAGAAAACCCATTTGCAATTATGTTAGCAAGTTGAAAACTGTTGTGCTGATTAAAGAAGCAATAAAACTGGCCTTCTTGAGACTAGTTGAGTATCTGGAGCATCAGCAATTGTGGGTTCGATTACAGGCTCAAAATGGCCAGAAAAAAACAACTTTCTTCTGAAACTCGTCAGTCTATTCTTGTTCTGAGAAAGGAAGGCTATTCCATGCGAGAAATTGCCAAGAAACTGAAGATCTCGTACAACGCTGTGTTCTACTCCCTTCACAGAACATTCTGGCTATAACCAGAATAGAAAGAGGAGTGGGAGGCCCCGGTGCACAACTGAGCAAGAGGACAAATACATTAGAGTGTCTAGTTTGAGAAACAGACACCTCACAGGTCCTCAACTGGCAGCTTCATTAAATAGTACCCGCAAAACACCAGTCTCAATGTCAACAGTGAATAGGTGACTCCGGGATGCTGACCTTCTAGGCAGAGTTGCAAAGAAAAAGCCATATCTCAGACTGCCCATCTTAATATTTTATTTTTATTGGCCAGTCTGAGAAATTGCTTTTTCTTTGCAACTCTGCCTAGAAGGTTAGCATCCTGGAGTTGCCTCTTCACTGTTGACTCAGAACAAGAATAGACTGACGAGTTTCAGAAGAACGTTGTTTGTTTCTGGCCATTTTGAGCCTGTAATCGAACCCACAATCTACACTGTATTTCTGATCAATTTGATGTTATTTTAATGGAGAACAAAATTGCTTTTCTTTCGAAAACAAGGACATTTCTAAGTGATCCCAAAGTTTTTAACGGTAGTGTATATCACTATATTACTAATAGAAAAAATGATATTAGTCATGGAGTCATCATGGAGCAGTTATTGGATGTTTGTAGGGACGATTGAATGGCATAAAAAGCAGATTATGCCTAAAAACAGCAGGTTTCACTTGCAGATGTATAATAAAAAAATAACATTTAGTTGTTAAAGGTGTGATGTTAGGTTGTAATGTACAGATACATTTAGGATCTTAATTTGATCACCCTGTTGCAGGACTTTCCTGTAATGCAGGAAATGTAAAGCTTGTATTGTATTTGAGGTTTAAAAAGGCTTCTGAAGTTTGTAATTTCCACTTTGAAATTTCAGACTTGATTTTCCCTTACGAAAAATACATCAACCACTACAAAAATGTCCATTAATTATAATCGACATAATAATTCACATTTTCGGTTGCTGCATGATTATTTTTCCTGCTGTAGCAAACTGGCTCAAATTATGATCCTACATCTGTAAGATGAAACATGACTTTTATGCTTTTGGTTTATACACATACTGTACATTAATATTATTTATGTGCAATTAAATTATTTGCACAATATAGGGCTTTTTCAAACAACCCTCTCTGACCCTTTTCCGTCAAAGTATCTAAAATAAATGTCCTGTGATAGCTTGGGGGAGAGTCTGAATTCTACACCGTGTCAATTGAGATGCTGATAGTACAGCCTGTGATAAGTACCCCCTAAAAGAACACATTGTTAAATCATGGTCCTCTGTAGCTCAGCTGGTAGAGCACGGCGCTTGTAACACCAAGGTAGTGGGTTTGATCCCCGGGACCACCCATACACAAAAAATGTATGCACGCATGACTGTAAGTGGCTTTGGATAAAAGCGTCTGCTAAATGGCATATTATTATTATATTATAAATCACTACTGTGGTGCCTCAAGCAGGATTACAAATTGGAGAGTTGGGCTCACAAAGATAGTGCTCACTGAATCCTTGTACCTGGGACCCAGGGTTACAATGAGAACTAGGAGATATTGCACTGTAGGGTAGCTAATCAGTCACCTGTTGAGATGTTCAGTCCCAGACATTGTACGTCTATTTTCAGTGTTATGTGTACATTTCACACTTTTTTGTAAGTCAAGGGGGTAACACTTCATGTAGGATGTCATAATGTATAGACTGCATACATATTATAACCGGTTGTAAGAATGACGTGGTGGTCAAATCAGGCCATGACAGTAGCAGATAACCTCACATTACTCATTGATGTACCATAGAACTTAACATTTGAATGTTAATTTGTTTTCTGATAGGGCCTAAGGTTTAAGAGAGTTTCAGTAGCCAGTAATGATGTCATAATGTGCTGACAGGACTTTACAGCCATCTTATTACAGTGTTATAAAGGCAGACGGCTAAATCTAATGTGGTCTCCAAGCTTCAATATCATGCTAGCGATGGGCTAATTGGTCCCTCCTCACTTGTGATGCTAATAGGTGGCTGATATATGCAGTGTCAGTGTGCACCTTTACTAAAGGTGGTGAGAAAAGAGGACTGAATTTTCACGGGATGTACCTCTCATTCTCTTCAGATGCACAGATACTGCAGAGAAGAATGGTGCATTTTAATTAGCTGTAATTAAATACACTGATATGCTGATACCCAACAACAGGGCCATTGGACCCTGACATTTCAGAGTACTGCATTACCATTTTAAAGTGTTTCACTATTATACATTTAGGGTAGTGTCTCTACTTCAGGAAAATATTAGTCATTTTACAAGGCACACAAGAATGTGTGTATGCGGCGTGCGTGTGTGTGCTGTGCATGCTTTTGTGTGTGTGTGTGTGTGTGTGTATGTGTGTTTGCGAGTGTGCTTGTGTACGTCTATTTGTAGGATATTCATTTGATCACCCTGTTGCAGGAGCATTTGTGGTGTATTTGAGGTTTTAAAAGGCTTCTGAAGTTTGTAATTTCCACTTCGAAATTTCAGACTTGATTTTCCCTTACGGAAAATGTATCAACCCCTTCAAAATTATCCATTGATTATAATCCACATAATAATCCACATTTCCTGTCGCTGCAGGATTATTTTCCTGCTGTAGCAAACTGGCTCAAATTAAGATCCTACATGTGTGTGTGTGTGTGTGTGTGTGTGTGTGTGTGTGTGTGTGTGTGTGTGTGTGTGTGTGTGTGTGAGAGAGAGTCTGTGTGTGTTTTATTTTAGTGATTAACTTCTACTCTGAAGACCTCATAAAGGTTAGCAGGCTCACTCTGCATACCTGGCACTATATTTAGCATCTTATCTGCACCACATTTGAATCTGCACCACACAAAATATGAGTGCATTTCAACTGTATTTGCTTCCAAAGAAAATGCTGGCATTCATGCACTGTTCAAGTGATATGCCCTTTTGTTATTTCAAATAATGAATCATCTAAATTGGAGTGGATTGTTAAGAGAGACTGGAAATGCAATCCAATTTCTAATGTTTTTTATGTAAGATTTCTTTTCAGGAGGAAAGCTCCTGTCCTAATGGTTTTCAGAGAGCCTATCTTGCAGTTGTTGCTCTGTTTGGCATTTCAATGTGGAGTTGAGTTGTTCTGGATGAGAGTGGAGATAATGGCAGAACATCCTGATCTCTTTGATCAGAGGCAGAGTCTAACTGGTAGAAATGGACTGCTGAGACAGGAAGAAGTGAGACACCTATGAAACACTTTTAATTGTAGCTACGTGCTTCAATGCCATGTTTGAACACTCCTTTCCTCCATTAAGATACTACACTGGAATTCACACTCACTTTAACCACAGAACTGGCTTCAGAGTGTCTCAGTTTGTTTGACCTAGCGAGTGGTGAGTGTTCATATTAGCTGGGGGTGAAAAGTTGACTGAGATTGTGTTGACCAAGCAAGCGGGATGTCACAGCGGGATAACCCCTGGTTTGAGATGAAGAACATACCTATATATACTGAACAAAAATATAAACACAACATGTAAAGTGTTGGTCCCATGTTTCATGAGCTGAAATAAAAGATCCCAGAAATGTTCCAAACACACAAAAGCTTATTTCTCTGTAATTGTTTGCACAAATTTGTTTACATCCCTGTTAGTAAGCATTTCTCCTTTGTCAAGATAATCCATTCACCTGACAGGTGTGGCATATCAAGAAGCTGATTAAACAGCATGATCATTACACAGGTGCATCTTGTGCTGGGGACAATAAAAGACCACTCTAAAATGTGCACAACACAATGCCACAGATGTCTCAAGTTTTGAGAGAGTGTGCAATTGGCATGCTGACTGCAGGAATGTCCACCAGAGCTGTTGCCAGAGAATTGAATGTTAATTTCCCTACCATAAGCCGCCTCCAACGTCATTTTAGAGAATTTGGCAGTACATCCAACCAGCCTCAGAACTGCAGACCACGTGTATGGCGTCGTGTGGGCGAGCGGTTTGCTGATGTCACCGTTGTGAACAGAGTGCCCCATGGTGGCGGTGGTGTTATAGTATGGGCAGGTATAAGCTATGGACAGCAAACACAATTGCATTTTATCGATGGCAATTTGAATGCACAGATCCTGAGGCCCATGGTCGTGCCTTCCATCTGCCGCCATCACCTCATGTTTCAGCATGATAATGCATGGCCCCATGTCGCAAGGATCTGTACACAATTCCTGGAAGCTGAAAATGTCCCAGTTCTTCCATGGCCTGCATACTCATCAGACGTCACCCATTGAGCATGTTTGGGATGCTCTGGATCTACGTGTACGACAGCGTGTTCCAGTTCCCGCCAATATACAGCAACTTCGCGCAGCCATTGAAGAGGAGTGGGACAACATTCCATAGGCCACAATTAACAGCCTGATCAACTCTATGCAAAGGAGATGTGTCACACTGCATGCACACTGATATTGACTGGTTTTCTTATCCATGTCCCTACCTTTTTTAAGGGTATATGTGACAAAAGATGCATATCTGTATTCCACAGTCATGTGAAATCCATAGATTAGGGACTAATTCATTTATTTCAATTGATTGATATACTTATATGAACTGTAACTCAGTAAAATCTTTGAAATTGTTGCATGTTGCTTTTATATTTTTGTTCAGTATAGTTTCCTTTCTAGGTTAAAGTATAATGGCCTTACCATCATTCCACACTGCCATAGACTATACACAGTCGGTTTCCACTGACATGTGGTGCTGAACTTCGTAATACCGATTCATTCACTGTCCACTTCAGTGGTGCTGAATGCAGATGTAGAGTTTCAGTGCACTGCAACAGCTTTACTGTCAAAACAAGTTTGGTTTATTTGGTTCTACAGTTTACCTTTTTCACATACCACTATGCCAACTAAGGAGAAGGGAGAAATGAGAGAGTAAAAAAGAGAGAAAGCATGCATAATTATATATTTGTGCAACTTGATCAAAGGGGAGATAAAGTTAAATTACTCTTATTTTGTAGACCTCGGGCATACAGTGAGGGAAAAAAGTATTTGATCCCCTGCTGATGTTGTACGTTTGCCCACTGACAAAGAAATGATCAGTCTATAATTTGAATGGTAGGTTTATTTGAACAGTGAGAGACAGAATAACAACAACAAAAATCCAGAAAAACGCATGTCAAAAATGGTATAAATTGATTTGCATTTTAATGAGGGAAATAAATATTTGACCCCTCTCAATCAGAAAGGTTTCTGGCTCCCAGGTGTCTTTATACAGGTAACGAGCTGAGATTAGGAGCACACTCTTAAAGGGAGTGCTCCTAATCTCAGTTTGTTACCTGTATAAAAGACACCTGTCCACAGAAGCAATCAATCAATCAGATTCCAAACTCTCCACCATGGCCAAGACCAAAGAGCTCTCCAAGGATGTCAGGGACAAGATTGTAGACCTACACAAGGCTGTAATGGGCTACAAGACCATCGCCAAGCAGCTTGGTGAGAATGTTGACAACAGTTGGTCCGATTATTCGCAAATGGAAGAAACACAAAATAACTGTCAATCTCCCTCGGCCTGGGGCTCCATGCAAGATCTCACCTCGTGGAGTTGCAATGATCATGAGAACGGTGAGGAATCAGCCCAGAACTACACGGGAGGATCTCGTCAATGATCTCAAGGCAACTGGGACCATAGTCACCAAGAAAACAATTGGTAACACACTACGCCGTGAAAGACTGAAATCCTGCAGCGCCTGCAAGGTCCCCCTGCTCAAGAAAGCACATATACAGGCCCGTCTGAAGTTTGCCAATGAACATCTGAATGATTCAAAGGAGAACTGGGTGAAAGTGTTGTGGTCAGATGAGACCAAAATGGAGCTCTTTGGCATCAACTCAACTCGCCGTGTTTGGAGGAGGAGGAATGCTGCTTATGACCCCAAGAACACCATCCCCACCGTCAAACATGGAGGTGGAAACATTATGCTTTGGGGGTGTTTTTCTGCTAAGGGGACAGGACAACTTCACCGCATCAAAGGGACGATGGACGGGGCCATGTACCATCAAATCTTGGGTGAGAACCTCCTTCCCTCAGCCAGGGCATTGAAAATGGGTCGTGGATGGGTATTCCAGCATGACAATGACCCAAAACACACGGCCAAGGCAACAAAGGAGTGGCTCAAGAAAAAGCACATTAAGGTCCTGGAGTGGCCTAGCCAGTCTCCAGACCTTAATCCCATAGAAAATCTGTGGAGGGAGCTGAAGGTTCGAGTTGCCAAACGTCAGCTTCGAAACCTTAATGACTTGGAGAAGATCTGCAAAGAGGAGTGGGACGAAATCCCTCCTGAGATGTGTGCAAACCTGGTGGCCAACTACAAGAAACGTCTGACCTCTGTGATTGCCAACAAGGGTTTTGCCACCAAGTACTAAGTCATGTTTTGCAGAGGGGTCAAATACTTATTTCCCTCATTAAAATGCAAATCAATTGATAACATTTTTGACATGCGTTTTTCTGGATTTTTTTGTCTCTTACTGTTCAAGTAAACCTACCATTAAAATTACAGACTGATCATGTCTTTGTCAGTGGGCAAACGTACAAAATCAGCAGGGGATCAAATACTTTTTTCCCTCACTGTACATGAGGCACAAGGGTACAGTGATAATAAATAGCTTATTTACCTGTTTGAAGTCGCAGTCATGGTGACCAGATACATATCTGAGTGATGTTTTTGGGGGAATATACAATTGAGATCAGTCATCCAAGTCACTAAAGTTTTTGAATGGAAAATAATGTTTGTTGTTGAATGAAACAGAGGGAGATTACTTTATGGAGCAAAAAGGTCTGTATTTGGCATGCATTTGATCGCTACAGATACACAAGTTCATCTTGTCTGCTCAAGTCCCCTTTCTTGTCCTTCTGTATGGCTAGTGTCACTCAGACAGAAAATGTGCCACGACACGACCACTGATACCATGATGACACAGGAAGTTGTATAACCGAGTGATCTGATTGGTTCAGTCAGGGGAAGGGGTTGTGTAAGGTAATTGGGGTGATGATGATGTCATTGCTCCCTCTGAATTTAGGAACATTTGAACATACGGCAGAGAGGAGAAAGATGAGGAGAATACACAAAAAGAGAAAAAGCTGACTTAGATAATGAATGAAGGTATTGCAGTGTTTATAACTGAAACAGACAGTTCACAGACATAGAGTGGTCTTGGACGCCCAAGTACAATTTTACTGTATTTTGTTTTAGTGTAACAAGGGATGAGACAACATGCTGTAACATGCACAGACAAGTCTAAGAGAGTCTGGGACTCAGTTAGGGTTTGTCTTACCATATCATCCCTTACACTTCTCATTTAAAACCTAATTCAAAGTAATGATATGAATAAATTGCATCTGGCAGTAGGGGCTGTTCTGTTCTGGTAGCCTGCTGCTAGTAGATCAGTTTTTTGCCATGGAAGGCATATGTCCATTCATGTTAGTGTGTTAGTGTGTGCACTGTAGAAAACCCTGAGGTGAGCTCTGTGCTGTTGCTTAATTCAGAGGTTTTCAAACTAAGGTCCGCAGAGGTACTGCAGGGGGTCCGCGATTTTGTAAAATATATTTATTTGGGAAAATATTTTGGGGGATTTTGTTATGTGAAAAATAATATTTTTGTGAATTTTCGCTAGCTGCAACAGAATACCATCGTGTATACCATTTTTATGTTTCTGCGTCCAGTATGAAGGAAGTATAATGACTGGAAGTCTACAAGAACAGTTAGCATGCTAGCTGTTCCTGTTCATCCGACTCTGGGGAAGTAGATAAAGGGCTTCATTTCCAAAATCTCTAACTATCCCTTTAATATGGAGGAAATTACAGTCATTGGAGCTAATTACAGGAGTTTTTTTGTATAGAAAATTCTTAGGCGGGCCGTCTAAGTGGTAATTTTCTGGATAGAAAAACAGTTTCAGTGTCAACTTAAATGACCAAAACCAGATTGAAAGGGTGCAGAAAATATATTGAACTATATACACTGAGTGGACAAAACATTAGGAACACTTTCCTAATATTGAGTTGCACCCCCTTTTGCCCTCAGAACAGTCTTAATTCGTCGGGGCATGGACTATACAAGGTGTCGAAAGCGTTCCACAGGGATGCTGGCCCATGTTGACTCCAATGCTTCCCACAGTTGTGTCAAGTTGACTGGATGTCCTTTGGGTGGTGGGCCATTCTTGATACACACGGGAAAACCGGTGCACCTGGCACCTACTACCATACACCGTTCAAAGGCACTTAAATATTTTGTCTTGCCCATTCACCCTCTGAATGGCATACATACACAATCTGTGTCCCAGTTGTCTCAAGGCTTAAAAATCATTTAACCTGTCTCCTCCCCTTCATCTACACTGATTGAAGTGGATTTAACAGGTGACATCAATAAGGGATCATAGCTTTCAGCTGGATTCACCTGGTGAGTCTACTGTGTGTCATGAAAAGAGCACACTCACTGTATATTTTTTTTATAATACCATCTTTGAGAACTAACAATCAAATAAACAGAGAATCTAAAATTCCAAAAACCGGGCATTCAAGGCACATGCCCATTGATTTTGTTGTAATGTTTGAGCAGAGGAACAAAGCATTATCAATGGCAAAATGAATACAATTGCAGGACATTTGATTTAAAACTGCAAAATTGTCTCTCATCTCCATGCCAAACTGTCTAGAATTGCTGAAAACTAGCTAAATAAATGCAACATTTTCTCTCAGAAATGTTTCTTAAACAGCAACATTTTTTCTACCTTTCTAGTTAATAGACTATGTTAGAGTTTACATCTTCCAATGAACTGTGGGGAGGTCAAAATAATCTAACTGTCTACCAAATCAATTCATTTTAAAATGTTGATTACTTCTACTTTCCATTATCATTCACCTGATGATAAGACAAGACGTTTAACAGTGATGGTACACACCCCCACACACTTACAATAACACGTGTATACACACAAACACCCACACACACTCACACATGCAAGCACACATGCAAACACGCACACGCACACACGATCTTGGGCAGCAAATAGCCTAGTTAGAAAAGTGGGCTAGTGACCAAAAAGATGCTGGTTTAAATTCCAGCCCGGGCAATAAAGATTTGGGAGGGCTTCTGGTTTGATCTTAGGCACCAGTTTCTGACATTGTTAGATTTTTTCCCTGTATTATTTGTGTCCCTGCATCCCTTCGAGGCTTTAGAGACAGCAGTACCTGTACTCTGCCTGAAATCACACCCCAGCTGAGATGTGTGACATTTAGCGATGTGCTTGTAAAGAGAAGTGTAAAGAATGATCCTATTAACAACACAGACAAATGTATATATATATATATACACTGAGTGTACAAAACATTAGGAACACCTGCTCTTTACATGTCATAGACTGACCAGGTGATTCCAGCTGAAAGCTATGATCCCTTACTGATGTCACTTGTTAAATCCACTTCAATCAGTGTAGATGAATGGGAGGAGACAGGTTAAAGAAAGATTTTTAAGCCTTGAGACAATTGAGACATGGATTGTGTAAGTGTGCCATTCAGAGGTTGAATGGGAAAGACAAAAGATTTAAGTGCCTTTGAATGGGGTATGGTAGTAGGTGCCAGGAGCACCGGTTTGAGTGTGTCAAGAACTGCAACGCTGCTGGGTTTTTCACGCTCAATAGTTTCCCTTGTGTATCAAGAATGATCTACCAACAAAAGGACATCCAGCCAACTTGACACATCTGTGGGAAGAATTGGATTCAACAGCATCCTTGTAGAACGCTTTCGACACCTTGTATAGTCCATGCCCCGACGAATTGAAGCTGTTCTGAGGGCAAAAGGGGGTGCAACTCAAGTCGCTTGGATAAAAGCGTCTGCTAAATGGCTTATATTATTATTCATACATTATATTAATACATTTTAATAAAACAAAAATGTAACTACTTGTTTACTGTTATATTTACGTTGGTAACTAGTTTATAATAGAAATATGGCACCTCCAGGGTTTGTGGTATATGGCCAATATACCATGGCTAAGGGCTGTATCCAGGCACTCTGCATTGCGTCGTACATAAAAACAGCCCTTAGCTGTGGTATATTGGCCATATACCACACCTCCTTGGGCCTTATTGCTTAAATATACCAAACCCCCTTATTGATTAATTATACACCGTTGTGTTTCAGAATAGGCCAAAAGAGGCACAAACATACAGTCAGGTCCAAAAGTATTGGCCCCCTTGATAAAGATTAGCAAAAAAGACTATAAAAGAAATAACACAAATACTGATTTATATTGTATGCTCAAAGAAATTTGAAAATTATATTATTTTATACTAATACATTTGTTCAGAAAAATAGATTTTGTTTAACAAGAAATAGATAATAATCTAAAAAGGATAGGGGTCAAAAGTATTGGCACCTCTGTTCTAAATACCTTTCAATACCTCACCTTGCGAGGATAACGGCACTGAGCCTTTTTCCAAAATGTTTTATGAGATTGGAGAGTACATTGCGAGGGATCTTAGACCATTCATCCATACAGAATCCTTCCAGTTCCTTGATATCCTTCGTCTGTGCTTATTGACTGCCCTCTGTAATTTAAACCACAGGTTTTCAATGGGGTTCAAGTCCGGAGACTGAGATGGTCATTGCAAAATGTTGATTTTGTGGTCATTTAACCAGTTATTTGTGGATTTTGATGTGTGCTTGGAGTTATTGTCTTGCTGGAAGATCCACTTGTGGCCAAGTTTCAGCCACCTGGCAGAGGCAACTAGGTTTTTGGCTAAAATGACCTGGTACTGGTTAAAGTTCATGATGCAGTTGACCTTGACAGGGGCCACAAGACAAGTGGAAGCAAAGTAGGCCCATAACATCAAAGATCCTCCACTGGTGTGCGTGGCCAAATATCTCTATTTTCATGTCATCTGACCAAAGCACCGGTGCCAATCCAAGTGCCAATGCCGTTTAGCAAACTCCAGGCATTTACATTTGTTGTATGACTTGAAAATAGAGCTCTTTGGCCATGCACACCAGTGGTGGGTTTGGCGTCGAAATAAGGATGCACTGGCAGAAAAGAACCCCATACCTACTGTAAAATATGGTGGTGGATCTTTGATGTTATGGGGCTATTTTGCTTCCACTGGTCCTTGGGCCCTTGTTAAGGTCAACGGCATCATGAACTTCATGCAGTACCAGGACATTTCAGCCAAAAACCTGGTTGCCTCTGCCAGGAGGTTGAAACTTGGCCGCAAGTGGATATTCCAGCAAATGGATCTTCCAGCAAGACAATAACCCCAAGCACACATCAAAATCCACAAAGAAATGGTTAATTGACCACAAAATCAACATTTTGCCATGACCATCTCAGTCTCTGGACATGACCCCCACTGAAAACCTGTCATTTGAATTGAAGAGAGCAGTCCATAAGCGCAGATGAAGGATATCAATGATCTGGAAAGATTCTGTTTGGAGGAATGGTCTGAGATTCCTCCCATTGTGTTCGCCAATCTCATAAAACATTTTTGAAAAAGATAATAATTTGACCCCTAACTTTTTGAGATTGTTTTTTTATTTCTTGTTAAACAAAACATATTTCTCTGAGCAATTGTATTAGTATAAAATAATATAATTTCCCTTTCCAGTATTTGAATTATTTATTTTATGCAGAAATGTTTGCTCATCTTTATCAAGGGTGTCAATCATTTCAGACCCCACTGAATATGACAGACATCTTGGTGATGAAGTGAAAGCAGAAAACCCATAACTGAATTTCATTTAGATGGTCTCTGTTGATTCCTACTCATACATCATTGCGTTGATCTGTCAAAGTCAAGGAGGTAAAACAGTGCCATGAAATACCCCAGATACCTCTGATCCCAGACACCTCTGGCTTTTTCTCAATCAGAAGGTTCTTTCATAATCCCACCCAGGGCAACAGAGGGCCTCCCAGTCAGACTCCCTGTCTGTCTCCCCTTCACTCCTCTGTCTGTCAGACGAGATGAGTTAAGGTGTGTAGGAGTTTGAGAGATTGCCATTTGGGTAATATAACAATGACACAGTTCTTAGTCTATCTCTGGATTGAGGACAGATCACTATAATTATTATTTATCTCTGAGGACCAAAGGCTTGACCTGCTTTCTCTCAATGGAGCACCCCCCACATGGTGACATGAGACGGGATATACAAACAGAGAGAGCGAGAGAGAGAGAGAGAGAGAGAGAGAGAGAGAGAGAGAGAGAGAGAGAGAGAGACGGGAGAACACACCATGATAGATGATAGACGTGTGCAAATAAATACAACAGCATTGTTACCTGTGAATGTGGATCACTGTGGTTTTGCATTCACAGTAATTCACACACACTCACACACGCACACACGCACACACACACACACACACACACACACACAAGTCTCATTCATTTATATTTTCTCTATACTCAGCACATTGAATATCACCTTCACACCGCAGATAGGTTGACAGGGCAGAACAGCACATCACAATGAAGGGTTAGCAGACAAACCAATCCTGCATCTCATTTCCTATAGATGTTATTCAAGCCCTAAGTAAAGAGAGTTTTGTAGCACATCTTGGGGGATTGCTGTGTAGCCCCGTGGAATAGTCAAGTGAAGGGAAAGGAGAGACTGATACTGTACACTCTAGCGCTAATAAGCCAACCCAACTCTTTTACTGGCAGTGCAGTCATTCCACCCTACTGCTCTAGCATCCTGGAGGAGGGATGGGAATGGAGAGAGAGAGAGCGAGCGAGAGAGAGCGAGAGAGAGAGAGAGAGAGAGAGAGAGAGAGAGAGAGAGATGTGTGGCAGATAGTGAGAGAGACGGTGGTAAAGAGAGGGAGGGAGAAGAGCATGAGAGAAGTGAAAGAGAGACGGGTAGAGTGAGAGAAGGGAGACTGTAGGAGATGAATGTGTGAGAGAGAGTGAGGAAGAGAGTGAGAGAGTGAGAGAGAGAGCGAGAGAGCGCAAGAGAGAGAGAGTGAGAGGGAACGAGAGCGAGAGAGAGAGAGAGAGAGCGAGAGAGAGAGAGAGAGAGAGAGAGAGGAATGGGCTGTGGGAGTGGGGGACTGAGAGACAGATGGGTAGAAGGGAGAGGGGAGCGATAGATGGTGGGGAGATGGAGTGAGGCTGCCAGGGAGTTTGTGTGAAAGTTTAATTTAATTTTGATTCATAGTAGGATGATCGGAACATTGATTTCACCTTAAAATTGTATAATTCGATTTATTACCACCATATATTCAAGCAGACAGCTTGGTTATAAATATATAGATCTTGTTTCCTCATCTTATGGGGTCTTACAGTAACAGTATTGAACATATTGGACTGTGATATCTCTTGATGTATTTTACACAGCCGTATAAGGATTCATTTACCCACATACAGTATTGCTCACCACCAACTTATGTCTATAGTGTGTAGATAGATAGATGGACAGAAAAGATGTGCGCGTGCGCGTCAGAGAGAGAGAGAGAGAGAGAGAGAGAGAGAGAGAGTGAGGGAGGGAGGAACAAGTCAGTTTTTCATGGATGGCTGGGTTGCTATGGGAACAAGATGTGGGCTCCCTTTTCCCCTCTCTCATCACTTCATTTATCTCTCTCCTTCTTCTCAGCATCCCCAGTTCTTCACCTCTCTTCTCTTCCTATCCCCAGCTCATGCCATCGCTTACCTCCTCTCCCCCTTCTTTCTATCTCTCCTATCATCCATCCATCCTTCCCTCCTCCCACTCATTTTCTCCCGGTCTACTCCTCTTTCCCCCTGTCCATCTCGTTCCCTGCTGTCACCCCTCTTCTACTGTTCTCCCTCTCAATCGCTCCCTTTCCCTCCATCTCTTCCTCACTTTCTCCTTGTCTCTGATCATCTGTCTCTTTAACACTCACTTATATTCTATTCTTTTCTCGGTTGTCATGGCAATAGGCTGGGGGCGTGAGGGAGAGAGCGCGAGCGAGCGAGAGTGGGTGTTTCGGAAGTGACATCTCTTGGGCAGTAACCTTGTTTCCTGTGTGTGGAGTTGGGGGCGGATTCACACGTAAAGTGCAGCAACAGTGACGCCGTGTGGACGAATTGGTGGTAGTGGGGAGCCCTGCTGTGCCAGACAAGGGCTGAGTGAATGATCTGATAGGTGAGAATACACACAGACAGACACACAAACACAGACAGACACACACACACACACACACACACACACAGGACTGTGTGGTGTCAGAGTAGTGCGGACCTCTGTGTTCACATTTTTACATTTTACATTTTAGTCATTTAGCAGACGCTCTTATCCAGAGCGACTTACAGTTAGTGAGTGCATACATTTTTTTTTTAAATTTTTTTTTTTTTATTCTTTTTTTTTTTACATATATATATATTTTTTTTCATACTGCCCCCCCGTGGGAATCGAACCCACAACCCTGGCCCATTGTGACACATCCCTGACATTTCACGTCTCTCATGACGCTGATGGTCATGTACTAAATGCCCTTAATCATTGCCAATTAAAGAACACCATTGCAGGCCAGTGTATATTTTCATAAATACATCAAATCTGGGCAATAAATTCATAAAGCATTCATAGAATATGGAATGGTAGGATACTCCTATTGATTCTGAATGGTTTGATATAGATGCTACGTGGGCACCAAGTAACGTATAAAATGTTGTATATACAGTACATTGTGTTTCTTTGCCTCGAAAGTAACCAACAAGGCCACGCTGGCGTTGGTACGTTACCCGCCCCAGGCGGCCTGAGGATATTGCATGTTTATTTTTAGCGCTGTTTTAGAGCTCAGTGATGTGTATAAATCAACATTACCCCTGTTGGGTTCAGTAATGACAACGTTGAGTAAAGCTGACCAGTCATCCGACGGCTGCTCGGCTCCTTGGCAAACTGCAAAGGAAAGCAGAAAATAATGGTGTTACGTGCCCACAGAGAGAGACCTCAGCACATTCTGAGAGTGTTAAAAAGAGAACGTGAATACAGTGTTTTTTTATATTTGTAACGCAGAACTACACCTTGAGTGGACCGCACCAACCGCACACACCATACCCTACACACGTTTTAGCTTCTACTCATTGAAATTCCCTCCAAGGTTGGTGTGTTCCTCCAAGGTTGGAGGCATGAAGGTGGAGGTACAGATTGTAGCTGGAGCACATATTGTGGGAATGATTCACTGATATTCCCAGTGGATCCACAACATTGTGACTTTCATTAGGTATGCTGCTGTAGGTCTATAAGGTTTAGTGTCAAAGGCATTCTCTCTCCTTGTCCAATGTGTCTCTGAAAGAGGGGAACTAGTGTCACACTCTTATGTTTTGATTCCTAGGCCTTGGAATTTAGGCTATATGTTGTCTGCAATGATGATGATGATGATTAAGATTAAGATGATCATAATGATGATTAAATTGATATAGTAGTCTCAATATTCTAAACTTTTCCGCCACCAGCTCTTTCTACTTTCCACATTAAAACGTTGACATTTTGAATGTAGAAAGTAACACTTCAACTGCTAAACAGGTAAACAAGGAGGTACAGCATTCTAGCTGCAGGACAGGATAATATAGTCTGTAAATCTTTCTCCATGCCATTCTCATTGATGATAAAGAAATATAAAGATCCCTCCATGCCCTGGCCTATATTCACGGCCATAATTTTTGTATTTGGCCAAATTCTTAATGATATGTGAGTGTATCTGAAAGTCCCTAGGGGGCTCAGTCACAATAGCCACTGTGACTGTGAGTCCATGAGTGAAAAGTGACTTAGAGGTTGAAATCAGGGTAATGTAATCTCTCTTCATATCGTACAGTGAATCATACCTTGGATTCTACCACTGTGATCCCTTTAATAAGCTTTGCTTGTTTAGCAACTCATTTATATTTAAAGAGCAGCTTTATTCATAATTAAACTTGAATATAAAACATAAACTCAGCTGTATTCGCTACAATTAGACAGATTGCCTTTTGTGCTTGCCTTCCTGCTTGGGGGGGGGGGGATACAAGCATTGCGAATACAGTGAATATTTGAGAAAGCTTACATTTTAAAATGAAGGTTGTTTGGCTGAAGTAGGCCTATTTTCAGGGTCAGAGTGGCTCTGTTTTTGGCATAGTGTCAAATGGACAGCATGGCCCGCTGCTGTGAGTGTGCTGACTGTGCCGTGTCTCAGCCGAGTCTGGGCCTGCTATATCATTCAACCTGCAAGGGCCCTTCCTTTCTCAAACATGGGGAAATACGCAAAGGGTTCAAGTGTGCTGTCTGGAAAGTGAAAAGGTGGGGGCGGCAGGTAGCTTAGTGGTTAAGAGCATTGTGCCAGTAACCGAAAGGTCGCTGGTTCTAATCCCCGAGCCAACCAGGTGAAAAATCTGTCGATGTGCCCTTGAGCAAGTTGCTCTGGATAAGAGCGTCTGCTAAATGACTAAAATGTGTAAGTAGACACTAGACAGCCGTTGTTTGTACCATCTACAAGATGTATGGGTAAGGTTTAAATAAAGTGTTTTAGAGTGTTGACTGTGGGACATGTACAATCTGCAGATATGAATGATGTGAATTGTGAAAACAGTCTTGGTGTGAGGAGTGGGGAATGTCACTTTGGCTAACCACTCGTTGAGTGCTTGTTTCCGGCCGGTCTGTGAATTCACAACACAAGGCTGTCTGGAGTGGGAATAGCCTCGATATGTTTGCTTCACGTTCTGGTTGAAATGTAAAAACGAGGCAAAGGGAAGGGATATCAAAAAATGTTTTGATGAAAACATTAACATAGCCCCTGACATAACATAGAGGGAAAAGAGAAAGAAATATGAAAGGTGGGGAACATGGAAAGAGTCTGGAGGAAAGACGAATAGGAAGGTTAATACGAGAAAGACACATGAAGCGAGGGAGACATATGAGAGAGGGAGAAGCAGAGGGATGGGCAGAGTGAGTTGGAGTGATAGAGAGACACACTAGGAAGTGGAGACTATGAAAGACAGTGAAAAAGACAAAGAGTCTTGCCCTGGTTATTTCTGAGTGACCTAGCATCATGCTGACTGAAGCCAGAGCTTGGCTAATTGACTCCAGCAGTTGTAGTGGATCACAAAGCTTATTTTGCTCTGTTTCATGCCACGGCCCTTCTGCTTCAGGACCCAGGGTCTGTCTGAAGAGCTGCCTGGCTGTTACGGCCGTCTGGTCAGAGGGGGACCCTGGGGACGAACAAAGGCGCGTCCAGGGCAGAGGGATTACGGAACTGATGGAATTAGCGATGTAGTATGAAGAAATGGTCATTTAGCACAGGGTTTTCCTAACTTTTGGGGGCTGGGGACCCCTTTTGTGATAGCAAATTCATCAAGGACCCCCTCATAACTATAACACAACTCCAGGTGCGATAAAAAATAGCATACAAGGAGGAGTTTTACTATGATGTCTGCAGTGCATGGCTGGACGAACCAAGTCTCAGTCCCAGGGAAATAACATTTAAAAGACCTGCCTCTTGACATCGGAGAGATAATTTTTTGTTTTCAAGCTAATTTCATGCAATTCTACACATTTTTCCATAGGCAGAGAGAAAACTTTTAAAGATTAAATTAAAGTACATTTATGTTCAAAACAAAGAAGTATTGAGTTGAAAAATGAATAATTGGTGGATATCTGTCACCTTGTATAATGATTTGAAGACAGGCGCAGGAATACCTTTTAGGGTTTTTTATTACTCAACACAAGGTACGTCATGAAAAAACGACGGGGAAGAATCCCAAAACCAACACCAGCAGCGGGACGACACCGGCCTCAGGGACGGCCACAGGAACGCGGTGTGGGTCGGTCAGGGCACTGACGGAGAAAATCCCTGGTCAGCGAAGCCTCCAGGATGTCCACCGCAGGAACCCAGCACCGCTCCTCTGGGCCGTACCCCTCCCAGTCGATGAGGTACTGGAGATGCCCCGCCCGACGCCTCGAATCCAGGACTTCACGGACCGAGAACGGTGGACCCGCCTCGATGTCCAGAGGAGGAGGCGGGCCGTCACTGGGGTCCAGCCTCAGCGAGGGGGCCAGGCACCACTGGCCTGAGGAGAGACACATGAAAAGTCGGGTTAATGCGGTAATCAGCAGGGAGATGCAAACGGTATGTTACCTCATTAACCCTACTAAGGACTTTAAATGGCCCCACAAACCGCGGGCTCAGCTTCCGGCAAGGCAAGCGGAGGGGCAGGTTCTGGGTGGAGAGCCAGACCCGGTCACCTGGAGAGAAAACAGGCGCCTCACTGCGGTGGAGGTCGGTTCCTTGTGCCGACGCACGGGCCACTGGAGACGAGTGTGCGCATCATTCCAGATCGCCTCAGCGCCGAAACCACTCATCCACCGCAGGGGCCTCGGTCTGGCTTGGATGCCAAGGTGCCAGGGCCGGCTGATACCCCAACACGCACTGGAAAGGAGTGAGAATTCTGCGTGTACTCAGCCCAAGGTAGAAAATCCACCCACTCCCCCGGCTGATCCTGATTGACCCTCTCCACCTGCCCATTAGCTTGAGTACGGTACCCGGAGGTGAGACTGACCGTGATCCCCAGGCGTTCCATGAACCCTTTCCATATGTATGAGGTGAACTGAGGACCACGGTCTGACACAACGTCCTCCGGGATCCTGTAGTGCTGGAAGACGTGAGTTAAAAGAGCCTCCTCGGTTTGCATGGCTGACGGGAGCCCAGGCAGAGGAAGGAGGCGACAAGCTTTGGAAAACTGGTCCACAACGACGAGAATGGTGCTGTTCCCCTGGGACCCCTCCCAGGGGAACACCACTGTTCTCGTCGTTTTGGACCGGTTTTCCAAAAGGTCAGTGACAAAGTCCACCGAGAGGTGAGACCAGGGTCGTTGTGGAACCGGCAGGGGAAGGAGCGTTCCATAAGGGAGGTGTCTGGGTGTCTTAGACTGGGCACAGGTGGAGCAGGAAGAGACGTAAACCCGGACATCCCTAGCCAAGGTGGGCCACCAGTACTTCTCAGTCAGGCAGGCCATGGTACGGGCTATCCCAGGATGACCCGACACAGGCGGCGTGTGCGCCCAGGAAAGGAGGCTGTCCCACACACCTATGGGCACGTAGGCGCGGTTCTCCGGGCACTGTGCAGGTGCCGGTTCCATACGCAGGGTCTGCCGTATGTCGGCATTCACGTCCCACACCACTGGCGCGATGATACGGAACGGAGGGATGATGGGGTCTCCTCTTCCTGCCTCTCCTCTGCGTCATAGAGGTGAGACAGGGTGTCCGCCTTCAAGTTCCTCGAGCCTGGCCTATAGGAAAGCGTGAATTGGAACCTGGCGAAGAATAGAGCCCACCTGGCCTGTCTCAGGTTTAGCCTCTTTTCTGCCCTGATGTACTCCAGGTTGCGGTGGTCCGTCCACACCAGGAAAGGTTGTTTGGACCCCTCCAGCCAGTGCCTCATGCCTTCAGAGCCTTCTTGACCGGCAAGAGTTCCCAGGCCCCTACATCGTAGTTCCTCTGGGCGGGGCTCAGCTGCTTGGAGTAGAAGGCGCAGGGCTGCAGTTTTGGAGGGGTTCCGGTGCACTGGGACAGCACTGCTCTGACTCCTACTTCGGAGGCATCCACCTCGACGATGAAGGGGAGTGAGGGGTCGGTATGTGCCAGCACGGGAGCAGTGGTGAAGCGTGCCTTCAGCGTCTCGAACGCCCTCTCTGCCTCCGCCATCAAACGAAGCCGCTGGGGACATCCTCTCAACAGGGAGGTAAGAGGCATGACCACCGTGCTGAAGCCCCGGATGAGTTGGGGATGGGCCATGACCTGACTGCGCTGATGCGTTGCTCCTCCATCTCCACTCCCTCCGTGGATATGAGGTAGCCCAAGAAGGACACAGACCGCTGGCAAAACAAACACTTTTCTTGTTTAACATAGAGATAATGCTCCAACAGTCTTCCCAGCACAGACCTGACTAACGAGACATGCTGGACTCAGCAGAATAGACCAAAATGTCGTCTATATAAACCACAACACCCCGTCCCAGCATGTCCCGAAACACTTCGTTAATAAAGGCCTGGAAGACTGAAGGAGCATTAGACAGGCCACGTAGTCGTGGAAAAGGCCGTTTTCCATTCGTCGCCTGCATGAATGCGCACCAGATTGTAGGCGCTCCTCAAGTCCAGTTTCGTGAGGTACTGCGCTCTGTGCATTTGTTCGATGAAAGTTGGGATGAGGGGATATCTGAACTTAATGGTGGCTTTGTTCAGTGTTCGATAATCAATGCAGGGACGCAGTCCCCTATCTTTGTTCTTAACAAAAAATAAGCTTGAGGAGGCTGGTGACATAGGGGAATTCCCTGGCTTGTCACCTCCTCACCTATTAGTGGATAGAGGGCAGGTCGGGGAGAAATGACCCCTTTCTCCACCATAGGAGCAGAGGCCCATATTCCTCCTTCTCCTACACTCTGCAAACATGCAGAGCCTACCTCCATCGGCTCTGGCCACGGAGCAGGTGTAGCCATGGGCTCCGGATTCCGTGCAGGTATTCGTTGGGACCGCAGGAGGTTGTCCAACTGGATCGCCATGCTGATGAGCAGGATAACTCCATCTGTACCTCCTCCTGCAGTTCGCTGCGGAAATGGTGACCAGAGCCGACTCGTTCCATCCGGTGGAGGCCGCGATGGTCCGGAACTCCAGGGTGAACTCAGAGGCGGTCCTAGATCCCTGGCGTAGTCGGAGTAGATGCTCACCCCCCTCTCGTCCCTCCACAGGATGATCAAACACAGAGCGGAAGAGGAGGGTGAAGCGCTTATAGGACTTGACCTCGGGTCCGCCCATCTCCCAGACAGCGGCACTCCAGTCCAGGGCCCTGCCGGTCAATGCCGAGATGACTGTGGCAACCCTGTCTCTCCCGGAGACAGCCTTGGCGTAGTGAGCGATGTACAGGTTGCAATGCAGAAGTAATCCCTTGCATCTCGCTGGCGCGCCGTCAAAGTGCTCCGGGAGGGACAGTGGTATTCCGCGGACTGGCTCAGATGGGACGGAGGCAGGTAGTGGTGGTGTGGGGGCAGGTGCCGGAACCGGTGCTGAAGACTGGAGGGACTGCACTTTCCCCTCCAACCGCAGGATGGTTGCCAGCACGCTGTCCATGGCGCTGCTGCGTCTGGAGAAACAGTCCTTGTGATGCTGGACTATCTCTACAATTGTCGCCAGCTCGGGTTTTCCCACTGTCTCCATCATTATTGGTTGATTATTCTGTCACGTTGTATAATGATTTGAAGACAGGCACAGGAATATGTATTCGTTTTTTTTTTATTACTCCACGCAACACAAGGTACGTCATGAAAAAATGACGGGGACGAAGCCCAAAACAAACACGTGTATACATATAACACTGGGATGTAACCCAAACAAAAGAGCGAGGTGTAAACCTCCAAACAAATACACGGGACGAGACCCGTAATAACAAGAGCACAATACACAGTACTCACGAGACCAACCGACATGGGACAATAATCAACAAGGACAATGGGGAACAGAGGGCACATATATTGTCACGGATTCTGCCGAGGCTGCTCCTCCTCCTTGCTCGGGCAGGCTTCGGCTTTCGTCGTCCCTGGAGTACTAGCTACCGCCGATCGATGTTTCGGTGTTTGTCTTGTTTTGTCTGGAGTAGTACACCTGTTGTCTATTATGTTTGATTGTTTAGCCTATAATTTCCCTTGTCTCACGTTTGCTATTTGTATGTTATTGTTGTATGTCTAGTTGATGTTCGGCCTAGCTATTTCTCCATATTACGCATATGGTGTTTTTCCCTCCAGTGTTGGAGACGTTTGTTTTGTGTGTTACGTTCAGTAAAGTAGTCTACCTGATTCTCTGTGTCCTGCGTCTGACTTCACTCGCCGCGTACACATCACCTTCTGACATATATACACATACTAATCAGGGGGAATGGGAACCAGGTGTGCGTAATGAGACAAGACAGTCCGGGGTTGGTGGTAAGGAACAAGGTCAGTGACGCCTAGAAGGCCGGAGCTGGTGAACGGAATGAGCAGCAATACCGGGGGATCCGTGACAATATCCCTGTGAGCCTCAAAGGCCTCGTTGCCCATGGTTAATAAGAACCTATATTGTAGATTAATAATAATTATATTGTATTAGACCCTCTAAACGAATCCCTTAGCCAAAATGTGTTTAATCTGTTATTGTTAGCAATATTCATGAAAAATATTGTATTAAATATATATATACTTATTTAGAGATCTGTCCACGGACCCCTGATTTAGCAGATCCTTTTATCCACATTTTAGACTATGGTTACAAATCGTAATGATTAAACTCTGTAGAAAGTGTGTTTCATTTTCTCTGAATGATTGCATTAATTGGCGAGTTATTTACTGCATAATGGACCAGTCCTAGATGAATCTGTCTACTTCTTTCATTGAGCATTGTTGTTATGTGTGAAATGTGGACAAATGTGAAGAAGTCACATTGCATTTTCAGTGCTTTGGATTGAACTGATGCAGACATACCAGCTTGCAAACATATAAACAAGTTAACATCAACCATCTGACGACGAGCATGTCCTGGCATATCCTCCACCATCCAGTCACCCTAACTGACCCCTCTCCCCTCTCCCCTCTCTCTGTCCCTCTCCCCCGTTCTCTCTCCTCTCCAGATGCGAGGTGTGCCGTCCCCCCCTCCTATCGCCCCCATGCCCGCTCCTTTGCCGCTCCCTCCTACGACCGCCCCGACTGGAACCCCCGTCTCTGTGTGATCTCCGGAAATCAGCTCTACATGTTGGACCAGGAGGAGGTACTTACCTACTGCTGCACACACTATAGAAATACAATTCCACCCATCACCCACCCATTGACTTGAAAGTGGATTACCGTACTAGGAATTTAATTTCTATGGCTCACATTGCTGTATTATTCTGTATTAGACTGGTTTGTTTGACATGACATGAGTGTCTACAACACTGTCATCATCATGGGGTCCTAGTATCTGATATGAAATGCCATGATAGTTTCTAAAGCAACAAGGTTTAATAAAAAATGACACAATCTAAAAAGGATATCACCACAATTGACCTTTAGGCGTGTAACTTTATTTGACATGACCTGACATTACATGGTAATGTCAAAAACCAACCTTAGATGACTTACTATATCATACCAAGTAGTTTCAGCCTGCTAGCTAAGACCAGAAGGGGGTACTATTCCTTCACTTTTGTACCTGTCTCGCCTTTGGACAGGTCTCCTTTTAAATGTAGACCTTGTAGACAGATTTACACATTTATATCCAATAAATGAATCCTAACACACAATTAAAACACATAGAGGTTATACTTACACACTTAATGTCTATTACACTACAATAACAGTGTTCATAGTACCTTTGATTGAGAGTAAGAGGCTATTAAAGATTATGTCATGATGTAATGGAGTACAGTAGCGGTACTTGCAGGGTAGCTAGCTGCCAATATATTTCCTTCTCATCACTCAGAAGGAGGATAAAGAACGTTATGATCCAGATAAGGGCCTTTTCAGCTCTGGAGAGATGATAAGAAGGCCCAGGTCAATTAATCAATGGCTTATCCCTGTCTAATTGTGCCAAAGAGGCAGAAGCTATGAATGGATTTGAGGCAGACCTGACAGGCCAATAGCCACCACCTCGGAGAGAGGATGAGAGGCGATTAAATATTCATGCCTGTCACTCACCTCATGCAGCGCGAGTGGGCCTCTCCATCTCTCTCCCTCTCTCTCTGTCTTTCTGTTTTGCTCCACCAATCTCTCTCTTTCATACACACACACCCCTCTTGATTCTCTCTCTCTCTCTCTCTCTCTCTCTCTCTCTCTCTCTCTCTCTGTCTCTCTCTCTCTCTCTCTCGCTCTCTCACACACACACATTCTATTTCTCAGGCTACCTCTCCTCCCCCTGCTCTCTCTCTTTCTCCCTCCCGCCCTCCCTGGAGTGACTGACAGTAGTGTTTGGCTATCCCACAGACCTGCTGTCTCATTTATTTCCCAGGCAGCTCCATTGAGATGCCACTCTGTTTTGTTCTGTGAATGACATCCGTCAAAATACCCTTTTCTCTTCATTGCGACTTCTTCAGTCTCAACTAAGGGGCTGCTTGAGGGAATAACAGTGCTCTGGAGGAATATGTGAAAATATCTATCACTTCACCATTGTGCTCTTCTGTGCTCCCCTATTTCAAATGTGCTCTCTTCACCTCAGTAAACACTACAACTGGTGAAAACTGGTGATGTTGAAAGCTTGACTTATACATAGTCCGAATTAACCTAATAGATTAAGCGTGTACCCTTTCGTCCAAGTACAGAAGTCACTATATCTTCTGTTCAACACTATATTGTTTGTGTAGCTTCACCTACTTGCATACTATCCACCTCAGAAGTCAACCTTAAAAGTGAACACTACACAATCCAACTTAACTTCACTCCCTAACAACAAAACTTTAAGCTGCACTACCATTGACTGTACAAGAGCACTGACTCCACTTCCCAGTGGGCTGCTGTTAGCCCTCTGTGCCTGTGGTGGGAGCGAGAGGGTCAACAGCGATGGCTGCCACTGATATGAAGTGACAGAGCCCCGCACTGTGTGCACCAGACGCCATGCACCAGTGCCCTGTCCTCCAGTAATGTGCCCAGGCATCGCTCTCCCTCCCACTGTACCCCAGTGTTATGCAAGCAATCAGAGGGCACTATTTCCTGCTAGCACAGCGCTAGCACTAGCACGTTAGTATCCTCTCTCACTACTACTGAATCACATTAGCATTAGCCTGCTAAGCTAATTCAAAATAAAGGGAATTAAAACCGGATTTGTCTCATTATCCATGCATGGCCATTGTGTTGCATTCCCTGCCCATATGTTTGCAATGGCTTTGGCAATGTTGATACTGTAAATGAATTCATTAGCGCCCGAGCCAACACGGCAGCGCCATGGTGGCTTTGCCTGTAACTACTGTTGTCACATTGCATAAAACATGGCTCAAGAGTAGTTAGCATTTTTACACATGCATGACCCTTGGGAACCCATTTGGAAATAGGGGGATGTGGCAATTATGTAATAATAAGGCACACATGGATGGAAGGAGACGCGAGAAAGAAGCTCCTTCATTTGACAAATAAGAAGGCTCAATTGTCAAATTCTACAGTTATTTAACAAGCTCTTTACTGACTTTTGTTATCTGATTAACCATTACACGCAACTGAAATAAGCCATTTTCAAAAGGTCACCTCACCTCATATACATATTAGGGGTTAGACACTGAGTGTACAAAACATTATGAACACCTTCCTAAGATTGAGTTGCACCCACTTTTGCCCTCAGAACGGCCTCAATTTGACTGGGCATAGACTTTACAAGGTGTCGAAAGCGTTGCACAGGGATACTGGCCCATGTTGAAGTTAGCTGGATGTCCTTTGGGTGGTGGACCATTCTTGATACACATGGGAAACTGTTGAGCCTGAAAAACCCAAAGGTCAGATTTAGTATTTAGGGTTGCTCTCTAAATGCCCTCTTTTATCATTCCAAGATACCAAAAATGGTCTTAAATTCAGCTACTCTGTTTGAACGTTTCTCTTTGATTTTATGATGTTCCAGTTGCTGTGTTCAATGCCTGAGGCGAGGTGAGGGAACATCTGTCAGTGATAGGACGTTATTGAGAGACTTGAGGACAGACAGTGGTGTTGGCCAGCCTAACCGTCTGTCATACTTCCAGGGACACAGAGGCTGATGTATGTGTTTGTGTGCGTGCATGAATGCGTGTGTGTGTGTGTGCGTGTGTGTTTTCATGCGTGTGTGTGTGTGCGTGTGTCGGGGGCAGAGGTAGGGGACTCAGCCGCTGTTTGATCACGACTCCGTTACAAAGTAATGGATTACACACCTGCCGCTCCATTAACCCCTCCCCCTCCCCCCTACACCCACACCACCCATATCCCCCACCCAGCCTACCCATCACAGCTGGGCCAGTAGTGACATATGGTCCAGGCAGCCTGCAGCATTGCTCAACTCTCCATGCCAGGCCCCCTCTCCTCTCCCTCTCACTCAGATCTATGGCTTTCATTCTCTCTCTACTCACCCACCATCCACCACCCACCATCCACCCCTCCTTGCAGTGCCTGAGCACAGTCATCTGTCTAATTCAGTCTTAGCCACTTCTGCTCCTACTCTTGCCTCTGACTACAGTTTGCTGGATGCCAAAATTCAGAAGAATTTACCTTCTTGTTAGCTGTTAGAATTACCTCACTTATGAATGACCTTATCTCTGACAACACTCAAACTAGCCTAGGTCTGCATGCCAGTATTCAATCTACTTTTCAATTGAATTAAATGGATTGTTGACTCGCCCAACAAACACCAGAATACCCAGAGTCTGAAACACAAGGACAGAAATTGGGAAACACTGCTATACTGCATTAGATTCTCATTCCAATTATAGACGTTTACAAATTAGCAACGCAATCCCACTTAGCATGCTTTCTTGCTCACTGCAGGTCTCAATGCTAGACCACTGTCCCTGTGTGAGTGCAGTGCGGGCCCCATGTGCCCTCTGTCTGGTCTGCCGGTGTTGTGTCCCAACCTGCCTTGTGTGCCCATTCATGGGCATGGCTGCCAGGGACGGTGCCAAGGCTGTGTCAAGTCCCCAGCTGCAGCACCACTGTCCTAACCAGCCCCCCCCCCCCCCCCCGGCCAATCAACACTGCCACACAGGCTATAAATAGCGCCCAGGTGTTCCCTATCGCAACCAGAAAGGGCTGTGTGTCAGGGTGGGGGGTGTTTACAAGGGAGAGAGTGTGTGTGTGTGTGTGGAGCGGGGGGGTCTTTTCCATACACTTGCTGTGATGAATTGTGTCTGAATCGGGACACAGTGGGGATGAGGGGGGAGTGGGCTAACTGTGTTCAAATGGACATCATTGTGGAAATTACTGTGTTTAGCATGTCATGATAGACTAGTATTTATGCAGGGTGTTTAAAATCAGTTTTCAGTCAGAGTTTAATGTGACCTAAACGTTCCCTCAGCTGCTCTGTGAACCTTTTCAGTTCTTATTCCTAGTCAAAGTTACTCCGCTCAATGAGGAAATCGACAGGTCCATGCCTTAGACTAAACTGAAGTCCAGAGCAAAACTTTCTGATTAAAAATGATTTATTAAGTAATACTACACTTAGATGATCATAGCATTTAGCACTTACAGTATACTGTATATTGATCACATTTCTTTATATTACTATTTTATGTGTATCGATACATTTAATTAGCAAAGTGCTTGTAGAATGCAGAAATGAGCTCTGGTGCAGCACAGGCTCAAGGAATCAGTGGTAGAGAAGAGTGGATAGATACATTTAGGGACGTCTCTGAAGTCTTGTGAATGAATATACAGTGGGGGAAAAAAGTATTTAGTCAGCCACCAATTGTGCAAGTTCTCCCACTTAGAAAGATGAGATAGGCCTGTAATTTTCATCATAGGTACACGTCAACTATGACAGACAAATTGAGGAAAAAAAATCCAGAAAATCACATTGTAGGATTTTTAATGAATTTATTTGCAAATTATGGTGGAAAATAAGTATTTGGTATTTTGGAAGTTACAGCTCTCACAGACCTGTAACTTCTTCTTTAAGAGGCTCCTCTGTCCTCCACTCGTTACCTGTATTAATGGCACCTGTTTGAACTTGTTATCAGTATAAAAGACACCTGTCCACAACCTCAAACAGTCACACTCCAAACTCCACTATGGCCAAGAACAAAGAGCTGTCAAAGGACCCCAGAAACAAAATTGTAGACCTGCACCAGGCTGGGAAGACTGAATCTGCAATAGGTAAGCAGCTTGGTTTGAAGAAATCAACTGTGGGAGCAATTATTAGGAAATGGAAGACATACAAGACCATTGATAATCTCCCTCGATCTGGGGCTCCACGCAAGATCTCACCCCGTGGGGTCAAAATGATCACAAGAACGGTGAGCAAAAATCCCAGAACCACACGGGGGGACCTAGTGAATGACCTGCAGAGAGCTGGGACCAAAGTAACAAAGCCTACCATCAGTAACACACTACGCCGCCAGGGACTCAAATCCTGCAGTTCCAGACGTGTCCCCCTGCTTAAGCCAGTACATGTCCAGGCCCGTCTGAAGTTTGCTAGAGTGCATTTGGATGATCCAGAAGAGGATTGGGAGAATGTCATATGGTCAGATGAAACCAAAATATAACTTTTTGGTAAAAACTCAACTCGTCGTGTTTGGAGGACAAAGAATGCTGAGTTGCATCCAAAGAACACCATACCTACTGTGAAGCATGGGGGTGGAAACATCATGCTTTGGGGCTGTTTTTCTGCAAAGGGACCAGGACGACTGATCCGTGTAAAGGAAAGAATGAATGGGGCCATGTATCGTGAGATTTTGAGTGAAAACCTCCTTCCATCAGCAAGGGCATTGAAGATGAAACGTGGCTGGGTCTTTCAGCATGACAATGATCCCAAACACACCGCCCGGGCAACGAAGGAGTGGCTTCGTAAGAAGCATTTCAAGGTCCTGGAGTGGCCTAGCCAGTCTCCAGATCTCAACCCCATAGAAAATCTTTGGAGGGAGTTGAAAGTCCGTGTTTGTCATGAGCCTCTCACTCCACCGGGTTACCACCTTAATTTTCTTCCACTCTGCTCACCACTCTCTCTACTCAGCCTAACTAGCTCCACCTGTCCCTGCTCTGCTCTGCTCTAATTACTCTGCCAGCTGCGCTGCATTACCCACTACCTCTCCCAGTATTTAAGGCCCTGTCTTTCAGCTCTCCGGTGTCAGATCGTCTGCAAAGCTCACACCCGGAACCTGTTTGCTCGCGCTTCTGGCTCACCCTGGTTTTGTGACCCCGGACCTGCCTGATTTTTGGATACTCTTCTGCCCCAGGAGATCCAGACCTGCTTCTGCCATAACGACTCCTGACTACTCTTCAATCCCGGTAACTCTGACCAGCCTTCTGCCTTGCTACTACGTATTTTGGATTTCCCTTGTACTGTACTGCTGCCTTGTTTCATTCCGCCCTGTTGTGTCTGTGTCTCCCCCCCCCAGGACTTCTGGACCACCCACCACCGGCTTCATAGGACGCATCGCTGCCACTGGGGGGGGCACAGACCCAGCACATTGGACGGGATCCCTGTTACCCCTGGAGCCTTCATTCACTCCCTACTTCCCTTTTCCCTTAAGTTTTAATAAACTTTCTGGTGTGATGCAATTGTGGTCCTCTGGTCGTCTGTCTGAACCGTGACAGTACGATCTGACCATTATGGACTCAGCGCACACTTTCCCCGACATGGAAACCGATGAGCATGAGCAGCAGTTCCAGCAGCAGCAACAACAACTCGCCATGATCATTCAACTCCTCACCAACCTTACCCCAGCCAGTCTGCCCACCAGCCCTGCCCCCGAGTTACCTGCCCCGGTCATTGCAGCCGCTGCTCCGGAACCCAAGATTGGAAACCCCGAGCGGTTCAACGGCGATTCAACCCAGGTCCGGCCATTCCTGACTAGCTGCCGACTTCAGTTCTCCTTGCAGCCAAGGACCTTCGCCACGGAGGGGGCTAAAGTTGGGTATACCATCACTCACCTGACGGGCCGAGCTCGACTCTGGGGAACAGCAGAGTTCGAACGTCAAACCCCCGCATGTGCAACCTTCGACCTGTTTGCTGAGGAGATGCTGAAGGTGTTTGACCTGGATTCACCAACCGCAGAGGCGTCTCGTGAACTGTTCAGTATTCGACAAGGCAGACGTACAGTCGCAGACCATTCCATCGACTTCCGAACCCTGGCTAGACGAAGTTCTTGGAACACACCATCGTTGGTGGACGCGTTCTTCCATAGTTTGGCTGACTTTATCAAGGACGAGTTGGTCTCCCATGAACTGCCTTCCACTCTTGATGAAGCCATCGCACTGACTGTCAGGATCGACAGAAGGATACAGACCCGTCGTCGTGAGAGGGGGCGCCAAGGTCCACCTACTACCGGCATTCGGAGAGATCCGACTGGGCTCCTGTCATCTACTGCCACTCACCCAGGTCAGCTTGATCAGTCTGAGCCTATGGAGATTGGGCGAGCCTCTCTCACTCCTGCAGAGCGCCAGCGCCGCTTCACCTCAAACCTCTGCCTCTATTGTGGAGGTGATGGACATCGTGTGGTAACCTGCCCTTTAAAGGGCCGAAGCTCACCGGGCATTGGGGGAGTCCGGTTGAGTTCAATGACCATCCAGTCCTCCGACCGCAAACCCCTGCTGCAAGTTCACCTCCGCCTCTCTGACTCAACTCACACCCTGGCTGCTCTGGTGGATTCTGGAGCCGAAGCCAACATAATGGACATCAAGCTGGCACGCCAACTGGGACTGGAGAACCTCCGTTTGACACCTCCTATTCCTGCCCGGGCACTGGACGGACACTTACTCGGATCGGTCACTCATGTCACGGCCCCGGTCTCGATGGGTCTGTCCGGAAACCATCAAGAAACTATCCAGTTTCACCTGCTCCCCTCTCCAGGCCAACCCCTCATCCTGGGTTACCCATGGCTCCGCCGGCACAACCCTCAGCTCGACTGGGTGACCGGGGTGATCAGGGAGTGGGGAGAGGACTGCCACCGAACCTGCCTGCTTGCTGCCGCACTACCCCCTCGGCCAGTACCTACTAACTCCGCTCCTGACCTCTCCAATGTCCCAGAATGCTACCATGGTCTCAGAGAGGTGTTTAACAAAGCAAGAGCCACATCTCTGCCCCCTCACCGACCGTACGACTGTGCCATCGACCTCCTCCCTGGAACAGCCCCTCCAAAGGGTCGTCTTTATTCGTTGTCTGCTCCTGAAAGAAAGTCCATGGAGGACTACATCAATGGCTCTCTGTCCGCAGGATTAATCCGTTCATCTTCATCTCCTGCTGGTGCTGGCTTCTTCTTTGTGGGGAAGAAGGACGGATCTCTTCGCCCCTGCATCGACTACAGGGGACTCAACGACATCACAGTGAAAAACCGTTACCCTCTGCCTCTGCTCACCTCTGCTTTTGAGTTGCTCCAGGGAGCCACTGTTTTTACCAAGTTGGATCTCAGAAACGCTTACCACCTAGTGCGGATCCGGGAGGGAGATGAATGGAAAACCGCATTCAATACACCAACAGGCCACTACGAGTATCTGGTTATGCCTTTTGGCCTCACCAATGCTCCTGCTGTGTTCCAGGCTCTAGTGAATGATGTACTGCGGGACATGTTAAACAAGTTTGTCTTCGTTTACCTGGATGACATCTTAATCTACTCCAGAAACCTGTCTGAACACACCCGCCATGTCCAGCAAGTCCTTCATCGTCTTCTGGAGAATTCCCTCTACGCCAAGGCAGAGAAATGTGAGTTTCACGTCAAGACAGTGGCCTTCCTGGGGTACATAGTGGCAGAGGGAAGTATCCAAATGGATCCTGCCAAAGTATCAGCAGTCACTTCATGGCCAGTTCCGGAGAACAGAAAGAAGCTGCAACAGTTTCTGGGGTTTGCTAACTTCTATAGAAAGTTTATCCGGAACTACAGTACCGTTGCTGCCCCTCTCACTGCTCTAACCAGCACCAAGCAACCCTTCACCTGGACCCCAGCAGCCGACAAAGCCTTCAGTACCCTCAAGGTGAGGTTCACCTCCGCTCCCATCCTCCAGATGCCTGATGTGGACCGGCAATTCATTGTGGAGGTGGACGCCTCGGATGTGGGAGTTGGTGCTGTGATTTCTCAGTGGGCTGCGGAGGATAGGAAGCTCCATCCCTGTGCCTTTTTCTCACGTCGGTTGTCCCCCTCTGAGTGCAATTACGACATAGGGAACCGTGAGCTGCTGGCTGTGAAGCTTGCCTTGGAGGAGTGGCGTCACTGGCTGGAGGGGTCCACCATTCCATTTCTCGTTTGGACCGATCATAAGAACTTGGAGTACATCCGCACGGCCAAACGGTTGAACTCCAGGCAGTCCCGCTGGGCCCTGTTCTTCACCAGGTTTAATTTCACTCTGTCATACCGGCCTGGATCACGCAACACCAAGCCAGACGCCCTCTCCCGTCAATTCCAGAAGGATGACACCCCCTCCAAGGACCCTGTGTCGATTCTGCCAAGTCCCTGCATCGTTGCAGCTCTGACCTGGGCTGTTGAGGAACAGGTGCTGGAGGCTCTCCGTAACCAGCCAGGTCCCAGCACTTGCCCAGCTGACCGCCTTTTTGTCCCCGAAGACCTGAGGTCCCAGGTCGTTCAGTGGGGACATGACTCCCGCCTAGCTTGTCACCCTGGCTCCACCCGCACTTACAACCTGCTCGCCCAGAGGTTCTGGTGGCCCTCTCTGAGAAAGGATGTACGGGAATTCGTCCAAGCCTGCCCCATCTGCAACCAACACAAGTCGTCCTGCCAGCCCCCAGCCGGATTGCTGCAGCCCCTGCCTGTGCCCAGACGTCCCTGGTCTCACATCGCCCTTGACTTTGTCACGGGGCTGCCCCCTTCAAGTGGCATGACCGTCATTCTCACCATAGTTGACAGTTTCAGCAAGATGGCACACTTCATTCCCCTCCCCAAGCTCCCAACCGCCAAGGAGACCGCCCAGGTGGTCCTGGAACACGTCTTCCGGATCCACGGACTGCCAAAGGATGTAGTTTCTGACCGTGGTCCACAATTCTCCTCCGCTTTTTGGAAGGAGTTCTGTCACCTGCTGGGAGCCACAGTCAGTCTGACTTCCGGATTCCATCCCCAATCCAATGGGCAGTCAGAGCGGGCTAATCAGGAGCTCGAGAAGGCACTGCGATGCATGACTTCACGCAACCCCCACTCCTGGTCGCAGCAATTGACATGGGTGGAGTACGCACACAATTCTCTGACCTGCTCTGCCATCGGTATGTCCCCTTTCCAATGTGTTTATGGATACCAGCCTCCTCTATTTGCCAGCCAGGAAGAGGAGGTTACTTGCCCATCTGCACTTGCTTTTGCCCGTCGATGTCGCCGCACCTGGTCACAAGCCCGAGCCACACTCCTCAGATCCGTTGCCAGCTACACTACCGGGGCCAACCGTCGGAGAATTCCTGCTCCCACCTACCATGTTGGTCAAAGGGTGTGGTTGTCATCGAAGAACCTGCCACTCAGGGTGGAGTCGCAGAAGCTGGCACCTCGGTTCATTGGCCCATTCCCTATCATAAGAGTGATTAGCCCAACTGCTGTCCGGCTCCAACTGCCTAATTCCCTGAGGGTGCACCCCACTTTCCATGTGTCTAAGATTAAGCCCATCCATGAGAGTCCGCTGGTCCCTGCTGCGCCTTGTCCTCCTCCTCCACGGCTCGTCGATGGTGGTCTGGTTTACACCGTCCGCCGCCTGCTTCGGTCCAGACGGAGGGGTAGGGGTCTCCAGTACCTCATTGACTGGGAGGGCTATGGACCTGAGGAAAGGACCTGGGTGCCAGCTAGTCGGATTGTGGATAGGACTCTCATCACCGCTTTCCACCAACGGCATCCTGATCAACCTGCAATCCGTAGGGGCCGCCCCAGAGGGGTCCCTAACCGTCCTGCCCGCTCGGCTTCCTGTCCTGTGCCTGATCCTGTCTCGGGACCTGTCCCATCTCCCGACCACGGCCCTCCGGCTTCCTCCGAGGATGAGGACGTTCACTCGGACCGTTCGGAGGAGTTCTAGCCCTCCTCCGGCTCCCCTCCTCCCGCCCGGCGTGGTGTTGCTCTTGGGACTTCTGGGGCCGTCCCTTGGGGGGGGGGTTCTGTCATGAGCCTCTCACTCCACCGGGTTACCACCTTAATTTTCTTCCACTCTGCTCACCACTCTCTCTACTCAGCCTAACTAGCTCCACCTGTCCCTGCTCTGCTCTGCTCTAATTACTCTGCCAGCTGCGCTGCATTACCCACTACCTCTCCCAGTATTTAAGGCCCTGTCTTTCAGCTCTCCGGTGTCAGATCGTCTGCAAAGCTCACACCCGGAACCTGTTTGCTCGCGCTTCTGGCTCACCCTGGTTTTGTGACCCCGGACCTGCCTGATTTTTGGATACTCTTCTGCCCCAGGAGATCCAGACCTGCTTCTGCCATAACGACTCCTGACTACTCTTCAATCCCGGTAACTCTGACCAGCCTTCTGCCTTGCTACTACGTATTTTGGATTTCCCTTGTACTGTACTGCTGCCTTGTTTCATTCCGCCCTGTTGTGTCTGTGTCTCCCCCCCCCAGGACTTCTGGACCACCCACCACCGGCTTCATAGGACGCATCGCTGCCACTGGGGGGGGCACAGACCCAGCACATTGGACGGGATCCCTGTTACCCCTGGAGCCTTCATTCACTCCCTACTTCCCTTTTCCCTTAAGTTTTAATAAACTTTCTGGTGTGATGCAATTGTGGTCCTCTGGTCGTCTGTCTGAACCGTGACAGTGTTGCCCAGCGACAGCCCCAAAACATCACTGCTCTAGAGGAGATCTGCATGGAGGAATGGGCCAAAATACCAGCAACAGTGTGTGAAAACCTTGTGAAGACTTACAGAAAACGTTTGACCTGTGTCATTGCCAACAAAGGATATATAACAAAGTATTGAGAAACTTTTGTTATTGACCAAATACTTATTTTCCACCATAATTTGCAAATAAATTCATAAAAAATCCTACAATGTGATTTTCTGGAATTCTTTTCCTCATTTTGTCTGTCATAGTTGACGTGTATCTATGATGAAAATTACAGGCCTCTCTCATCTTTTTAAGTGGGAGAACTTGCACAATTGGTGGCTGACTAAATACTTTTTTCCACCACTGTATCCGTTAATTATCCGAAAATATAGCAACTATTACGCTTATGACAGTATAAAAGGCTTGAAGACAGATCGCTCATATTATTAACATCTTAGAGAGTATATCTGTGTTACAAGGATATTCCTAGAGTGTTATGGTCCAATATTGAGGTAAATTAGATTACATCGAGAAATAACCAGAAATAATGTGAACGTTATAAACAGATGTTAAAATTAGGTCTGACACATTGTAAACAGTGTGCTCGCAGTGTAGCATAAATAAAATATAAACAGCAAAGCAAAGTCTTTCAGTGCATAATTGCTCAAATAAAAGGGAAGGCGAGTCCATAAAAAAACAAGCTTTTATGCATGTGCATACTGGACTCATAAAGATTGGGTGTCTTATATTTTTCATTGAGGAACTCATTCCGTAACTAGCAATATATCTGTCCTCAGCGTGCGATGCGTCTCACAACATACTCATTAGTATGCACTAAGTGGATAATGCGAGCATAATCAAATACACACTTGATTTATGGTGTGTGTATCCCTGATTACGTAAAAAAAAAAGAGGTAAACGTCAACAAGATGAATCCTGCCACTGACAGAGCTGGGAGATGTCTTCCGGCTCACTGGGCTATGGGGGATGGTACACCGTGGTAAAGTACTCTATGGAGTGCTGTGCTCTGTGCTGTGCATCCACAGTCTAGCACAGTAGACTGCATGTTATGTATGTTGGGGGGTGGGTGGGTGCTGTCGCCTGCAGTGGGTGTATGTATTAAACGTTTATGTCATCCATATTGTGCTGGTAGCCCTGCTACATGTCTATAATATTACAGCTGACATGGCCATACCCTTACACACATACACACACATATACACACAGATTATTGTGCACAAACACACACACACACACATTACACCAACAGACATGCATATTGTATACATTTACAAAGGCCCTTATGCACACACACTCACAAGTACAGACAGACAGACAGAGACACAGACAGAGAGCGAGACACAGACACACACATGTGCATTGAGTGCTCTTTACAGGGATCCTTTGACTGGCACCCATCTGTGTCTTATTATGGGACATATGACTGTGTGTGACCACTACTGTCCTTCTCTGTTATTGGCTTGGTCATTAAGACCCTCAGGCACAATCTCAGCTCTCCTTGCTATCCTCTGACATTGGCCCTCTGTGTTTACAGGATCTGTCTATGAAGTCCTGATATTGCCATTATGTGTATATAGAGCTGTCTATACAATGCTGACATATTGGTCTTGGTTATTAGCTATTATTGGTTATTATTACCTGTAAACCTCATAAAATCCGTGGTCATTGACCTTTTGTATAGACCCTTTTGCTATGTCTTTGTTGCAATGCTTTGATATGGGTCTCCATATCTGTATGTAATACTCTGATATTCACAGTCAGATAGTGACCTTTTTTGACAAATATTTCCTATAGTAATTATCTGACATTGGTCCTCTGCATTGCTTCAATACTGTATTTGGATATTGGCTCTCTGCATGTTCAGTAGGCTCTGTCTCTGTGAGTGTAATATAGCTAGCCACTGTGTTGTACTCTCAAAGAGAACAGGGTTTCTCCCAAGGCCTCGATAAACATACCAAGCACAGGAGCATTGATTCATGTACCGTATTCTCCTGTCTATTTCCCCTCAAGCCCGTGTTTTATGAAGTCAGGGACTTCTGGCCCAAATGGATTGTCATAAACTGGCCATATTAACCAACTGTTCTCAATAAATCTATGTCAGAGTAAACATGCTGAAATCTAGTAGTTATGTAGGAAATTCAGGCTCCCTGAATTCTATATTGATTATCAAGCACTGTACATTATCAATTGATTGCAACTAATGCAACTTAATTCATGTGGAATGCAAATAAAATTCTGTCCTGTATTACATGACTCAGTGACAGTGGCGTGTATTCATGGTTGCCAAGGGAAGCCAGGCTTCCCCCAAAAATGTAAAAAAAATAAATAAAAAATAAAAAAGTATCTTTCGTCTCTCTGTGTTTCATAATTTTCCTTCAATTCCAAGAGGCTGAATGTACATTATATAAACAAAAGTATGTTGACACCCCTTCAAATTAGTGGATTCGGCTATTTCAGCCACACCCGTTGCTGACAGGTGTATAAAATCGAGCACACAGCCATGCAATCTCCATAGACAAACATTGGCAGTAGAATGGCCCATACTGAAGAGCTCAGTGACATTCAACGTGGCACCTTCATAGGATGCCACCTTTCCAACAAGTCAGTTTGTCAAATTTCTGCCCTGCTGGAGCTTCCCCGGTCAACTGTTATTGTTAAGTGGAAACGTCTAGGAGCAACAACGGCTCAGCCGCAAAGTGGTAGACCACACAAGCTCACAGAACGGGACCGCCTAGTGCTGAAGAGCGTAGCTTGTAAAAATTGACCATCCTCAGTTGCAACACTCACTACCGAGTTCCAAACTGCCTCTGGAAGCAACATCAGCACAAGAACTGTTCGTCGGGAGCTTCATGAAATGGGTTTCCATGGCTGAGCAGCCACGCACAAGTCTAAGATCACAATGTGCCGCCATTGGACTCTGCAGCAGTGGAAACGCGTTCTCTGGAGTGATGAATCACGCTTCACCATCTGGCAGTCCGACAGACGAATCTGGGTTTGGCGGATGCCAGGAGAACGCTACATGCCCCTATGCATAGTGCCAACTGTAAAGTTTGGTGGAGGAGGAATAATGGTCTGAGTGTAGTGAAGAGAAATCTTAACGCTACAGCATACAATAACATTCTAGAAGATTCTGTGCTTCAAACCTTGTGGCAACAGTTCGGGGAAGGCCCTTTCCTGTTTTAGCATGACAATGCCCCCGTGCACAAAGCGAGGTCCATACAGAAATGGTTTGTCGAGACCGGTGTGGAAGAACTTGATTGGCCTGTACAGAGCCCTGATCTCAACCCCATCTTACACCTTTGGGATGAATTGTAACACCGACTGCGAGCCAGGCCTAATCGCCCAACATCAGTGCCCGACGTCACTAATGCTCTCGTGGCTGAATGGAAGCAAGTCCCTGCAGCAATGTTCCAACATCTAGTGGAAAGCTTTCCCAGAAGAGTGGAGGCTGTTATAGCAGCAAAGGGGGGACCAACTCCATATTAATGCCCATAATTTTGGAATTAGATGTTTGACGAGCAGGTGTCCACATACTTTGGGTCATGTAGTGTATCTCACATTAGAAAGCATCTGAGCGACTGAAACAGCGCCCCTCTGTCTCTGTATGTGTAGCCCATCTATCTGAGGCTGTCTGGTCAAAAAGAGTATGACGTTGTTGCCGCCGGTAACATTGCATGCAAGGGAAGCCAGCGAGCATTTGGCCTCCCTTGTTAATTTTTTAAAATTCAATAATAGCCAATCAGCGTTGAGCTAAACTGAGTGAGCTCAACTGTGAATGATCCTGGCGCACCAAAAAAAAGTGTAAAGGGAAGCCAATTTGGATTTTGCTTCACACCAGTCACGTCAAAAGAAGAATGTCATTTAGAGAAAAAACTTGAATTATTGCATCTCATTGTGTCGTTGTCCTCCAGTGTCTAGCTAGCTAGCTAAAATCATCCCTTTCCTAAATTAGCCATGAATGTAGGGATTTGGACAATGATTATAACGGTGATTCTGATCGAACCATAAATTCATACATTGTGCCCCTGGCCTGAAAGGATGGAAGTTCAATATGTAGCTAGATGTAGTATGCTAATGTTAACTAGCTGGCCTGGCGCATCGTTGCTCATGAAAGGAAGTTAGGTTAGCGAGCAAGTATTTTAGCCAGGTAGCCTAGTACAACAAAAACTAAAAGAATGTACTATATGACAGAGTCATAGACCGTTTCATCAACATGAAAGAGAGGAGGATGGCATTGGCGTTTCTCTACAAGTAGTGTGAATCAACATGTTTTTTATACTTACGCACGCACACACGCACACGCACATACACACACACACACACACACACACACACACACACACACACACACACACACACACACACACACACACACACACACACAGTCCCCAATTGTCATACTTGAGTAAAAGTAAAGATACCTTAATAGAAAATGACTCAAGTAAAAGTGAAAGTCACCCAGTAAATTATTACTTATAAAGTTATATAAAGTCTAAAAGTATTTGGTTTTAAATATACTTAACTATCAAAAGTAAATGTAATTGCAAAACTATACTTAAGTATCAAAGTAAAAGTATAAATAATTTCAAATTCCTTATATTGAGCAAACCAGACAGCGCGATTTTTTTGTTTTTTAAATTTACACATAGCCAGGGGCACACTCCAACACTCAGACATCATTTACAAACGAAGCATGTGTGTTTAGTCAGTCCGCCAGATCAGATGCAGTAGTGATGACCACTTTTGATAAGTGTGTGAATGGACCCTTTTCCTGCCGTGCTAAGCATTCAAAGTGTAACGAGTACTTTTGGGTGTCAGGGAAAATGTATGGAGTAAAAAGTACATTATTTTCTTTAGGAATATAGTGAAGTAAAAGTAAAAGTTGTCCAAAATATAAATACACAGACAGACACACACACACACACACACACACACACACACACACACACACACACACACACACACACACACACAAATCAGTACCATGCCACATCCTATTTAGCTTGTGTTGACTGGACTCAATTGTTTTTGGTATCTTTTAGTTGTCACTATATTAAACTAACCATTAGCCTAGGTGATTTGATTCTGTTGAAATGTTGAAGTTGAAATGGTGCTGGAATTATGGAGGCAGCTCCTGTTTACTTTTCGACTTGCGGTAACTCTCCATGGTTCTAAATCAATGGTTGTTTAATAGTCCGAAAATGTCAGAAACATTAACTTGCTTGGCCATGCTGTAGGTCATGTATCTGTTTGTTACATGCAAAATGCTTTGTGGACTTCATCGGACAGATGTTGCAAAGTTGTGGTTGAATTTATTCTGCCATTGTGTCTTATAATAATAATAATATGCCATTTAGCAGACGCTTTTATCCAAAGCGACTTACAGTCACGTGTGCATACATTTTTATGTATGGGTGGTCCCGGGGATCGAACCCACTACCCAGGCGTTACAAGCGCCATGCTCTACCAATTGAGCTTAGGCCTATAAATCAAGGTGTCAAGGCATTAACAGGTTATAGAGCAAACAACGCAATTATCACAACACATAGGTTGTAATATGGCTTTTTTTTCCTGGCTTGGCTTCCCCAGTGATTTTACCCACGCACCGCTGCTGCTCAGTGATAGACATTTCAAGATACTATCCATTATAGTCTTCAGAAAATATTGCCTAATGCATTGTGTGTGTTGACCTGACCTTGTCTCTCTGTGCATATGCAGGTACACCCTTTGTTGATGCGCGAGCGGCGCTCCGAATTGCACAGGAACAAGCTGCTGCGAAGGACAGTCAGCGTTCCTGTTGAGGGGAGGCACCATCCAGAGATGGGTGAGTAGGCCATGGGCCCTTCTATCTCTCTGAATCCTTTCTGTCCATAGAAATACAGTGAATAGAATGGGCTTGAAACCTCTGACCTTAAAGCACAAATGTAATGTTGTACTTCCTGCTTTTACTTCCTGCTTCATTCTTATGGGGACCCTCGCAATGGCTGCCAGTCCACCCATTATGGCGTCATTGACTTGAATGGGGAGGCCCATTTTACTCATTCTGGTTTTGTGTTTCTGACTCTACCTGTCATGGGCTGCTCTCACCTTTCTCTGCCTCTCTACCTCTGATATTTTGTGATTCTGTCTTTCTTACTGCCTCTCTGACTCGTTGTCTCTGCCTGCCTCTTTGCCTTACTCCACCTCTCTCACACTGCCTCTCTGCCTCATGTACAATGTCTCAGCATTGATACACTCCCATCGTCCACATAGGGCAACTCTCCCCACAACAGTCCTGTGGGGATACTGCAATAGGCCACTCACTCCATATTTGACATGAACCTGTTCAGGTCTGACACAGCAATACTCTCCTATAACTGCACAGGCTACACAGGCCTACTGACTCCAGAAGAGTGGTGCTCATCACACTCTAAGCATATCTATGGTATAGCATATGTTATCCAACAGCCTTCCATTGAGAACCATCTGCAGTGAGAGCCCATACTGAATGGGATCGATGCCCCCCCAGGCGGCCAAGGCCCTCCAGGCAGCCCATTAATGAGCTGATTAACAGAAACCTGCCATGCTGTCATCAGAATTCCACATTTACAGAGTCAGTGTCAAGGGAACTGCTTGTGACACAGTGACCCATTTCAAAAAGTCTGTGACCTACTGCATAACTTGGAACTGAGATAACTTAGTGAGATCATTTTTGGGATAATCCGAAAGTGAGAGTAGATTTGATGCAAGCAAGTGAGTAGATTGCATACAAGTGGATTGGATAATGGTAATCTATGTATAAAACAAATATTAGAAAATCAAATTTTGACAAGACTTAAAAAATAGAACACAAAGGCATGAAATCAAAATGAAAGGCTAAACTGTCCAATGAAACACAAGATCGAGATAGAGCATTGTTTGCTCTGGGGGATGAGGGCCAATAGACCTTCCGATGTTGTCCTCTACTTACAGTGAGGGAAAAAAGTATTTGATCCACTACTGATTTTGTACGTTTGCCCACTGACAAAGAAATGATAAGTCTATAATTTTAATGGTAGGTTTATTTGAACAGTGAGAGACAGAATAACAACACAAAAATCCAGAAAAACAATGTCAAAAATGTTATAAATTGATTAGCATTTTAATGAGGGAAATAAGTATTTGACCCCCTCTCAATCAGAAAGATTTCTGGCTCCCAGGTGTCTTTTATACAGGTAACGAGCTGAGATTAGGAGCACACTCTTAAAGGGAGTGCTCCTAATCTCAGTTTGTTACCTGTATAAAAGACACCTGTCCACAGAAGCAATCAATCAATCAGATTCCAAACTCTCCACCATGGCCAAGACCAAATAGCTCTCCAAGGATGTCAGGGACAAGATTGTAGACCTACACAAGGCTGGAATGGGCTATAAGACCATTGCCAAGCAGCTTGGTGAGAAGGTGACAACAGTTGGTGCGATTATTCGCAAATGGAAGAAACACAAAATAATTGTCAATCTCCCTCGGCCTGGGGCTCCATGCAAGATCTCACCTCGTGGAGTTGCAATGATCATGAGAACGGTGAGGAATCAGCCCAGAACTACACGGGAGGATCTTGTCAATGATCTCAAGGCAGCTGGGACCATAGTCACCAAGAAAACAATTGGTAACACACTACGCCGTGAAGGACTGAAATCCTGCAGCGCCCGCAAGGTCCCACTGCTCAAGAAAGCACATATACAGGCCCGTCTGAAGTTTGCCAATGAACATCTGAATGATTCAGAGGAGAACTGGGTGAAAGTGTTGTGGTCAGATGAGACCAAAATCGAGCTCTTTGGCATCAACTCAACTCGCCGTGTTTGGAGGAGGAGGAATGCTTCCTATGACCCCAAGAACACCATCCCCACCGTCAAACATGGAGGTGGAAACATTATGCTTTGGGGGTGTTTTTCTGCTAAGGGGACAGGACAACTTCACCGCATCAAAGGGATGATGGACGGCGCCATGTACCGTAAAATCTTGGGTGAGAACCTCCTTCCCTCAGCCAGGGCATTGAAAATGGGTCGTGGATGGGTATTCCAGCATGACAATGACCCAAAACACACGGCCAAGGCAACAAAGGAGTGGCTCAAGAAGAAGCACATTAAGGTCCTGGAGTGGCCTAGCCAGTCTCCAGACCTTAATCCCATAGAAAATCTGTGGAGGGAGCTGAAGGTTCGAGTTGCCAAACGTCAGCCTCGAAACCTTAATGACTTGGAGAAGATCTGCAAAGAGGAGTGGGACAAAATCCCTCCTGAGATGTGTGCAAACCTGGTGGCCAACTACAAGAAATGTCTGACCTCTGTGATTGCCAACAAGGGTTTTGCCACCAAGTACTAAGTCATGTTTTGCAGAGGGGTCAAATACTAATTTCCCTCATTAAAATGCAAATCAATTTATAACATTTTTTACATGCGTTTTTCTGGATTTTTGTTGTTGTTATTCTGTCTCTCACTGTTCAAATAAACCTACCATTAAAATTATAGACTGATCATGTCTTTGTCAGTGGGCAAACGTACAAAATCAGCAGGGGATCAAATACTTTTTTCCCTCACTGTAAGTGCTTCATTCCAGGGACACAGACAGTACAAGTCATAGATTACTCTTGTGTTATAAAAAAACAAAATTGAATTTGTATCCATCTTGGTATGCATCCAACATGTTTATGTGCTGTATCTATACTTCAAACGTGAATTTTCGTTGAGGAGAGGATGAAAGTGTGCATTTCTCCCATAGTTTTGATAAATGAAGACACTTGACAACAATCCCAGCTGGGTCCTGATGTAATGACCATCTCTGATGAAGACATTTGGCGCTGGTTCTAGGATTAGGTACACATATGATGTTTCAATAGGCTCTTTGGATTGGATACGGAAAGTTACGCAGACACAATCAGTCTACTTCCCCATCCACTTCCTTGTATTGCACCATGAAAGCACGGAAACGGTTAAATTTGGAGCAATCAAAATGCAATTACGGCATTCATCTTGGTAGATAATTGCAGCGTGCTGTAAATGTTTTATGCAAATATCTGTTGTAATTAGAACTTCAACCTAAACCCTATCCACAGAAATTCAGCCTGCAGCCACACTGACCAACCTAGAATCTTTGCTCTGTGTGGAGCTGTCCAATGCACCGAAACAGCTCCCATCCTTGGTGGATTTTAGCCCATGTTAGGCCCTCTGTCCATGGTGTTGAAACAGCCTATGTACCCTGGACACATTTACAGTGACTTGGCATTTTTCCTATTTTGTTGACTTACAACCTGGAATTAAAAATGCTTTTTTGGGGGTTTGTATCATTTGATTTACACAACATGCCTACCACTTTGAAGATGCAAAATATTTTGTATTGTGAAACAAACAAGAAATAAGACAAAAAAACTGAAAACTTGAGCGTGCATAACTATTCACCCCCCCAAAGTCAATACATTGTAGAGCCACCTTTTGCAGCAATTACAGCTGCAAGTCTCTTGGGGTATGTATCTATAAGCTTGGCACATCTAGCCACTGGGATTTTTGCCCATTCTTCAAGGCAAAACTGCTCCAGCTGCTTCAAGTTGGATGGGTTCCGCTGGTGTACAGCAATCTTTAAGTCATACCACAGATTCTCAATTGGATTGAGGTCTGGGCTTTGACTAGGCCATTCCAAGACATTTAAATGTTTCCCCTTAAACCACTCAAGTGTTGCTTTAGCAGTATGCTTAGGGTCATTGTCCTACTGGAAGGTGAACCTCTGTCCTAGTCTCAAATCTGGAAGACTGAAACAGGTTTCCCTCAAGAATTTCCCTGTATTTAGCGCCATCCATCATTCCTTCAATTTTGACCAGTTTCCCAGTCCCTGCCGATGAAAAACATCCCCACAGCATGATGCTGCCACCACCATGCTTCACTGTGGGGATGGTGTCCTCGGGGTGATGAGAGGTGTTGGGTTTGCGCCAAACATAGTGTTTTCCACGATGGCCAAAAAGCTCAATTTTAGTCTCATCTGACCAGAGTACCTTCTTCCATTTGGAGAGTCTCCCACATGCCTTTTGCCGAACACCATACGTGTTTGCTTATTTTTTTCTTTAAGCAATAGCTTTTTTCTGGCCACTCTTCCGTAAAGCCCAGCTCTGTGGAGTGTACGGCTTGAAGTGGTCCTATGGACAGATACTCCAATCTCCGCTGTGGAGCTTTGCAGCTCCTTCAGGGTTATATTTGGTCTCTTTGTTGCCTCTCTGATTAATGCCCTCCTTGCCTGGTCCGTGAGTTTTGGTGGGCGGCCCTCTCTTGGCAGGTTTGTTGTGGTGCCATATTCTTTCCATTTTTTAATAATGGATTTAATGGTGCTCCGTGGGATGTTCAAAGTTTTGGCAACCCTGATCTGTACTTCTCCACAACTTTGTCCCTGACCTGTTTGGAGAGCTCCTTGGTCTTCATGGTGCCGCTTGCTTGGTGGTTCCCCTTGCTTAGTGGTGTTGCAGACTCTGGGGCCTTTCAGAACAGGTGTATATATACTGAGATCATGTGACAAATCATGTGACACTTAGATTGCACACAGGTGGACTTTATTTAGCTAATTATGTGACTTCTGAAGGTAATTGGTTGCACCAGATCTTATTTAGGGGCTTCATAGCAAAGGGGGTGAATACATATTCATGTTATTTTGAAATTTTGAAAGAAGTTATTTTTTTCATTTCACTTCACCAATTTGGACTATTTTATGTATGTCCATTACATGAAATCCAAAATAAAAATCCATTTAAATTACAGGTTGTAATGCAACAAAATAGGAAAAACGCCAAGGGGGATGAATACTTTTGCAAGGCACTGTAGGTACATATGAGGTACAGTAGTTACAATAGGGAGACAAAGGCCTCCCGAGTGGCGAAGCAATCTAAGGCACTGCATCGCAGTGCTGAGGCGCCACTGTCACAGCCGGCCGTGACTGGGAGCCCTACAGTGGGGGAAAAAAGTATTTAGTCAGCCACCAATTGTGCAAGTTCTCCCACTTAAAAAGATGAGAGAGGCCTGTAATTTTCATCATAGGTACACGTCAACTATGACAGACAAATTGAGAAAAAAAAATCCAGGAAATCACATTGTAGGATTTTTAATGAATTTATTAGCAAATTATGGTAGAAAAATAAGTATTTGGTCACCTACAAACAAGCAAGATTTCTGGCTCTCACAGACCTGTAACTTCTTCTTTAAGAGGCTCATCTGTCCTCCACTCGTTACCTGTATTAATGGCACCTGTTTGAACTTGTTATCAGTGTAAAAGACACCTGTCCACAACCTCAAACAGTCACACTCCAAACTCCACAATGGCCAAGACCAAAGAGCTGTCAAAGGACACCAGAAACAAAATTGTAGACCTGCACCAGGCTGGGAAGACTGAATCTGCAATAGGTAAGCAGCTTGGTTTGAAGAAATCAACTGTGGGAGCAATTATTAGGAAATGGAAGACATACAAGACCACTGATAATCTCCCTCGATCTGGGGCTCCACGCAAGATCTCACCCCGTGGGGTCAAAATGATCACAAGAACGGTGAGCAAAAATCCCAGAACCACACGGGGGGACCTAGTGAATGACCTGCAGAGAGCTGGGACCAAAGTAACAAAGCCTACCATCAGTAACACACTACGCCGCCAGGGACAGACGCCGCCAAATCCTGCAGTGCCAGACGTGTCCCCCTGCTTAAGCCATGTCCAGGCCCATCTGAAGTTTGCTAGAGTGCATTTGGATGATCCAGAAGAGGATTGGGAGAATGTCATATGGTCAGATGAAACCAAAATATAACTTTTTGGTAAAAACTCAACTCGTCGTGTTTAGAGGACAAAGAATGCTGAGTTGCATCCAAAGAACACCATACCTACTGTGAAGCATGGGGGTGGAAACATCATGCTTTGGGGCTGTTTTTCTGCAAAGGGACCAGGACGACTGATCCGTGTAAAGGAAAGAATGAATGGGGCCATGTATCGTGAGATTTTGAGTGAAAACCTCCTTCCATCAGCAAGGGCATTGAAGATGAAACGTGGCTGGGTCTTTCAGCATGACAATGATCCCAAACACACCGCCCGGGCAACGAAGGAGTGGCTTCGTAAGAAGCATTTCAAGGTCCTGGAGTGGCCTAGCCAGTCTCCAGATCTCAACCCCATAGAAAATCTTTGGAGGGAGTTGAAAGTCCGTGTTGCCCAGCGACAGCCCCAAAACATCACTGCTCTAGAGGAGATCTGCATGGAGGAATGGGCCAAAATACCAGCAACAGTGTGTGAAAACCTTGTGAAGACTTACAGAAAACGTTTGACCTGTGTCATTGCCAACAAAGGGTATATAACAAAGTATTGAGAAACTTTTGTTATTGACCAAATACTTATTTTCCACCATAATTTGCAAATAAATTCATTAAAAATCCTACAATGTGATTTTCTGGATTTTTTTCTCTCTCATTTTGTCTGTCATAGTTGACGTGTACCTATGATGAAATTACAGGTCTCTCTCATCTTTTTAAGTGGGAGAACTTGCACAATTGGTGGCTGACTAAATACTTTTTTTCCCCACTGTATATGGCGGCGCACAATTGGCCCAGTGTTGGCCCGGGTTAAGGGAGGGTGTAACCAGGGGGCTTTCCTTGGCTCATTGCGCTCTAGTGACTTCTTGTAATATAATGAGAGAAACAATCCTTTTAAATCTTTATTGGCACTGAAGTGCACGCTCCTGATCCTATTGGGTCTCTTGAAATAACGTTCATTCAAAGAGGTGCATTCTGCGCTAAGAAGGAAAAGATTTGTCTCTCTCTCTCTTATTAACCTCCTCAAAATTGGATGTGATTATCTGCATTAATGAAGTTGGCCTTCAATGTTATGTGTTACATTTTGAAATTGACTTTCACCACGACTGCTCAGTCATTGAGAGAAATCCACGTTATCTGAATGAATTAACCTCAGGCTAAAATCACAACCATAATGTAGCTAGCTAACTGCTTATCTGATTGATAGCCTTTGGCTGAACGGTAATTCAATGTAAAAACACAACGTGTTGTTCGTATTTTCCTCCATTAAAAACTTGTGCTCTCCGTCTTCTGGGCCAACATTGTCAGTTTGATATTTTATTAAAGGAGTTGTTCCGCATCCCATCTTAAAGGTACAATACTAGCGTGTATAACTGAACTAGTTTCTCCTCAAATAACTTTAAGGAAATTAATCATAATAAACAGTATAAATTATGGATTTTGACCAGGCTTCCCCAGCCTTTTAACTCATTAAAACAACATGCAATGTCTTTGAGATTCCACTAGGGACAAAACAACTGTCAGGGTAAGAGTGGAACACAGAAGTGGTTCATGTTTGTAGCATACACCAGCAGCCACCGCTAACCTACCAACCAATCAACAACCTCAGTACAGTTACCTTGCATATGCGTAATTTTTTATTCTGTAGCATCATAGATTAGATTAGATTAGTGAGTCTGTTACTCAGATGTATCTTTGTTTGGAGCAATTCAGCCTCCGTTGACCCCAAATATCTACTGCAACATTACGCAATACGATCCCATTAGCCAACCCCAATTATTCTATTCTCTGTTTGCTACCACATGGGAATACCAAAGGACACTTCAGTATGTTTTAATTGCAGCAGAAAGCATACATAGTACTGCAGTATCAACAACAGTATTGTTAGTTTTAGTGAGACTATTAGTACTATATAAAGTTAACAGTATAGGATGACAGGTAGCCTGTGAGTATGTCACTGAGGGAACTGCAAATCCACCCCCAAAGCTGCTGCTTGTCTTTGGAGAGATTTGCTGAGTCATCTTGCTGTCTTAATGTTGGAACTCTGAATGAATACAAATAGAGCGCTACTGTAGCTTTGTTTAGCGGCTTGTGGACATGAGCAGTGGAACATTCACTGGGGAAAGGGGCAGAGAGAGAAAGAGGTGGTTCATGGAGTTGTGTGCTCTCTAAGCTAGAATCAATACTGTTTTCTGGCAACATTTTACATCACTGTTCTCACACTTCTTTGGAATGACGTAGAGCTACTTCATGTGGAACAACTAATCAAATTATGTTTCACTTAATGGGAATATTGTAGAATTAGGTTGCTTTTAAACATTCTTATTTGTTTCATCCTTCCAACTAAAAGTCCCAATATGACATGTATCACTTTACATTAGTTTTTTGGGAGATATTTATATTTTAACCGAATTTGACCAAAGAGGAGCACTACACTGCCACATAAGACGGTGAAGACCCACATCATACCGAGTCCTCCTATTGTTTTTGAACAACTATTTTGGCACTCTGAATAAAGCCAATTTATCATCTGACCATATCCTGAGATTTTTTTTACTCTGTTTCAGCTCATTTAAAATAAAATAAAAACATATACAGCTCACAGGCTTTACGCATAGCCCCTTTTACACCCCTAGCTTAACCCTACAAGCTAACCACTAGCAGCCTTAAAATACATCACTTATTAGTAGTTCAGCACATCAGCATTTCTCGTACTGTTACACAAAATCTCTCAGTTGTTGGCCGATAGTAGCTATAGCTAATGACATGCTAACCTAAGTGCTACTACTAGCAGCAGTATAATGGCTAAAACAAACATTGGCTACCATGATATCCTGCAAGTTATATCACAGAAAAACGATCAGGCTAACCAGGCTACTGCCGCCACCAACAGGCCGTTCCCTTCTTGACGTCAAAGCCGCAATGTATTGTTGGTATAGGAGTTTTTGATAAATGTAATTCAAATTGTGAAAATAGAAGTGTATAATTTGTTAAAAGAAACTTTTGCAAAAAATACCTTGCATTAAGAACTTTTGCATAAGATGGAATATCATCAATCTACATTGTTAGATTTGCGGAAATATATTGTGCAACCTCCACTTTAATATGTGTAACAACCACCAGTGTAGAGAGTGCTACTACACAGTAAATATGTATTCGTTGGGGCTGTATACTATTGAAAAATTAGGCAAGAATTAGCTACAATACATTTTTCAAGATGGGTCTTTTAGAATCCTCTTGTAATTGAAATGTTGACAATAAAAAAGTCCCCCTTCAATAACCGATTACTGATCAATTTATCAATTACTAGGTACCAGTAATGACATGTTAAGAAATGGAGTGAAGCACCATTGTAAATACCATGCATTAACTGGAAAATAGCTTTTTATGCAGAGCAGCTATGTAAATGTCGACATTATGTAACATCAAGTGCTCACATATGAGTGATGCGCCCTGTGGGCTTGTGTGATATATCCTAAGGATGAAATAGAACAATAACAATAATAACAGCAGTAGCAGCACAGCTCCTGGTTTGACTGGCAGTTGTCCATGAGCCTCTTGTGTAGGCTGGTTTCCCTTCCTCAGCCCTGAGTGTGTAAGTCAGCTCTCATACAGTGGTTGGCTGTAGTCTTAAAATACTTCCCATCTCTCTGCACTGCGATAGGGTCTGGGATTTACTGCAACTTTCTTCAACTTCAATTAAACACAGTCTCAAATAGCCACCTGTCCCTTTAAATAGCTGGGCATCGGCACACATTTCAGCAAATAAATGCCTGTTTCAAATAAACGCTGGGTCTAAATGAATTGTTTTACCATAGACACAGCTCTGATATTCCCACAGTCACGTGCGTTACATTTTAAAATGTTTTATTATATCATCTTTGCTAGCCATGGCACCACCTAAAAGAAAACACAACATCAGATTCAAGCTATCAGTGATCAAATTCACAGAGCAAAATTTGGGCGAGGCAACAGCCAGGCATTTTGGAATTGATCCAAAAAGAGTGAGAAAATGGCTGTCAAAAAGTCGAACTTCAACGTTTGTCTGAGGTGGATCAGAAGAGGGCGAGACTGCAAGGTGGTAGGAAAAAGGTTAGCGAGGAGCTGGAGGTGAATAGACACCTGGCTCAAATGGAAGTCTGTCTCTTATAAGCGCCGGTTGCGTTCAGTGATTGAAGCAAATAAACACCTGGGCTATTACGTTTTACGGTAAGTTTCTTTGATAGTTTCCTTCACCAAAGCCTGCTCTCACCGAGACCCAGTGGAAAAGAAGACAGCAACTTGGTAGTAGTCAGCTTCTTTTTGCTGAGCATGTGGATTGGGAGTCTTTGGGCAGTGCAGTGTGGCTTTCGGTTTTGCTTAGGAACCACTGATGTAGATGAGAGTAGCCATTGACACACAAACAATCATGCACACACACACACACACACACACACACACACCAGTGGCGTAGGCAGAAATCTGTTGATGGCAGGGCCAGCAAAGATGTAGATGGGTCAAAATGTAGGCACTCAAATCATCATTCAATTATCCTAAAAGCATAGCCCTAACCTTACTGTAATCGATCGCATGTGATTTCGCATTACAGACCAAATAGTCTTGTAGGCCTGCGTAAATCCATGACTCTTGCATTTAACATGTGACTCACATAGACTTACACATAGTAAAGCATAGGTCTATAGCTTTATTAATAGACTATGAGACTAGAACATAATGCCCTGATATGACAGTAATAATAATCACAATAGGCTTGGCAACCTCTCAGATCACTGTCTCAGCGACCAGGAGATAGTAGGCTAGGCTAGGTGACCACAAATGTACCCCATTTAACACCAGGAGAGCCGAGAGTGTCATATTGACACAAAACAAATGTACTTTTTTAAAGTCATGGCTAGGGTTAGGGTTAGGTTTAAAATCAGATTGTATGACTTTGTGGCTGTGGCAGCTAGTGACCACTCTGCATAGCTGCCTCCAGAACAAGATTCATGACGAAGAAGCGCTAACCTGACATTTTTTCTCCCCTGCCTGTCAGGCCTGCGCAGCAGATGATGGCCCATAGAAACTACACCTAAACTATATCTAAACTAATTTCACACATATAATAATAATAGAGTTAGCCTAATTCACCCTTCAATATGGTTTGATTTGGTCTACACTGTTTATGTTCTGGTTCAATTTGACCCATACAGTAAGTACATCAAGATCATAAATATATAATTTTAACCTCCCAAAATGTATTTTCCATTAGCTGAGAAAGCAGCTTGTTTCTACACAAAACCTCCAGGGGACCATGACACAACGTACTAAGAATGTTCAGGGGAACCTTCAGGGGTCAAACCGGGAGCTATAAAAAGGTCCCCCGGAAAAACGTTCCCTTGGGAACATCACCCGACTTGGGAACATCACGTGACGTCCTAAGGACTAGTAAAATGAAAGTCATGAGAACATCCAAGAAAGGTCCTGACATGGTCCTCAGTGACGTCCTGGGAACGTACTGGGAACTAGACAAAAGTACCCAAGAGAACGTTCCCTTGGGACCATCACGCAACGTTCTCAGAACGTAAATGGGATATCGTCGAGCCGAAATGTCCTAATGGGAATGTTGCCGAATCTCCTCAGGTCGCCCCCTGTTTGCTGGGATATAGACTAGAACAGTCATCACCAACCCTTTCTTTGTTGAGATCCCTTTCTGAGTCAAAATGCAAGCTGAGTGCAATTCTCTGCTGGGCACGGGAGATCAAGTGCGCATACAATGCAGCCTTTTGTGTGATATCAATTAAATGATCTATAGCCTATAGGGCCTAACAGTGAATGGGCAAAGAAGCACAGGGCAAAGTTATATTTCCAATGAAATTAACTTCCTAAAAATGATAGGCTATTTACATTGACTGGAAATAAATTGTTTCATGCATTTGGCTATTTTCATACAAAGTAAGAGAGGTCAGATTTTCTCCATTATATTTCAAAACTCGAGTCTCAAGCTTATAGGATAACAATGGTAATAGGTCAGTTGTTGTAGCCTACTACTTGTGAGGCACATCGGAGCATAAATTGAAATAACTTGTTTTTCTGTTTCACTGGACTAATGGTCAGTCTCAGCGGAGGAGCGAGTGCGAGACGAAGTGGAGAAGTTTGTTTCATGACTTCTAAAAGTATAGAATAAAAACAGTGTTGCTGTGCTGAATAATACATTTAAAAAACACTCATAACAAAAGCACCCCTTTGCTGTATCCTTTTACAATCTCTCTCTAGGCATGCTTTTGAAATCTTACAGTAGCCTGTTCTACAATCAGTATCAATTTTGCTGTGGGCTCGTGGAAGCTGCTGTAGACATGGTGATCTAAGCTAGGGGTTCTCAAAAATAATAAACAATGTAATATTATTAATCTACAATTTATGTTCTTAACCCTTGCCAACAGAGCTTTAGTACAGCAGCATATTCTTATGGGAAACAAATGCCAACATTCAGTTATTACTGCACAGCAACCCCGCGACTCGGACTAGTATGTTCCGACAACCCCAACAGCTAATGCTATACCAATCCAAAGGACCATACAGTGAGGGAAAAAAGTATTTGATCCCCTGCTGATTTTGTACGTTTGCCCACTGACAAAGAAATGATCAGTCTATAATTTTAATGGAAGGTTTATTTGAACAGTGAGAGACAGAATAACAACAAAAAAATCCAGAAAAAACGCATGTCAAAAATGTTATAAATTGATTTGCATTTTAATGAGGGAAATAAGTATTTGATCCCCTCTCAATCAAAAAGATTTCTGGCTCCCAGGTGTATTTTATACAGGTAACGACCTGAGATTAGGAGCACACTCTTAAAGGGAGTGCTCCTAATATCAGCTTGTTACCTGTATAAAAGACACCTGTCCACAGAAGCAATCAATCAATCAGATTCCAAACTCTCCACCATGGCCAAGACCAAAGAGCTCTCTAAGGATGTCAGGGACAAGATTGTAGACCTACACAAGGCTGGAATGGGCTACAAGACCATCGCCAAGCAGCTTGGTGAGAAGGTGACAACAGTTGGTGCGATTATTCGCAAATGGAAGAAACAAAAAATAACTGTCAATCTCCCTCGGCCTGGGGCTCCATGCAAGATCTCACCTCGTGGAGTTGCAATGATCATGAGAACGGTGAGAAATCAGCCTAGAACTACACGGGAGGATCTTGTCAATGATCTCAAGGCAGCTGGGACTATAGTAACCAAGAAAACAATTGGTAACACACTACGCCGTGAAGGACTGAAATCCTGTAGCGCCCGCAAGGTCCCCCTGCTCAAGAAAGCACATATACAGGGCCGTCTGAAGTTTGCCAATGAACATCTGAATGATTCAGAGGAGAACTGGGTGAAAGTGTTGTGGTCAGATGAAACCAAAATCGAGCTCTTTGGCATCAACTCAACTCGCCGTGTTTGGAGGAGGAGGAATGCTGTCTATGACTCCAAGAACACCATCCCCACCGTCAAACATGGAGGTGGAAACATAATGCTTTGGGGGTGTTTTTCTGCTAAGGGGACAGGACAACTTCACCGCATCAAAGGGACGATGGACGGCGCCATGTACCGTCAAATCTTGGGTGAGAACCTCCTTCCCTCAGCCAGGGCATTGAAAATAGGTTGTGGATGGGTATTCCAGCATGACAATGACCCAAAACACACTGCCAAGGCAACAAAGGAGTGGCTCATGAAGAAGCACATTAAGGTCCTGGAGTGGCCCAGCCAGTCTCCAGACCTTAATCCCATAGAAAATCTGTGGAGGGAGCTGAAGGTTTGAGTTGCCAAACGTCAGGCTTGAAACCTTTTAATGACTTGGAGAAGATCTGCAAAGAGGAGTGGGACAAAATCCCTCCTGAGATGTGTGCAAACCTAGTGGCCAACTACAAGAAATGTCTGACCTCTGTGATTACCAACAAGGGTTTTGCCACCAAGTACTAAGTCATGTTTTGCAGAGGGGTCAAATACTTATTTCCCTCATTAAAATGCAAATCAATTTATAACATTTTTCACATGCGTTTTTCTGGATTTTTTTGTTGTTATTCTGTCTCTCACTGTTCAAATAAACCTATCATTAAAATTATAGACTGATCATGTCTTTGTCAGTGGGCAAACGTACAAAATCAGCAGGGGATCAAATACTTTTTTCCCTCACTGTATCTCTAACACAAGCTGTCAATAATTTCTCTCCCTTATGGCTTTCATAGACCATGACTCTCTCCTTTTGCATATACATGTATGCCTTTTCTATATCTCCTCTTTGTGCATCTCAAATAGGTGCATGCCAGTTGCTGCAAAATCGTTTGCGATTCGTCAATAGCCAAGAATCAGCAGCTGTTAGTGCCGTGCACAATGAAATGGAGGGAGTTGAAATGGAAGGATTGGGTGTTGAAAAAAGCGACCAAGCAAAGGTAAAATGACCTTGGTCCTCACTTCATATACAAGAGCATGGATGCCAGTATTTTTACACAAAGGAGGCAAAAATAGCTATTGTCTGGATATTGTTGCTAAAAAAAATAGCAAGGACAGTGCGGTGTGGTCTTCTTTAAATCATTACTCTATGGAGCTAGGAAATATATTTTTGAAATTCTAACACTGTAATGGATATTGCATGTCATTATGATGGCCAACTTTCCTTCATGTAGTACAAATTGTATTAGCGCTTGATAAAGCTCCCTCCTCTCCCCCCAACGCTCTGTCTCTCGCTCCATCTCTCTGTCTATGTCTCTCTGTCTCTCTCTCTATCTCTCCATATCTCTGTTCATCTCTCTCTCCCCTCTCTCTGTCTGTCTCTCTCTCTCTCTCTCTCTCTCTGTCTATGTCTCTCTGTCTCTCTCTCTCTCTCTCTCTCTGTCTATGTCTCTCTGTCTCTCTCTCTATCTCTCCATATCTCTGTTCATCTCTCTCCCCCTCTCTCTGTCTGTCTCTCTCTCTCTCTCTCTCTCTCTCTCTCTCTCTCTGTCTGTGTTTCTCTGTCTCTCTCTCTATCTCTCCATCTCTCCGTTTATCTCTCTCTCCCCCCTCTCTCTCTGTCTGTCTCTAACACATTTATCTCAATGCCCCTATAGTTGTGTATTGTATATCTATTATATCTCTCTCAGCTCTCCTGCTCTGTTCTCACACGTAGAGTGTCGTTACCAGGCTCTCCAGCTGCACTAGCCAGGCTCTTAATTGAATATTTGCTGTGTGCTGCAGCTCCGGAGGCACGTGGCTTTACAGAGACAGAATACCGGTGTTGTCAGGCCAACACTCCCACTCTGACTGCCTGTCACCTAAAGGCTCCACCGCACTCTGTGAAGCTAGAAAGGAGCTCATATACTTGGTCTCTCAGTAAGTTATAGAGTAAGAATGGATGGGAGATGGGGAGATACAGTATTCACACCATATGATGGGTGAATGGGATGTTGTAAATGTGTCAAGGATATGTATGTGTTATGGGTGTGAGGCCGTAGGGTATCTACAGAAGGTGTGCGAACATCCATGCAAATGTCTTCCCATGCAACTGAATGCGTGGGCTTGTGTTGTGTATACTGCACTGGAATTGTGTGTGTTTATGTGCCTGCTTGCGCGTGTGTGTGCATGTGTGCGCATGTGTGCGTGTGTGTATGTACTGTAGTGTAAACTGTGTCTGTACCTCTAATGCGTCCCCAGTTTCCCACGTGCCTGTGCCTGTGCCCACCATTGCCAACATCCCAATTTTCTACTCAGCCTTGGCACTCTGCCTAGCCAGGTGGCGCTGTGCACGCTTCAAGTGTGTCCTCATTTCATATCATCCCTCTTCCTCTATCTGATGGAGTGAGACGGGTAGAGAACTATGTGAACGGGTAGGACATTTGAAATGCATGGAGTAAGCAAGGGATGTGAAAAGAAAGAGTAAATGACAGTGGTGAGAGAGAGGGAAAGATTACAACAATAGTACATCATCCTTAGGTTCACATCACTAATGGTAACCATGGAAATAATTATAGAGCAGACACACAGACGTTAAAGAGAATGCAAGAGAGAGAGAGAGTAAGAGAGAGGCAGAGAGAGGGAGAGAGAGAGGGGGAGTGAAGGAGAGAAAATGTGTGTGTGTGTGTGTGGGAGGGGGTGTAGTAAATTGTTTTCTGCAATACTTAAATCAACCAATCCCAGTAATTCTTATAGCTCAGTGACTTACTATCTGTAATGCGATGGGTTAAAAAGTTGGTTCAAGCTTACAGTTGTCATGGAAACAGATCTAAGTCACCCTTTGGAAATACTGATTGCTTTAAATATACTATAAAGTGCCATCACTGGAGATGTCTTAAGTGACTGAAGTGACTGAAATCTTTTTAGCTGTTGGTGATAAAAGAGTACCGCAAATTGTGCCTACTTGAAGATAGGCACAGCACTTTATCACCGTTACAGATGTGTTTGGGTACTTATGATGTATTCAGTTATCATTGTCTTTCTTTTTATGAAACCATTACACCTACCCCAGATTTGTCTTGTGTGTCTGTGTGTGTGTGTGTTTCTGTATGCATGAGCGGGTTGCAGCTTTCAGTGTCATAGTCATATTGTTACGCTCATGCCTCCCATACACTTGCCCCTAGCTCTGAACCTCTCACTCTCCCAGATGTGTGTGTGTGTGTGTATGAGTGAGAGGGGGCAGGAAGAGAGTGATGAAGGGGGTGGAGAGAGAGAGAGAGAGAGAGAGAGAGAGAGAGAGAGAGAGAGAGAGAGAGAGAGAGAGAGAGAGAGAGAGAGAGAGAGAGAGAGAGAGAGAGAGAGAGAGAGAGAGAGAGAGAGAGAGAGAGAGAGAGAGAATTCTGGGCACCCCATACTAGTACTTAAAATCACTCCACATCCCATTACTCGACTCCCCACCCCCTTTCAAAACATTGCTGTCCTCTCCCTTTAACAAAACTGAGAGAGAGAGAGAGAGAGAGAGAGAGAGAGAGAGAGAGAGAGAGAGAGAGAGAGCGTGAGAGTGGGGGAGATGTGAAGGCAAAGCAAGGTATAAGTGCTGCTCCAACAATATACACCTGTGTGACATAATCTCGTTCGACATAGGTTGTATAGGACCTCCATCGAAGGAGAAGCGTATTACTTGAGGATGGACTATAATTTCTAGCAACTGGATAAGGGATGCGAATTTGGACATATTCACCCGGTCATTCCATGCTGCAGGACACTGTTCACTTTCGTTGCTGTGTTGCTGTTTCGCTGTTATTTTTGTATGACGTTTGCGTTTTGATGGTCACCAATGATTCGTCCTTCCTGTACTTGCAAGAGTAGCCTGACCAAGCGCTGCCACCGCATATGCTTGCTGCTAGTTCAATATTCTCTGCCGATTTGGGAACTACGAAAGCATCGGTCTATCAACGGAAAGAGGACTTTGATTATCTTTCCCCCTGCATAGGAGTGGGACTTATCGAAGCGCATCCAAACGCGCACTTGTCTACATCCAAATAATTGGCACACAGGACAGGCAGACCTCGCGCATCCCACCCACACACACACACACACACACACACACACACACACACACACACACACACACACACACACACACACACACACACACACACACACACACATACACATACACAGCTGTAAATGTCATGGGTTGATCTGCTTATTGTAAAAAAAAAAACTACAAAACATAAAATGAACGAAAAAGTGTATTATTATTATTGTTTATTTTAATCATTACTTTATTTTTCCAAAATCGAAATTGAGGTCTTGTAGAAAATATATCATCCCCACCTGGACAACATCATTTTGGGGATCGAAGGCATACAACCCTTAAAAACCATTGCTCAATTACAACCAAAACATGAGAGAAATTCGCCTCAGTAGATCTTCTGTAGGTTACCGAGGAAACGGCCGCGGGATTAGGGGCGAGGGCACCGGTGCGAGGGGACAGGGAGAGGCCGGGGAAGAGGAGCTCTCTGCGCAACTGCCTGCCGCGGAACAGCCGCTGCCGGTGCTGGAGAGCTTGGCTGGGGGGAGGTGGTGGAAGAATGAACCATACATCCGTGAGGAATTATAACAGTCGCTGACTTTGGAGACATAGCCTATTTCTAATTCTTCATATTTTTGCATATGGATATACTACTGTAAGAGACGTCTACAAATTCAATCAAGTATAGCCTAGGATAGCTTATATTTTGGTGTTTATTTATGTATGGGGGAAGAGTAGCCTACAAAATCATCCTTCTCTGTAAGCTTCCATGTGACACTTTAAGGTCGTGATAAATAAATTTATCAGCACTTCTCTAAATTATATAGCTTGAAGTTAAGACACCTTATGAGAAGACTACTGCCTCCCTTCCTTGACCCATACACAAATGCCATGAGTAAGGCTATTCATTTTCCCTCTCCTAAATTGCACTTATAAAACCTCTCATATTTCTTTCACTGAGTTAGAATATATTTGTTTCATGAATGAAACGTTAAGTTGATCTAGAGATTCCTATTTCAAGATGCCTGGATAGTAAAGTCTGGTAAATCAAATAATTGATATGTGTATTTATGTGTTGAATATTTAAAGTGTGGACAAAGTTGTTGATAGTTATTTGGCTGTATTCGTTATTTGGCTGTATATTCGTTTTTGATTAGAATATATTCTACCCTCTTTGCTTGCAGGTGTTATTTCAATCGGATTCTTTGCTTGAGAATTGACCTCAAGCACTGCCTGAGCAATATATCTGTATGGCCAACTCATAGTCTTAAACCTGCAGATGCTGAACTCAATGGGTGAGGCACTCACTTGCTTGACAGCAACCCAGACGAATGCACTTAGGCTATCAGGCAAATGCCATGACACACATTCACAATCGCGTCCAGTGTCAGCAGACATTGATGCCAATGTATTTAATTATTTATAGACACTAATGTCAAGCCATGGTGGAGGAGCATTGATTTACAGCAAGTTTGGGCCCAAAGGAATGTGACAGTGACAACAATATCAAACAGACACTAAAACCAGTGGAAAACTATGGTAACTCAAGACGAAGTTGGATTTCTAAAGTTATTTGCTTCGAATTGCCTCCACTTTTTTATCGTGGGCTGAATACACTTGGACATCTGAAGATACTTTAGAGGTCTGGGATCAAAGCACAACACCTCTCGTCTTTCTTAGGTAGGAACCAACGCCGGCATCTTTCTTAGGTAGGAACCAACGCCGTCATCTTTCTTAGGTAGGAAACAAAGTCGTCATCCGATGTTTCATGTCCCATCTTGGTCATGACCAAGTATGTTCCATTCACCAGATTCTATTCAGGTTCTGTACAGTAAGAACAGGCTATTGGATTAAACAGGCATCTCGTTTTATTGTGTCATGCACACATGAAAGCATGTTGTCATGGTCCACTGTTCATGTATTACAGTCCGCTTTGATACTTTCTCAAATAGTAAGAAGACTGTAACATCTTGCACCAATATAAGATGAAACATTTGATTTGTGCAAGTTTAAGGTGATAGTTCACCCTAAAATCAAATCAAACCACTTTTGAGGTCTGAAAGCATCTAGCAAACTTTGATTTTAGGTTGAACTATGACTTTAAATCTTACAAGGCTACCTCCCTCTTTATTATTGCCCCTGATTGGCTAGAGCTAGATCAAGAGTAGAACATGCTCAGTCTGGATATCTAGTTGAAAAATAGGAATATTTTATTGTCATGACAACGTATCCTTTCTGACATGCATTAAATTACACTAAGTAAGCTGCCACTGGCGCTAAGTGGCAAGCCTAAAGGCTAGACATTGTTCATTTATCTGTTAAACCATTCATACTTCTCATCAATTAAAACTCAGAAATTACTCCTAAGTGTGCATACCATAGAAATAAAAAATTTGAATGGGTAAGGTCAAGTCAATTTCACAGTATAGCTTACTCATGGGTACACTCAATATGGCCACCAGTATTACCCATCACGGAACGTTGACTTGAATGAGGATATCGGTTCTATAGATTCTATGTCTATGGCTCAGACATCCTCTAAGGCATGGTCATACATGTAGAGTTTTTTAAACAATTGTTGAAATATGTCAAGAAAGATCAACATAGAACTGCAATGGAGTACCCTGTATGTTGCACACAGGAGAGACTATCCTACAATTGGAGTTACAGTTCTTCGATCAAAAGCTAACAGGTCTGCAGACCAGCATTCTATCAAAAGAATGGAAAACATACAAAAAAGGCCCAGAGCATTTCAGCACTATATAGACACCCACTCCCTCTCCAGCCTCCATTGCTCTGGCTCTTGTACTCTCTCTCTCTCTCTCTTTCTCTCTCTCACTCTCTCTCTCTGTCACTCTCTCTCCCTTTCTTTTTCCTTCTACCTTTCTACCTCTTGCTTTCTTGCTTTTACATTTACATTTATCCAGAGCGACTTACAAATTGGTGCATTCAACTTAGGATAGCCAGTGGGACAACCACCACTGGGGGAGGGGGGGTGTAGAAGGATTACTGTTAGACTATTCCAGGTATTCCTTAAAGAGGTAGGGTTTCAAGTGTCTCCGGAAGGTGGTCAGTGATTCCGTTGTCCTGGCGTCGTGGGGGAGCTTGTTCCACCATTGGGGTGCCAGAGCAGTGAATAGCTTTGACTGGGCTGAGCGGGAACTGTGCTTCCGTAGAGGTAGGGGGGCTAGCAGGCCAGAGGTGGATGAACGTAGTGCCCTCGTTTGGGTGTAGGGTCTGACCAGAGCCTGAAGGTAAGGAGGTGCCGTTCCCCTCACAACTCCGTAGGCAAGCACCATGGTTTTGTAGTAGATGCGAGCTTCAACTGGAAGCCAGTGGAGTGTGCGGAGGAGCGGGGTGACATGAGAGAACTTGGGAAGGTTGAACACCAGACGGGCTAGATAAGAACTCTCCTGTCTTGCTCTGTCCCTCCCACTCGTTCTCACTCTATCCATCTCTCTCTCTCTCTCTATCCATCTCTCTCTCTCTCTCTATCCATCTCTCTCTCTCTCTCTCTCTCTCTCTCTCTCTCTCTCTTTCTCTCTCGTTCTCTCTTTTGTCTCTCTCCTCTCTCTCGCTCTTTTACTCCCTCACTCTATCATCCCCCCCCCCATCCTCTCTCTCTGAGGGACTGAGCTGGAAGCTGTTGCCACCCACACATTTCATCTTCAGCTTTCGGCTTGACATCAGATTTACATTCAGAATGAAAGGAGTCCACCATTTCACTCGCACAAACACATGCCAATGCAAACTGACATATTCACACATGCATGTGCATGCTAGTGCAAACTGTACTGTATGCACACAGGCACATGCACACATGCATCATTGGCATCATGTATGCTGTAGGCGGCGTATACAAACGCATGCACAATTGCACACGAACACACACATCATGTGCATCCTATTGTATCCGTGAACACGTTCTCAATATAAAAGGTTATATGGGGTAAAATCAGATGCAGTTACAGTAGACTGAGAACACTATTGCTTTCTTCTCTATTTTTAGAAGGCTCATTCCAACCATCTCTACATTCCTCTAACCCTCCCTTCATTATGTAATGCCTAGTGCTATTTAATATACTACTATACTATTTAAGTCAGTCTAAGGCAATATGTTTTTATTGCTTTGCATTTGTCTGTCATTTCAGTTATGATAGTACTAGACACCGTATACCCCAGATATCATGAACAATAACCAAATGATATCAGCATGGTTATTGATTTATATTTTCCCCACATTTTGAGCATGTTTCCTCTCTCTGTTGCTTAGCGTTTGGAGGAGAGTGTGTAGGATGTAGCATATAGACTCCTATGTATCTTTTCTGTTCGCTGGCTTTGTTATGTGTCTGTAACTCAAATGCAAGGTACTTGAAAAATGTTGCCATGGAAACTAAATAAAGAGCCCGGGTTTGGATTAAAAGGGACTGAGTGAGAAATTGAATGAAATGGACCTATTTAGTCCCTTTTATGGATGGCTTTTTAATGTATAATCATAAATAAATATTTAATGTGGTCGATTATGGCTAAACACCATTAAGGAGTTCATATAGGAAACATAATACTGGTGCTACTACAAAACATCACACCATTCACATCTCTCATTTGTCTCCACTTAAGGTAGAAGTTGCTCTAACCACAGATCTAGGATCAGATTACTAATCTCTTCATCATAACCTGGACCATGTAGGGATGAAAAAATATCTTACCCTGTATCAGTGTTTAGAAGCAACTTCAACCCACTCATCTTGTCTCCACACTCTGAGCATGAAGTGCATGAAGTGTTATAGTAACACATGGAAATGACAAAACAAGTGAGGATATGTGGTTACATCTGACATAGAGCCCATACACTCATAAGCTCCACCATAAAGGTATGTTTGTGAATAAAGGTACGTGGTAAAGCTTATGAGTGTCTTATACTGGCACTGCACCCCACTAAAGGATGGGTCAGTGCCTCACCTTAACCCTTACCTTAACCATTTAAAATGTCAACTTCAGTAGGGTAGGGACGTCCCAAGGATCCCAGATAGCACGTACCCTAAAGGATGTACGTTTGATCACACTTGACTACATTTTACATGTGTCTGACTCACCCATCATAATACATACACTACTAGTCAAAAGTTTGGACACACCTACTCAATCAAGGGTTTTTCTTTATTTTTACTATTTTTTACATTGTATAATAATAGTGAAGACATCAAAACTATGAAATAACACATATGGAATCATGTAGTAACCAAAAAGTGTTAAACAAATTAAAATATATTTTATATTTGAGATTCTTCAAACAGCCACCCTTTACCTTGATGACAGCTTTGCACACTCTTGGCATTCTCTCAACCAGCTTCATGAGGTAGTCACCTGGAATACATTTCAATTAACAGGTGTGCCTTCTTAAAAGTTAATTTGTGGAATTTCTTTCCTTCTTAATGCGTTTGAGCCAATCAGTTGTGTTGTGACAAGGTAGGGGGGGTATACAGAAGATAGCCCTATTTGGTAAAAGACCAAGTCCATATTATGGCAAGAACAGCTCAAATAAGCAAAGAGAAATGACAGTCCATCATTACTTTAAGACATGAAGGTCAGTCAATACGGACAATTTCAAGAACTTCCAAGAAGTGCAGTCGCAAAAACCATCAAGCACTATGATGAAACTGGCTCTCATGAGGACCGCCACAGGAATGGAAGACCCAGAGTTACCTTTGCTGCAGAGAATAAGTTCATTAGAGTTACCAGCCTCAGAAATTGCAGCCCAAATAAATGCTTCACATCTCAACATCAACTGTTCAGTGGGGACTGTGTGAATCAGGCCTTCATGGTAGAATTGCTGCAAAGAAACCATTACTAAAGGACACCAATAATAAGAAGAGACCTGCTTGGGCCAAGAAACATGAGCAAAGGACATTAGACCGGTGGAAATGTGTCCTTTGGTCTGGAGTCCAAATTTGAGATTTTTGGTTCCAACCGCCGTGTCTTTGTGAGACGCGGTATGGGTGAATGGATGATCTCCGCATGTGTAGTTCCCACCGTAAAGCATGGAGGAGGAGGTGTTATGGTGTGGGGGTGCTTTGCTGGTGACACTGTCTGTGATTTATTTAGAATTCAAGGCACACTTAACCAGCATGGCTACCACAGCATTCTGCAGCGATACGCCATCCCATCTGGTTTGGGCTTAGTGGGACTATCATTCTGGTTGAGAGAATGCCAAGAGTGTACAAAGCTGTCATCAAGGCAAAGGGTGGCTATTTGAAGAATCTCAAATATATTTTGATTTGTTTAACACTTTTTAAGTTACTACATGATTCCATATGTGTTATTTCATAGTTTTGATGTCGTCACTATTATTCTACAATGTAGAAAAAGGTAAAAATAAAGATAAACCCTGGAATGAGTAGGTGTGTCCAAACTTTTTACTGGTACTGCATACGATGCTGTTATGATTTCAATAGCATAATTCCCCTCTCCCCTCCTACTTCATAACATCTGATTTCAGTTCATACAAAAATGACATATGGCTGCTATGACATGTGGGACTATACTTTCCCAATATCAAGTGACAAGCTAGCCCAGACCCCAGATGATCTTGTGTACCATGAACCATACATAATAGTGTTAGGTCACTTGTCATTTACGTCTGCTTATGTCATTTCTAGAGCAGAAAATTGTAGTATGAGGAAATGTTTGTCGTAATAAAAAGTATTTGGGTGCCTGGTTCAAAAGGAATACTGAAAAAGGAAAAAACAAGTGCAGGCTTTTCCTTTTTCAGTATTGAACAGAAAGTTACCCATAGTATGTCATCTCTGGTCAGTTATACATTGTGGCTCTGTTACACACAAGCATACCATCTAGAATGAAGTTTGCTAACGCATTGGGCAAGTAGTATGCTAAGTAGTACGCTAGTATGGACATTGGAACGTAGCCCTACAGTACATTACTAGTGGAGATTAGTATGCACTACACTGCCTCAGATCCTTTCTTGTAAGTTTGCATATCACTAAGGAATTGGAACAAAGACTGTTGGCATTTGTAAAGCTTTGAAATATCCACTTTTGGAGGTCAAACCGCAATGACTCAAAATCTCAACACCGTAATATTGTTTCTTTGTAGATAAAGCAATTAACACGTTATGTTTAAATGGGGCAGAAATCCTTGCTCAGCGATTGCAAAATTTGCCATAATGAGAAAAAGTGGTGTAATAAATGTAATGTTGATTTTATATTACCAAAATATTGTAGTGAAACGGATCATTAATCCTAGTAATTCTATCATGTGTCTGAGGTTTTCTTAGGCACAAAGCTCTTATGAATAACTGCAGCCTATCAGATATATTGAAGTGTTTTGTTCATAATCATTACCAAACATGTACATTATACATTTGCTTAATTTACTGAGCCAAATGACACTCAGACTTTGCCAAATTATTGTTGTGTTGTCTAGCAAGCATTATGCTAAGGGGATCTCAAGGGTTTGTTCTCTTAGTACGGAAGCATCGGAACCTTTATTGTATAAACACTTTGAGTATAAACACTTTGACAATGTCAGGTTTGGCTTCACTGTGATTTGAGAGCTTTGAGTGAAGGCCAATAGTGGTGAACAGCAGATACGAAACGACCTTGCTGACACTATTTCCTATTTCCGTAAACTCACCGTCACACTGCAAGGCTCTGTGGACTTTCAAATCGAACAAAAGGCTTCATTAGCCAATCATATCAGAACACAAAACCCAAAGATTTCAAGAGGGGTAACCCATGACAACCAGCGGTAACACTTTATTTGGATAGCCCATCTGTAGATGCTCTACAGACTATCTACAGACTATCAGTAACATTTCAACTAACTATCTACTAACCCTAAACCTAGGCCTAACCCTAGCCCTAACCCTAACCTTAACCCTTACGTAACCCTTATTCTAAACCTAACCCTAACTGTAACCTTAGCATGCAGTTACTTTTCAACAGATAGTTTGTTAATAGTATGACCATCTGTAGAGCATCTACAGATGGAATATCTGGACGATCCAAATTAAGTGTGACCCAACCAGCCTTTACAGTCATACACACACAAAAAACATTCATAAGAATAATATTTGCTGTCTTTTTGAATAACCTCTATCACATAGTAGACTAAGCATTGAAAATAGTAAAGAAAATGACTTGGTAGATCTCCAAACAAATCAAAGCTTTTTCCCAATGAAATCCTCCATTGAATGCAATAAGGCCAATATTATCAGAGAATCTTATTAATCTAAACTGGCAACAAAGGACAAAGTTTTCACCCTCAGGGAGAGAGCACGACACCAAGTTGCTGACTGGTTCCAGCTTATCTAAATGTCTAGCTAGCTAAAGCCACAGAGCGGTCACACACCCCTGTAGGAGGGATGCCAGCTGAATTTTCATTTAGCTACTCAGACATGGCTACAATCTACTAATTGTAACTAATTAGTTTTGGGAACAATAGTTCCAGGAGGAAATGATACACCTCTTAGTTTATGTTGGGGCTGTGTATGGAGTACATACATAATGACTATTGTCCTGACATTTTCCTACTATGTGAACTGACCGGGAAAAGGTCACATAGTCAGGAAAAACTCTGGTCCCTAGTAATGATGTTTTGTCTCTGTCATAACAGATCATGACACCAGGGTGACTAGAGCCTGTAGTTTTCCTGGTCAGGTTATGTGGTCAGAAAAACTCAGGTCCCTTAGTATGATAACTACCTCAATACAGATGTAGGATCTTAATTTGAGCCAGTTTTCTACAGCAGGAAAACAATCCTGGAGCAAAAGGTAATATTATTATGTGGATTATAACTAAGGGATATTTTTGTAAAGGTTGATACATTTTTCATTAGGGTAAATCAAGTCTGACATTTTAAAGTTGAAATTACAAACTTTAGAAGCCTTTTAAAAACTGAAATACACTACAAGTTTAAATTTCCTGCTGTGCAGGAAAATTCTCAGCAACAAAAGAGTGATCAAATTAAGATCCTTTGCGCTTCCCATATTTCCTTTACAAAGGACAATGATGGACTAGCAGTTGGTTCATTGGTCTTGGGATTTTCTGCTGTGTATTATGGACATACACCCTTTTGAATTTCATAACCCTCTGTGATTCGTTGACATGGTTATCATCACAATGAGGATCCTTCCCTAAGGCGCTCGCTCAGCTCAGTACGTGGGCAGAGGAAAGTAGCATGACAGCAGAGTCATGAGAAAAGATTGCCATTTTGAGAAGTAGAGGGAATGTAGAGACTAGATAAAAAGAAGGAATGCAGATAAATGAAAGGAGGATGAAGGAAAAGGATGGAGGAGACAAGATACATTACTAAGTGACGGGAAAGACAGGATCATGTGAAAATGAGAAGAGTGAGGAGAGGAAAGAGAGAGCGATGAGAGGCTGGAGAGAGGAGAGGATAAATGCACTTTTGAATGATGTAAAATAGCTGCGTGGGAGAAAGGAGGAGTGTGTGTATGCCTGAGTATTTGTGTGTCTGTGTGATAGCAGAACCAGGGAGAGCGAGAGAAAGAGGGAAAGAAAGAGTGCGGATGAAAGAGAGAGAGAGAGAAGAGAGGGAGGGAGAAAGAGAGAGACAGAGAATACGAGAGAGAGAGAGAGAGAGAGAGAGAGAGAGAGAGAGAGAGAGAGAGAGAGAGAGAGAGAGAGAGAGAGAGAGAGAAATAAGAGACAGGAAGAATATTTATAGCCTCAAATATGACGATGTTATCATTGATCTATCTCAAAAGAGGGTAGCAGAGAAAGGGATAGGGAGGGAAAGAAAGAAAGAAAGAAAGAAAGAAAGAAAGAAAGAAAGAAAGAAAGAAAGAAAGAAAGAAAGAAAGAAAGAAAGAAAGAAAGAAAGAAAGAAAGAAAGAAAGAAAGAAAGAAAGAAAGACCGTAATGAACTGGCCTCAGATGCTTTCACGCTTTCATTCCTACTCCCTTCTTTCTATGATGCTGCATACATTAGTTAACCTCTCCTTGCCTTTCACAGATCTTCTCTCCTGTCCAGCCACTGGTCTCCTCCCACTGGGCACACACTGGTTGAATCAATGTTGTTTCCACGTCATTTCAACGGAATTACGTTGAACCAACGTGGAATAGACATTGAATTGACGTCTGTGTCCAGTGGGTTCTGCCTTCCATCATGGATAATACAGATTGTTCTGCCTTCCATCACGGATAGTACAGAGTGTTCTGCCTTCCATCATGGAGAGTACAGTGTTAGAGTGGGCTTGTGTGCTGCATCTTCTCTACTGTCCGTCCACTGGTCTCCTCTGCCATCCATCATGGATAGTACAGAGTGTATTCCCTTACTGCCTAATTCACTGCATTAGGGACTCACAGACGGAGATCAATAGGTGCTTTGTTTGTTAATGTTTCCCCCTGCTCCCTTCCTCCTCTCTCCCCTCCCCCAACGATTGTGAACGTTTGCCTCGTTGAACGGCCAGGCAGAAAACCCATCCCTTTCAACTCACTCACTCACCTCATCCCTCCTCTGTCCTCCTCTTTCAACTTCCTCCCCATGCAGCTCTCCATCTCCATCCTTCATTTTCCTGGTAGGAGAAGAAGTAAGGGATGAGGGAGATAAGGGTGAATGGGACATTATCATCACATTGCTTCTCTCACCCTTAACCTCGCTCTCTTGCTCTCTCCCTTGCTTTTTTTGTACACACTCTACCTTCACTTCACCTTCTGTTTTTTCACCTTACTTGTCAGTTTCTTACACTTTTCCTCTCTCCCCTGACCGTATGTCTGCACTGTGTGTATCTTCTCTCTTTCGCTCCCGTCTCCCCCCTGACCACATGCCATGTCCATGCCCTCTCTTGCTCTCTCTCTCTCTCTCTCTCTCTCTCTCTCTCTCTCTCTCTCTCTCTCTCTCTCTCTCTCTCTCTCTCTCTCTCTCTCTCTCTCGCTCATCCTCTCTCTCACCTGTCTTTTGGATTCTCTCTCTCTATCTCTTACCTGTCTTCTTCCCTCTCTCTCTCAGAGAACGCTCGCGCCCGGCGGAAGAGCATAGCCAACGTGAAGCAGCCAAGCATGGAGATCCCTCCCACTGCCCCCCCCCAACCCTTCCGACAATCCGTGAGTACCCCTCCATCCTCCCGCCCTCGCTCGCTCCCCCCATCCCTCTCTCTCTCCCTCCCTTCCCACTCCCCACCGCACACCTGTCGCAGGGCCAGTGGAACCCCTCCCTTCCCCTTCTCCCTCCCCCTCGCCCTCTCACCCTCTCTCTCCCCCTCCCTCCCCCATGGCCACTCCTGCCCTCAGCAACGCTACAAGAAAGGGGTCGGTACTCCCCCTCTCCCTCGCTCGCTGCCCCTCTCCCCCTGCCTCTCTCTTAGTCTCCCCCACTCCCCCCCTTCTTCTAATTGGCCGGGGGACTGGAGGGTTGCCGCTTCCAGCCCAGTGACGGGACGCCATATTGCACCTCTGCCTCCCATCGAGGTACATGACTCAGATGTCTCTGTATGTGGTGAAGAAACCCCCCCTAAACTTAATGTTACGTCCTTTGCCAAATGCTATGGAGTTTTCTGTTCCCTGTGCCAAATGTGATCCACCACTGTGATTCAGTTCTTCTGACTGTATGAGGCTTAAAAGTGTCAGACAGGCTGGCTAATCAAGCCAGAATGATTTATCTATTCCAACCAGTCGGTTACCGTGACGGTCAGCAAATGAGTCAAATCTTGAGTCACTTCTTTAAAACAGACTTCAGTGACACAAAGCTAAAAAAAAGTGAATGGTTTGTCTCGATTGAGACAAATTCCTCCCAGAATGTAGTGTTCAATGTTGATGTGTAATGTGCAGTTTGATATCTGAGTGGATGTTAGACATGGAGAGAAGCTGAATTGAGGTGATTCAGTATTGTAAGACTGTCAAAAAAGCATTGTGAGGCTGTTATTCAGATACAATAGCAGCATGTCTCTCCTTTCACTCTGAGAGGAATAGGCTGTATAGTAGTCGTATATGGAACCCTATACTGTATGTTGCGGAGAATGACATCATTCATTGGTTTTCATTCTACTATTGAAGCCCTGTTCTCTCTGTCAGCACTTCTTCTAAAAGACACAGTGTCAACACACAGCCTGTTATTTAAGACCTGTGTTATATATTGACTAAATCAGCTAATCAAAATCAGGGGAATATGGTTGCATGGAAGCACATACAGGACAAACTGCACCGCAATATGAAGCTCCTATTTTTACTGAGGTCCAGTGTATGCTGTTGGATTATGGGTATATTTATGGCACAACACCACCCACTATTGGTTACCAGATGATACTACACTATTCTACTACTTCTGAACTGTGGCTGTATGACTGATATAATGTGTAATAAATCTTTCTGTTGCTCTCCCCCTTCATGTATCTGTCATTCACTAAATCACATACGTCCTCCATTTCTTCAAATCCATTTTGGGCCCGAAATGTCCATCTTTCTTTACTCACACCCACCCTATTTTCCCTCTCTATAACTTTGATCTATCTCCTTTCCTGCTACCCTCCCTCTCTCCCTCTCCCCCTCTCTCATCCCTGTTTCACACCTTCTCATTCTTCACCTCCTCCTCACTCTCTCCATTGCTGCCCTGTTCAGAGTTTCCTCAGTAGAAGGTTGAAGGGCTCTATCAAGAGGGCTAAGAGTCAGCCCAAACTGGACCGCACCAGCAGCTTCCGCCACATGATCCTCCCCCGCTTCCGTAGTGCCGACCAGGACAGGTACGAGTCTCTGTGTGTGTCTATGTGTGTGTCTGTGTGTGTTTCTGTGAGTGTGTGCGTGTGTTCCCTGCTCTCTCTCTCTGTGTGCGGAGCAGGTCAGGCAGGCACTTAACTTGTCTTTTTAAGTAAGTGTGTGTGTACACTCCAACCTGTGTGTCCACATGTATGTGGGACTCTTAAAGGTGCTTTCTTGTGTCTATTTTGGATACCTTTCAAGGACAATCTGGTATGTACTATGCTTTTACTATTCCTCCTAGCTTTAATGAAACCAGTAAGCCTTGACAGTAAGTGTTTGTTTCACAACCGCCCCTTTCGGTGCAGCTGTACTCCCATTTTACATACTACATTTTTTATGACTCGTTAATACATGGAGAATACCAATGGAAGATTTAATAAAAAGTCCTGACCTCTCCATGGCAACCATCAGGCAGTCGTATGGCCACAGAACGGACATATCTACACTATATAACACCTATATATCTTGAATTATACCTATACACTGGCCATATGATTTAATGATGCTAATAGGGGTAGTCTTCTCTGCAGGGATAAATACTGCAGGACCATACCCATGAATTCTCCATGACTGTATCATGGAGACATTTCCCATTCTTGTATTTACAGAATAATATCTGGCCCTCTGCCCTCCCTAAATCCTGGCATTGAACGGTTCAGCAGACTTTTAGCCCTCCATAACTGGCAACGATAATATTGCAGCTCTGTGCGTGTAACATTTATCGACAATTTTGATACCTTCTGGAACAAAGCTTGTCTTATAAGGAGGATGGGATCCACCCAAATCATTTGGGTTCCTGGATCCTTTCACAGCATTATAAGGCTGCGTTGAGACAATGACTTATCAATGACCCAAGTCCAGCTCATTTAATCCCTACCATTGTGTCGCTGAGTTGTCATAATGATTCAGCAAATGTACATTATCCTAGGGGTATTGGAAGACACAATGTAAATAACCTAATTTATGTCCCTCTTACTGCCCGGAATGCCTCTGCTGATCCTACAACTATTGTATGCAGTAATCATATGCCTATGAACCAGAGTAATACTGTTAGCACTGAGGTGGTGTGCCGTAGTAGGAAGTCCACTGTGTGCAGCTCACCCTGCACTAATAAAAATAACCTGAGTATGTCTACCTCTGCTAAGCTTCCCAGTAAAGCATCCCAGAAAAGTGTTAAGAACAGCCCACGTTAACATATGTAGCTTAAGAAACAAGGTTCATGAAATCAATAATTTGCTAGTAACAGATGACATTTTGACAATCTCTGAAACTCACTTAGATAATACCTTTGATGATACAGTGGTAGCAATACAAGGTTATAACATTTACATAAAATACAGAAATGCCAATGGGGGCGGTGTTGCGGTCTATATTCAGAACCACATTCCTGTAAAGCTTAGAGAGGATCTCATGTTAAATACTGTTGAAGTAATATGGCTACAGGTTCACCTGCCTCACCTAAAGCCCATTCTGGTGGGAAGCTGCTATAGACCACCAAGTGCTAACAGTCAATATCTGGATAACATGTGTGAAATGCTTGAAAATATATGTGATATCAATAGAGAGGTATACTTTCTGGGTGATTTAAATATTGACTGGCTTTCATCAGGCTGCCCACTCAAGAGAAAGCTTCAAACTGTAACTAGTGCCTGCAACCTGGTTCAGGTTATCAATCAACCTACCAGGGTAGTTATAAACAGTACAGGAATGAAATCATCAACATGTATTAATCATATCTTTACTAATGCTGCAGAAATTTGTTTGAAAGCAGTATCCAAATCCATCGGATGTAGTGATCACAATTTAGTAGCCATATCTAGGAAAACCAAAGTTCCAAAGGCTGGGCCTAATATTGTGTATAAGAGGTCATACAAGAAGTTCTGTAGTGATTCCTATGTTGTTGATGTGAAGAATATTTTTTGGTCTGTGGTGTGTAATGACGAGCAACCAGAAGATGCACTTGACACATTTATGAAATTCCTTATCCCAGTTACTAATAAGCATGCACCCATTAAGAAAATGACTCTAAAAACTGTTAAATTCCCATGGATTGATGAGGAATTGAAAAATGGTATGGTTGAGGGGGATGAGGCAAAAGAGATGGCAAATAGGTCTGGCAACCGATTGGCAAATTGAGAAATCATGTGACTAAACTGAATAAAAAGAAGAAGAAACTACACTATGAAACAAAGATAAATTACATAAAGAATGATAGTAAAAAGCTTTGGAGCACCTTAAATGAAATTTTGGGCAAAAAGGCAAACTCCGCTCCATCATTCATTGAATCAGATAGCTCATTCATCATAAAACCCACTGATATTGCCAACTACTTTAAGAATTTTTTTCTTGGCAAGATTAGCAAACTTAGGCATGACATGCCAGCAACAAACGCTGACACTACACATCCAAGTATATCTGACCAAATTATGAAAGACAAGAATTGTAATTTAGAATTCCGTAAAGTAAGTGTGGATGAGCTGATATTTTTGTTGATCAACAATGACAAGCCACTGGGGTCTGACAACTTGGATGGAAAATTACTGAGGATAATAGCGGATGATATTGCCACTCCTATTTGCCATATCTTCAATTTAAGCCTACTTGAAAGTGAGTGCCCTCAGGCCTGGAGGGAAGCAACATTTATTCCCCTACCTAAGAATAGTAAAGCCCCCTTAACTGGCTCAAATAGCCAACCAATCAGCCTGTTACCAACCCTTAGTAAACTTTTGGAAAAAATTGTGTTTGACCAAATAAAATGCTATTTCACAGTAAACAAATTGACAACAGACTTTCAGCACGCTTATAGGGAAGGACATTCAACAAGCACTTACACAAATGACTGATGATTGGCTGAGAGAAATTTATGATAAAAAGATTGTGGGGGCTGTTTTGTTAGACTTCAGTGCGGATTTTGACATTATCAATCATAGTCTGTTGCTGGATAAATGTATGTGTTTTAGCTTTACCCCCCCTGCTATATTGTGGATAAAGAGTTACCTGTCTATCATAACACATAGGGTGTTATTTAATGGAAGCCTCTCCAACAAAATCCAGGTAGAATCAGGAATTCCCCAGGGCAGCTATCTAGGCCCCTTACTTTTTTCAATCTTTACTAATGACATGCCACTGGCTTTGAGTAAAGAGCTGCAGTTAGTTTCAGAATGGGTGGCAAGGAATAAGTTAGTCCTAAATATTTCAAAAACTAAAAGCATTGTATTTGGGACAAATAATTTACTAAACCCTAAACCTCAACTAAATCTTGCAATGAGTAATGTGGAAAATGAGCAAGTTGAGGAGACTAAATTGCTTGGAGTAACTCTGGATTGTAAACTCTCATGGTCAAAACCTATTTATACAACAGTAGCTAGGATGGGGAGAAGTATTTCTATAATAAAGCGCTGCTCTGCATTCTTAACAGCACTATCAACAAGGCAGGTCCTACAGTCCCTAGTTTTGTCGCACCTGGACTACTGTTCAGTCGTGTGGTCAGGTGCCACAAAGAGGCACTTAGGAAAATTGCAGTTGGCACAGAACAGGGCAGCACAGCTGGCCCTTGGATGTACACAGAGAGCAACATTAATAATATGCATGTCAATCTCTCCTGGCTCAAAGCGGAGGAGAGATTGACTTCATCACTACTTGTATTATTGAGTGGTATTGACATGTTGAATGAACCAAGCTGTCTGTTTGAACTACTGGCACACAGCTCGGACACCCATGCATATTTTTTTTTATTAAGTAATGTATGCACTAACTGTAAGTCGCTCTGGATAAGAGCGTCTGCTAAATGACTTAAATGTAAATGTAATAGTCCCCAAGTCAAGAACAGACTATGGGAGGCACACAGTACTACATAGAGCCATGACTACATGGAACTCTATTCCACATAAAGTAACTCATGCCAGCAGTAAAATTAGATTTAAAAAACAGATAAAAATACACTTTATGGATCAGTGGGGACTGTGAAGCAACACACACATAGACACATGTATACAAACACACGATAACATACGCACTATACACACATGTACACATGGATTTTGTGTTATAGATACAGTGGGGAGAACAAGTATTTGATCCCCTGCTGATTTTGTAAGTTTGCCCACTGACAAAGAAATGATCAGTCTATAATTTTTATGGTAGGTTTATTTGAACAGTGAGAGACAGAATAACAACAAAAACATCCAGAAAAAAGCATGTCAAAAATGTTATAAATTGATTTGCATTTTAATGAGGGAAATAAGTATTTGACCCCCTCGCAATCAGAAAGATTTCTGGCTCCCAGGTGTCTTTTATACAGGTAACGAGCTGAGATTAGGAACACACTCTTAAAGGGAGTGCTCCTAATCTCAGTTTGTTACCTGTATAAAAGACACCTGTCCACAGAAGCAATCAATCAGATTCCAAACTCTCCACCATGGCCAAGACCAAAGAGCTTTCCAAGGATGTCAGGGACAATATTGTAGACCTACACAAGGCTGGAATGGGCTACAAGACCATCGCCAAGCAGCTTGGTGAGAAGGTGACAACAGTTGGTGCGATTATTCGCAAATGGAAGAAACACAAAACACTGTCAATCTCCCTCGGCCTGGGGCTCCAGGCAAGATCTCACCTCGTGGAGTTGCAATGATCATGAGAACGGTGAGGAATCAGCCCAGAACTATACGGGAGGATCTTGTCAATGATCTCAAGGCAGCTGGGACCATAGTCACCAAGAAAACAATTGGTAACACACTACGCCGTGAAGGACTGAAATCCTGCAGTGCCCGCATGGTCCCCCTGCTCAAGAAAGCACATATACAGGCCTGTCTGAAGTTTGCCAATGAACATCTGAATGATTCAGAGGAGAACTGGGTGAAAGTGTTGTGGTCAGATGAGACCAAAATCGAGCTCTTTGGCATCAACTCAACTCGCCATGTTTGGAGGATGAGGAATGCTGCCTATGACCCCAAGAACACCATCCCCACTGTCAAACATAGAGGTGGAAACATTATGCTTTGGGGGTGTTTTTCTGCTAAGGGGACAGGACAACTTCACCGCATCAAAGGGACGATGGACGGGGCCATGTACCGTCAAATCATGGGTGAGAACCTCCTTCCCTCAGCCAGGGCATTGAAAATGGGTCGTGGATGGGTATTCCAGCATGACAATGACCCATATTTTCTATGGGATTAAGGTCTGGATTAAGGTCTGGAGAACGGCTAGGCCACTCCAGGAGTGGCTCAAGAAGAAGCACATTAAGGTCCTGGAGTGGCCTAGCCGTTCTCCAGACCTTAATCCCATAGAAAATATGTGGAGGGAGCTGAAGGTTCGAGTTGCCAAACGTCAGGCTCGAAACCTTAATGACTTGGAGAAGATCTGCAAAGAGGAGTGGGAGAAAATCCCTCCTGAGATGTGTGCAAACCTGGTGGCCAACTACAAGAAACATCTGACCTCTGTGATTGCCAACAAGGGCTTTGCCACCAAGTACTAAGTCATGTTTTGCAGAGGGGTCAAATACTTATTTCCCTCATTAAAATGCAAATCAATTTAGAACTTTTTTGACATGCGTTTTTCTGGATTTTTTTGTTGTTATTCTGTCTCTCACTGTTCAAATAAACCTACCATTAAAATTATAGACTGATCATGTCTTTGTCAGTGGGCAAACGTACAAAATCAGCAGGGGATCAAATACTTTTTTCCCTCACTGTAGTAGTGTAGAGACCTGAGGGCACGCACTTAATATGTTGTGAAATCTGTTATGAATGTAATGTTTTTAAAATGTATAACTGCCTTAATTTTGCTGGACCCCAGGAAGAGTAATGGGGATCCATAATAAATACAAATACAAAATACAGCAGTTTGACTGTAGATCCAACTCCTATCTAATTGTCGTCAGACCTGGTTAAAATGCACCTGATTTAGATAAGAGTTTGCAGTCTGGGGACTAATCCATTGCTTTTTATCTGCACAGGCTTTTTACTGTATGTGCATGGAAGCAAGTTTTGAAGCATAGAAAGGATAAATAGAAAACATCTGAATAAATTTAAAACAACATATGGATTTTATGCAAATCTGTCAGCATGATAGTGCCAGTAGCTAGCTAAATAAACAATGGCAAATCAGTGACATGACATTGGTGCTATAGCTACTCCAAGTTGACCTGTGTAGAAGAGGTCATTTGGATCTTGAAAGGGCTTAAGTGCGGTCGAGGAGCTGTTCTTTTCATGATTTATTCATTGAAGAGATCGGGACGTATTTCACCCATGGATGGTTAAGTCTGAGGATACACAGAAAGACAGGTCAAGCAGCTTCTGAAGTCCGTCATGTTTCGCCAGGGAGATGGTCTTCAAAGCATCAATGACTGATTTCCTTTTCAAAGGCCTTAGTTCAAACACAGTTGGCTTTTGGTAGTCTCCTGGCTTACTGTAGGTAATGGAGATGTGTGGGTTGTTTTGGTCATTTGCTGGTATTTAGCCCCCTATATGAATACATTAGGGTGACTTTCTACATATTTTGTGTTGTTACGTTGGATAAGTTGCTTGAGGTGTAGTTGCTGGGGCAGTTTTCACTTTTTAGATACTCTCTGTTGTTTTTGAAACACCTGCCTGCATCTTGGGTACGAAGAATGTTGGTAGAAAGTGCGTTTTGGGGGATGGACTTTTTTCCAGTGTGGCTTAGCTGTGTTTCAGTGCAACTTGCGTTCATTTATTTGTGTCCTCTTGTGTCTCCTCTTCTAACATCTCTATCTCTCTTTGTCTCTCTCTCTGTTTTCTCATCTGCCCTGTCACTCCCTTCTTCTCTAAAGTACCAACAGTTTACATAACAACTTTGATTTCCTCTGAGAGGTTTTCTCCCCCACCGTATTCCCCCTTTCCTTCTCTCTCCCTCTGTCTCTCTCACACTCTCGCCCTCCCTTTCTCGACCTCCCCCACTGTCCTTTATTTCTCTCATTCTGACTCATTTCTTTGGGTCTATTTTTATCTCTCCCTCCACATCTCTCTCCTATCTTTCTCTCTCTCTCCCTCTCTGCCTCTCTTTCCCACTCCACTGTAAGTATTCAATGTTCTGATGCACATTATGAGTGAATGTACACAAAAACAGTGGCACAGGGAGAACGCGAGAGAGCTGGACGCATCAGGGACATCATAGTAGGGAGACAGTTTCTTTTTTTTCTCAGCTTTTTCTGTGTTGTGGTCTGTGTTGTGGTCTGTGTTGTGGTCTCTGTTGTGGTCTCTGACATTCCCTTTGTGTCATTCTGTATCTGTTTCTTCAGTTCAGTGGTATTGTGGCATAATCGGTGTGTGTGTGTGTGTTCGTCTGTATGTGTGTCTGTGTATATGTATAAGTGAATGTGGGCGGGTATGGTGGGCAAGCGTCAGAGACAATTCTATCCACGTGTTGCTTTGTGCCTTATGCATGTATGGCTGTCAATAGAAACATAGCTTTGTTGTCCAAGAAATATCATGATAACACTATTGTCATTATGCTATGCTGAAATCTAATGTAATCCAGTGAAACTCTAATTGAATGCTAATGTGTTGACTTCTTTAGATGACAATTAGACCCATAGTGAGACTAGCAGCACATTGTTTTTTGATGTGACCTCTTTTCAAGGTCAGAGAACACAGAATGTATGAGTACAGACGGAATCCTTTGGCATGAAAAGCAGAATGGTTGCGTGCTGTTTCTCAACTTTTCAGAATCAGATATGCTCAAGTGTAGCTTAGAAAAACTCCACGGTTAGATTTGTTAGTGAGATTGTAGGGAGCTATAAACAGTGGGTAGTCCCTTTAGTTGAAGAAGTATATACCAACATTCAAATGGAAAATATTGACAGTGGTTGCATTTTTTTGGGGCCATATGGTGCCAGTTGCTTTGTTGACTTAATCATCCCCCCAAATCAAATCAAATCAAATCAAATTGTATTTATCACATGCTTTGTAAACAACAGGTATAGACTAACAGTGAAATGCTTACTTACGGGCCCTTCCCAAAAAATGCAGAGAGAATTTTTTTTATAAATAATAGAAACATACACAATCAGTAACAATAACTTGGCTATATACACGGGGTACCAGTACTGAGTCAATGTGCAGGACTATGATGTAGATATGTACATATACAGTAGGTAGGGATAAAGTGACTAGGTAACAGGATAGAAAATAAACAGTAACAGCAGCATATGTGATGAGTCAAAGAGATGCAAAAAAGGGTCAATGCAGATAGTTAAATAGTTAACCAATAGCTACACAGACTAACTATTTAGCAGTCTTATGGCATGGGGGTAGAAGCTGTTTAGGGTCCTGTTGGTTCCAGACTTGGTGCATCGGTACTGCTTTGCCGTGCGATAGCAGAGAGAACAGTCCATGACTTGGGTGGCTGGAGTCTTTGACAATTTTTAGGGCCTTCCACTGACACCCCCTGGTATAGAGGTCCTGGATGGCAGGGAGCTCGGCCCCAGTGATGTACTGGGCCCTACGCACTACCCTCTGTAGCGCCTTGCGGTTAGATGTCAAGCAGTTGCCATAGCAAGCGGTGATGCAGCCAGTCAAGATGCTCTCAATGGCACAGCTGTATAACTATATATTTTGAGGATCTGAGTGCCCATGCCAAATCTTTTCAGCCTCCTGAGGGGGAAGAGGCATTGTCTTGCCCTCTTCATGACTGTGTTGGTGTGTGTGGACCATGATAATTCCTTAGTGATGTGGACACAGAGGAACTTGAAGCTGTCAACCTGCTCCACTACAGCACCGTCGATGTAGATGGAGAAGTGCTCGGCCCTCCTTATCTATAGTCTACGATGGTAGGATAGTCTCGAACGGACCTCATCCAGTTTATTCTCCAGTGATTTATCCAATCTCCGCCGTAGTCTCGTCAGGTATCCTGCACGCTGGCCTCTAAAGTGCCGTCTCCTCATTCTTCGAGCGTCGGGGATTTGGGCCTGGTCTGGGATAATCAATATGTCTTTCACCTCCGACTCATTGAAGTAGAAGTCCTCGTCCAAAATCGAAGTTGGTGATAGCTGTTTTGATGTCCAGAAGCTCTTTTCGGTCATAGGAAACGATGGAGGAAACATTATGTACCAACACATTTAAGATCAGCTCCAATATTTTTTTACAATTGGTCAGGAGCCCGTAAAACAGCCGCTATTCCCTCCATCGCCATTCTTTCAACATCAAGACCTGCTTAGTATTGGTAATGTTTTTTCTACCTCAAATGTGGTTTAATGTACAGTATGATCGTTAGGGAACAGAAATAAGTGGTCTAAGATAGCTGTTGAATGAGCACATGAGAATACGGACGCAAATAATGATATCAGACTATAATCCCCCATCGCAGGAATCCGTCTCGCAAAGTTATCACAAATACATTCTGATTTGATTCAGACATGCTATATGTATAGTAAGTATATTACATACGTATATTCATATTATATAAGTATATTATATGTAGCTGTTTGGCTGTGGGAGAGTTACCCTTTATAACCACAGTTCAGAATGCTGTGTACTGTATCCTTGATGCTGTGTAATGTAATGTATAGGACTCACTCTGCTCCTCTCACTGTGTCTCTGCTCCCCACCCAGAACGCGCCTGATGCAGAGCTTCAAAGAGTCCCACTCCCATGAGTCCTTGCTGTCTCCCAGCAGCGCGGCCGAGGCGCTGGACCTCACCCTGGACGAGGACGCCATCATCAAGCCTGTCCACTCCAGCATCCTGGGACAGGAGTACTGCTTCGAGGTGAGGCTGACACGACACACACACACAATAAACACAGATAGCGCTACTAATTAAACCTGGGTTCAAATACTATTTGAAATCGTTTCAAATAATTTTGCTGGGCTTGATTGAGCTTGCCTGTTGCAATGGAACCAATAGAATAAGAGAAAGTTAAAATCCCACCCATCTGCCACTCCAGGCAGGCTAAAGCAAACACTAAAAGTATCTGAAAGATTTCAAATAGAATTTGAACCCAGGTCTGTCTACTATTGTTACTAATACTACTAATGTTGGGTAGAAGTCTCTCCATTGGCATCAACATAAGGATTTATTGAATAAGGCTGTGATTTTAAAATCTTGTTATCTGTGGAAAAGATATCAAAGAGAAAGCCAACAAGCAGCTCGAAATGAGCTCATGTCCCAAGTTGATTTGTCACAGAAATTTGTTGTGAAAACGGCTTTCACTGCATGGTTCACTTTCCCATAGCCGACGTGTACATGACACAAGTCTCTATGATTAAAGGACGTTGTTATGCCACTTGTCATCTTCTCCCAAGTTGCTAATGGTTGTGGCTGTTGATGTTACCGTTGGTAACCTCAGGTGACTACGGCTTCGGGAACCAAGTGCTTTGCATGTCGCTCGGGTGCAGAGAGAGACAAATGGATCGAGAATCTTCAGAGAGCTGTCAAACCCAACAAGGTGGGGAAACAAGGACGAGAAATTAAGTTACTTCTCTGTCTGTCAGTGCTTCTCTCCTTCTCCCCTGTCTTCAATATGTCTGTTTCAATATGAGCATTTCCTCATTTTGTGTACTGTAACCTCCATTTGCTCTCTGTTTGTCTATATCTGTAATGTACATTCATCAAATACAGTACATATTAAAACACAGCACTTCTACACTCTATCATCCGAGTAAAATAAAGAACTAAGAAGAAGCAAACTCAGCACTTTAGATGCGGTTGATTAAAACAGATCTTCTAATTTCAGCTCAGCTTGATCCCCTAGGTCTGCGTAAAAGCCCCCCCCCCCCCCCCCCCCCTCTCTCTTATCAAAAAGGGGAAACATGCGCGAGACAGATAACTGCTCTTGATGGCAGCTAGGGAGCTGCAGTATTAAGGCAAACGGAGAGGAAACATCAGCCTGAGTGGATTGACTCATCCAGATGCTGTGACTGCAGGGTTCCTGGCTGAATCACGGGGCTCCAAGGACTTGACACGGGGGCTCCGAAATATCCTCAGCACCGTCATGAATCTCCAGCCATATACATGATGTGAGAGATAAGACGAGGTGCGATGTCGATAGAGACCAGGATGTTCATTAAGTTTCGTAACCATCGCTGGGCAGACAGACGCTCTTGATTCTTCTTCCTATTGAAATTCATTATGAACGGTTGAAATTGATTGTCAGGCGGCATACTATGGAGTACTTAAGAACTAACAACTTTGGAAAATTGCTGATATACTTAGCAATCTAAATTCGGTATTAAGAGCTGAGCTTAGCCGGGGCCGAGCGATCCAGTGGCATTTCAGACTAGTTGAAATGACTCACCTCTGACTAAAGCATCACTCTTTGCAATCTGCACAGCACACTCTCCTCCCATTGGGATTTCAGATATAGTTGGCTCTTTGTAATCATGTTCAGAAAATGCAGCTCTCTGCTGCAACATTACCAATCACACATCCACTTTCTGTCTCTCATGCCTCCAGTACACATGTATTATCTCATGTATCGCCATCCGTATGTGTGCATATTGTTCTTAACCCACTCAACCCCTCTCTCTTTGGCTTTCTTTTTCCCTTTGGTTTTCTTTCCTCCCTGTTCTGCCTTGTCCTTTTGCCACCCTTTCTTTGCCCCTCTTCAGGACAACAGTCGGAGGGTGGACAACGTGCTGAAACTCTGGATCATCGAGGCGCGGGAGCTTCCGGCCAAGAAGCGTTACTACTGCGAACTTTGTCTGGACGACATGCTTTACGCACGCACCACCAGCAAGCCCCGGACTGACACCGTGTTCTGGGGCGAGCACTTTGAGTTCAACAACTTGCCAGCCGTCCGCAACCTACGCCTTCATCTCTACAAGGAGACTGACAAGAAGAGACGCAAGGTGAAGGGACAACTCTCTCACCAGTGTGCAAAACTGGATAAAACTGGTTGAAATTACATTCTTGTAGACTGGTTAAAGCACTGCTGGGTTTTAATGATAGCAGCTTGCCCAATGATTAAGATGGATAAATATACTTTAGTTACATTACTATCCTCTTTTTGTCCTCTTTCTTAATGGCCCAGGCCCCATAACTCTTGACCACAAAATCCCACTTATGCCTTATTTCCCCTCTTCTATCAGGAAAAGAGCACATACCTGGGACTGGTCAGTATCCCTATCTCCAGCATCACGGGCCGACAGTTTGTGGAGCAGTGGTACCCCGTCATCCAGCCTAGCGTCCTGGCCAAGGGGCAAGCAGGGGGCAAGATCATCAATGCCTCCCTACGCCTCAAGTCCCGCTACCAGACCATGAGCATCCTGCCCATGGAGCTGTACAAGGAGTTTGCGGAGTATGTCACCAATAACTACCGGACTCTGTGTGCGGTGCTGGAGCCTCTACTGAGCGTGAAGAGTAAAGAGGAGGTGGCCTGTGCGCTGGTCCACATATTACAGAGCACGGGGAAAGCAAAGGTAAGTATTGGCATGAAACATTAAACAAATTGTTACTTCAATAGTGCACGGTACAATGCAAGGTCATATTCCCGTATACACCCCACTGTATCCTGTGAATATGCCAAATAAATGTTGTTTTTGATTTGATAACATAATATTGATGGAATATGAGTACATTATAGTGAGAATGTATGCACCGTTTATAAATTCAACCACCTCAAATCGCCATGCTGTCACGCTGATTAATGATTTGGAGACAGACGCAGGAATACATAATAGGGGTTTCATTTTCTCCACCCAACACAAGGTATGTCATGAACAACGATGGGGACGAAGCCCAAAACAAACACGTATATACACTACCGTTCAAAAGTTTGGGGTCACTTAGGAAAGTCCTTGTTTTCGAAAGAAAAGCAATTTTGTGGTCCATTAAAATAACATCAAGTTGATCAGAAATACAGTGTAGACATTGTTAATGTTGTAAATGGCTATTGTAGCTGGAAACGGCTGATTTCTTTATGGAATATCTACATAGGCGTACAGAGGCCCATTATCAGCAACCATCAGTCCTGTGTTCCAATGGCACGTTGTGTTTGCTAATCCAAGTTTATCATTTTAAAAGTCTAATTGATCATTAGAAAACCCTTTTGCAATTATGTTAGCACAGCTGAAAACTGTTGTGCTGATTAAAGAAGCAATAAAACTGGACTTCTTGACACTAGTTGAGTATCTGGAGCATCAGTAATTGTGGGTTCGATTACAGGCTCAAAATGGCCAGAAACAAAGAACTTTCTTCTGAAACTCGTCAGTCTATTCTTGTTCTGAGAAATGAAGGCTATTCCATGCGAGAAATTGCCAAGAAACTGAAGATCTTGAACAACGCTGTGTTCTACTCCCTTCACAGAACAGTGCAAACTGGCTCTAACCAGAATATAAAAAGGAGTGGGAGGCCCCGGTGCACAACTGAGCAAGAGGACAAATACATTAGAGTGTCTCGTTTGAGAAACAGACGCCTCACAGGTCCTCAACTGGCAGCTTCATTAAATAGTACCCGCAAAACACCAGTCTCAACGTCAACAGTGAAGAGGCAACTCTGGGATGCTGACCTTCTAGGCAGAGTTGCAAAGAAAAAGCCATATCTCAGACTGGCCAATAAAAATAAAAGATTAAGATGGGCAAAAGAACACAGACACTGGACAGAGGAAGATTGGAAAAAAGTGTTATGGACAGACGAATCACAAAGAAGAACGTTTGTGAGACGCAGACCAAATGAAAAGATGCTGGAGGAGTGCTTGATGCCATCTGTCAAGCATGATGGAGGCAATGTGATGGTCTGGGGGTGGTTTGGTGGTGGTAAAGTGGGAGATTTGTACAGGGTAAAAGGGATCTTGAAGAAGGAAGGCTATCACTCCATTTTGCAACGCCATGCCATACCCTGTGGACGGCGCTTGATTGGAGCCAATTTCCTCCTACAACAGGACAATGACCCAGAGCACAGCTCCAAACTATGCAAGAACTATTTCGCGAAGAAGCAGTCAACTGGTATACTGTCTATAATGGAGTGGCCAGCACAGTCACCGGATCTTAACCCTATTGAGCTGTTGTGGGAGCAGCTTGACTGTATGGTACATATAAGTGCCCATCAAGCCAATCCAACTTGTGGGAGGTGCTTCAGGAAGCATGGGGTGAAATCTCTTCAGATTACCTCAACAAATTGACAACTAGAATGCCAAAGGTCTGCAAGGCTGTAATTGCTGCAAATGGAGGATTCTTCGACAAAAGCAAAGTTTGAAGGACACAATTATTATTTCAATTAAAAATCATTATTTATAACCTTGTCAATGACTACATTTCCTATTCATGTTAATATATGTCCTATTCAAACTCATTTCATGTATGTTTTCATGGAAAACAAGGACATTTCTAAGTGACCCCAAACTTTTGAACAATAGTGTATATATTACATAGGGATGTAACCCAAACAAAAGAGCAAGGTGTAAACCTTTAAACAATACACGGGACGAGACCCGTAATACCAAGAGCACAATACACAGTACTCACGAGACCAACGGACATGGGACAATAATCGACAAGGACAATGGGGAACAGAGGGCACATATATACCTGGATGCCTGGATGTTCTTCAAAAGTGTTTTCCTCTCCATCTTAAATAAGCATTCTCCATTCAAAAAATTCAGAACTAAGAACAGATATAGCCCTTGGTTCACCCCAGACTTGACTGCCCTTGACCAGCACAAAATCATCCTGTGGCGTACTGCATTAGCATCGAACAGCCCCCGCGATATGCAACTTTTCAGGGAAGTAAGGAACCAATATACACAATCAGTTAGGAAAGCAAAGGCTAGCTTTTTCAAACAGAAATGTGCATTCTGTAGCACTAACTCCAAAAGGTTTTGGGACACTGTCAATCACCGCATTCTTATTGGCAGACTAAATAGCCTTGGTTTCTCAAATGACTGCCTCGCCTGGTTCACCAACTACTTCTCAGATAGAGTTCAATGTGTCAAATCGGAGGGCCTGTTGTCTGGACATCTGGCAGTGTCTATGGGGGTGCCACAGGGTTCAATTCTCGGGCGGACTCTATTCTCTGTGTATATCAATGATGTTGCTCTTGCTGCTCGTGACTCTCAGATCCACCTCTATGCAGACGACACCATTTTGTATACATCTGGCCCTTCATTGGACACTGTGTTAACAAACCTCCAAACGAGCTTCAATGCCATACAACACTCCTTCCGTGGCCTCCAACTGCTCTTAAACGCTATTAAACTAAATGCATGCTCTTCAATCGAACGCTGCTTGCACCCGCCCGCCCGACTAGAATCACTACTCTCGGCGGGTCTGACTTAGAATATGTGGACAACTACAAATACCTAGGTGTCTGGTTAGACCGTAAACTCTCCTTCTAGACTCACATTAAGCATCTCCAATCCAAAGTTAAATCTAGAATCGGCTTCCTATTTCGCAACAAAGCCTCCTTCACTCATGCTGCTAAACATGCCCTCGTAAAACTGACTATTGTACCGATCCTTGACTTTGGCGATGTCATTTACAAAATAGCTTCCAACACTCTACTCAGCAAATTGGATGTAGTCTATCACAGTGCCATCCGTTTTGTCACCAAAGCCCCATATACTACCCACCATTGTGACCTGTACGCTCTCGTTGGCTGGCCCTCACTACATATTCGTTGCTAAACCCAATGGCTCCAGGTCATCTATAAATCACTTCTAGGCAAATCCCTGCCTTATCTTAGATCATTGGTCACCATAGCAACACCCACCCGTAGTATGCGTTCCAGCAGGTATATCTCACTGGTCATCCCCAAAGCCAATACCTCCTTTGGCCGCCATTCCTTCCAGTTCTCTGCTGAAAATGACTGGAACGAACTGCAAAAATCTCTGAAGCTGGAGACACTTATCTCCCTCACTAACTTTAAGCATCAGTTGTCAGAGCAGCTTACCGATCACTGCACCTGTACACAGCCCATCTGTAATTAGCTCACCCAACTACCTCATCCCCATATTGCTATTTACATAGTTATTTATTTTGCTCATTTGCACCCCAGTATCTCTATTTGCACATCATCTTCTGCACATCTATCACTCCAGTGTTAATACTAAATTGTAATTATTTTGCACTATGGCCTATGTATTGCCTTACCTCCATAACTTACTACATTTGCACACACTGTATATAGATTTTCTATTGTGTTATTGACTGTACGTTTTGTTTATTCCATATGTAACTCTGTGTTGTTGTTGTTTTTATCGCACTGCTTTGCTTTATCTTGGCCAGGTCGCAGTTGTAAATGAGAACTTGTTCTCAACTGGCTTACCTGGTAAAATAAAGGTGATGAGACATTAGTGCCAAATAAATCAAATCAAATCCAATTTTATTTGTCACATGTGCCACAAATGCTTACTTACAAGCCCTTAACCAACAATGCAGTTTTAAGAAAGAATACCAAAAAAAAATCACACAATAAATAATTATAGAGCAGCAGTAAAAATAACAATAGCGAGGCTATATACAGGGGGTACATTTTTACATTTTAGATTTTAGTCATTTAGCAGACGCTCTTATCCAGAGCGATTTACAGTTAGTGAGTGCATACATTTTTCATACTGGCCCCCCATGGGAAACGAACCCACAACCCTGGCGTTGCAAGCACCATGCTCTACCAACTGAGCTACAGGACAGCCTGTCAATGTGTGTACAGAGTCAATGTGTGGGGGCACCGGTTAGTCGAGGTAATTGAGGTAATATGTACTAAGTCACTGTCATAACAGTGTCCTTTACATACATAGGATGTGGTGTTTTGCTGTAACCAGTGTAACATGTGTCATGCTAATGTAACCATCCTATTACTTGATGGCCCATGGTCTACCAATATTATGTCATGAAGATGAGCCATTGTTTACTTGACTGACCATGCTGGATATTCATTCCTTAAAGTTGTGAAATTCACGGTAGGACTCAATGCCATGCTATGTAGGCAATGTGCTGAACAGGGAAACATAGCTTCCGTTGGTCGATTACCAATCAAATAATTATTGAATCACAAAACATAACAAAAAAATCCATAGCATTTCTTACCTCTCTTTTGGTGTTGATTTTTCCACAACCAAACTTCTATAACCTCAGATTCCCTCGAAATCAGACTGTCTCCACCAGTATCTCCCTGAGAAATACATGTTTGTGTGATGTCACTGTACCGAATGTATAGCTAGATGCATTGTTTGGGGTGGTCCTGGGTTGAAAATGCTGTCGACCACCTAGCTAGCTAGCATTATCATCTACAAACCAAACACACTATCATGTAAACAATCTGCATATGTAGCTTTAGGTAGCTAGCTAACGTTAGCTAGTTGAAATAAAGGCATTGGGCATCTTGTGTGGTTTATACAGTGTAGCTGTCGTTAGATTCCTTTGAGGACAAAACAGTTAGAATACAGAAGATGTCAGCTAGCTAGCTAAGTAGCCGTGTTAGCTAGCTTGAACACTGAACACACTAAGGTTAGCAAAAAAAAGGCAGGCTAAAAACTCAACCCAACACTTACCTACCTGTCCATGAGAATGGTTGTCATTTCAGCGTCACTCTTCCACCTTTCAAAATTAATTCCAATGTCTATCCGGTTTCTGGATTGGTCATGAGCAGTGTTCTTCTCGCTTCTTTTTCTCTTTTGGGGTCGAGTTGATACAGATCCAAGAATCGAGAATGATGCTTGTTTCTGTCAACATTTTCTGAAAACGCTGACCCTGCTACCAGGAAAGTTAATCTGCAAACAAGTTAGCTAGCTTGTTGGCTTCATCTGCTCTGTGTTTGTTTCTGGTGGCTGTAGCTTGCAAGTGACTTTCACTTCCTCTCCATCTCCGGAGCAATGGCAGCAGGGTTGTTTGAGTAGGCAGGATTTAGCACAAAGACACACCTTGCCCAGAAGGCCAGCCCAAGGCGGCTCAGGGCTCAATCCCCTTGTTTTCGTTCAAAGTGAAAACACAACAGAAGAAGTGGGGAGGCATGGGGACGCCCATGACCTGCAGATTCCATCTTCAAGGCAATATGAACTACAAAATGAACATTAGTTTGACTACTTCTTGGTTTTCTTACCAAACCATGAGCCAAAACAGATTGAAACAAAAGGAACATTAAACATAACAAATTACACTCTGACCTCCGGAAAGACGTTATATCCTCAAAATTGAATTTGAGAGTACCCAATAGATTGTAATTGAATGTTTTACAAAGAAAGCCTATGCTATGTTGATGTTTCTGTTTTTTTTTTCCCCAGGATTTTCTTTCGGACATGGCGATGTGTGAGGTAGATAGATTCATTGACCGAGAACACCTTATCTTCAGAGAGAACACTCTGGCCACCAAAGCCATAGAAGAGTACCTCAAGCTGATTGGACATAAGTACCTCAAGGATGCAATAGGTGTGACCGTCAAATGCTTCACATTAATCTCTCAATACATGTTGTTGGACTGTTCTTGCTGTGATGTATCCAGTATCTTTCTGTGTTTGCCTAATGGTCGGTGATATTGTGTTTGTTTCAGGGGAGTTCATAAGGGCACTGTACGAATCGGAGGAGAACTGCGAGGTGGACCCCATGAGGACACCACCCTCTGTCCTTCCAGATCACCAAGCCAATCTCCGCATGTGCTGCGAACTGGCACTCTGCAAAATCGTCAACTCCCATTGGTCAGTAGTTGGCATATATGAGTGCTTACAGTTGTTTTCATTCATGTAGGATTACTCCTACGCCTACAGCACCCAAAGACATATTTACAGAATTTGGATTGTTGAGCACACCAGATTTGCCTTCAGTAGTTGGCATACATTGCCTGACTAAAACAGAATATCCTATCAAATGAGAATAACACACTGTATATTTGTATCTCTCTGCAGTGTGTTCCCTCGAGAGCTGAAGGAGGTGTTTGCCTCGTGGAGGGTGCGCTGTGCGGAGAGGGGGAGGGAGGACATCGCAGACCGCCTAATCAGCGGCTCCCTTTTCCTGCGCTTCCTGTGTCCGGCCGTCATGTCCCCCTCCCTGTTCAACCTGACCCAGGAGTACCCAGACGAGCAGACGTCACGCACGCTCACCCTCATCTCCAAAGTGGTGCAGAACCTGGCCAACTTCTCCAAGTCAGTTCATTCATTCAAAACAACTCATAATGTTATGCTTATGCTAAAACTTTTGTAATATTTTGAGTCTTTTTCCCGGGCACAGACTAAACCTAGTCCTGGACTAAAAAGCATGCTCAATGTAGATTCTTCATTGAAAGTGCTTATTAGTTATTAATCCAGGATTGGGCTAATTCTGTGTCCGGGAAACCAGCCAATGATGTAATCTCTGTGAGTATACAGCATTTTGACTCTTCCTCCTATACCCCACTCTTTCTTCTTCTTCTCTCTCTCCCTCAGGTTTGGCATGAAAGAGGAGTACATGTGCTTCATGAATGAGTTCTTAGAGATGGAGTGGGGCTCCATGCAGCAGTTCCTCTATGAGATCTCCAATCTGGACAGTGTGAGCAACGCAGGGGGCTTCGAGGGCTACATCGACCTGGGCAGGGAGCTGTCCATACTGCACAGCCTCCTCTGGGAGGTCATGGCCCAGCTCAGCAAGGTAGGGAGGATCAGGGTAAATATTAACAATACAACCGCTACAATATATGACCAATAAAGAATTATAAGTTACAGATAACCAATGTAGGGTTATTCAATAATGATTGAGTGCAATATGGAATCAGTACAATAAAATAACTATGTATGGTCTTGACAACCCAGTAATCTGAATGTTTGAGACAGTAGAATGAACGGAATGATTAAGTGCACTTGCAATTTTCAAAGATAAGATACTTAAAATTATCAACCACACTTTTTAACCATTTGAATGCTTTTCCTATTGTCATTGCTAACTTGTATTCATGTCAGTCTTCTAACCCTAACCCACAGGATGCCATTATCAAACTGGGTCCCTTGCCCCGCCTCTTGAATGACATCAGCATGGCCCTGCGTAACCCCCACCTGCAGAGGCAGCCCAGCCACCAGAACCAGACAGATAGAGTCCATGAGAGACAGACGGAGAGGCTGCTCTCACGACCCAGCTTCAACAGAGGAGTCTCCTCGGAGTTCCAGAATCTCATGATGAAGGATCTCAACAGGTAGTGCCCTGGCTTTATTTAACCCTATGGCTTGTTTCCTGGACACAGGTTAAGTATAGTCCTGGACTGAAAAGCACTTTGAATGGAGAATTTCCATTGAACATACCTTTTAGTCTTGGATTAGGTTTAATCTGTGTTGGGAAAACCAGGCCTAGGAGGATGGTTGGTTGGGGCATTTATCATGGCCAATGTTAAAGTTTTGCCTTTCCCGCCATAAGGCTGTGGTTGGGTTTTGCCTTTTGTGCTAAATCCTAACTTGTAATACACCTATAACCTTGTCATCGTCTTCTCCAATCTGTTGCTATGTGTTGTTACCTTTCTTAAGCTCCATAGATATCACTCGCTTGCCTTCCCCTACCTCTGGTCTGTCCAGTGGGGGGATCATGCCATCTCGTGCTCATGCTCAGCTGAGTTTCCAAGAGCGCGATCACCCACATCGAGCCTCCAAAGACGTTTTCTATGTAACCCGCCCTCCCTTGGCCCGATCCAGCCCTGCCTACTGCACCAGTAGCTCCGATATCACCGAGCCAGACCACAAGGTTAGTTGAATTCTAGAGTTTTGATAGCATTAAGATCTATTAGGAGCCGTGTTCAACAGGAAACTATGTAAACTGCACATCTCCTTTCCATGTGGTAGCCAAGTCTGGCAGACGACTGCAGGATAGTATGGCAGCTGTGCGCTCATAGGAAAATGATGCATGTACCTTAGTGGTAAGTCATGGGACATGCAATTCAGGCATACAACCACCCCTCTCAATAGATAACACACTTAATCAACTTATTGGCACTTTAGAATTGGGCACACAAGGATGTTAGCTATATCAATCTAGTCTAGGTGCTCAGTGTCAATAAAGTGTATATCTATGATGGACCTCCAGGACTCCACATTGAACAGCGTGTCTAACCTGCAGTCGGTGGCCATGCTCAACTCCTCCCAGGCCTCCATCACCGGCATGGGCAGCTTCGGAGGGCTCAGCAGCCAGGGTGGCGGAGGCCTGGGCTCGGGCCTGAGCGGCCAGCTCCGGGCCGGGGGCCGGCTCTCGGCCGGCTCGGGGGGATCCAGCATGTCAGGGGGCCTCCGGCTGAGCCAGTTGAGCCAGATGGGTACCACCACCGACTCGCTGTCCCAGCAGCAGCAGCAGCAGGCCGCCGCCCTGAGATACCCGCTCTCCTTCCAGAACCCCCTGTTTCACCTGGCCACCGGCACCGCAGATGGACCCCACCTCCACCACCAGCACAGCAGGGCCCATCTCCCGCCGCCCCTGCTCCTGGCCCCGGAGCCTGACCCCGGTGGCTCACACCAGGCCTACATCCCCCAGTTCGCCCACGGGGGGTTCTCCCGCAGCGAGGACCTGTCCACCCTGAGGACCGGGGCAGGGCACCTGGGGCAGCCAGCCATTATCCACTCACACAGCTATAGCGACGACTACAGCAGGGCTGATTACGCACGGCGGCAACTGTCCATGCACGGGCAGGTATGGATTAACCTTAGGTCAATAATGTGTTTACAATCATGCTCTACTTTTGTGCAAATTAGCCTTTTTGTCTCTCCTACTTGATCATAATTGAAGTCAACATTTGTTTGTAGCCTACATGAATAGGATTAGCATAATGTAAACATCTGAAACAGGTTTAAGGCCAGGATAACTTGGTGTTCTCTAATTGTCCTGTTAGGATAATCTTCAACAGCAACAGCAGATGGGCATGGCCTCTCAGACTGGCACATCCCACTCCTCCCTGGCCACACCCCCCTCCACAGTCCAGCCCGTGCGCCAGAGCTCAATCGCCCCGCCTCCCGCCCAACGCGTCAAATCACAGACCTCCCATCAGCTGTCCGTCAGTGCGGCTGCTGCTCCCACACCATCCGCTAAGACGCGACCGCCCAGTGCCAACCTATCGCCAGAGTCGAACTACGGAGGTCGGCAACAGGCACCACGGCAACAGCTGTCGGTCAAAGATAACACAGCCCCTGGACTGCCCCACCAGCAGAGCTCTGTCAGGGAGAGCCAGGGCCCCCAGGGGCCACAGGGGGGCACTACAACAACCATACAGCAATCACAGCAGCAGCAACAACAACAACAACCACAGCAACAGCACCTGCTCAAACCTTCCATCAGCAAACAGGTATGCAGGCTACTGTACTTTATTGTGTAATTCAATCTACCCTTAAACCTGATAAAAGCTCATAGCTGTCACTGTGTTATTTTCTCTCACTCTGAAAAGAGCATTATATAACAATTCCAACACACCTCTCTTGCACAGTTTTTTCTGACCAACCCCAGAATCCCAGTGACCTGTCTGATTAATTAGGACCAACGGTCACCCCCTCATGTGTGGAGTACACAGTAGCGGTGCGTGGGTAAAATCACTGAGGAAGCCAGAAAAAAAAGCCATATTCCAACTTATGTGTTGTGATAATTGCGTTGCTTGCTCTATAACCTGTTAGTTCATATACCTTGACACCGTGATATATAGGCCTGACAAGGCTGAGACAATAAGAAGACACAGTGGCAGAATAAATTCAACCACACCTTTGTTTCATCACAAAACTGGAGAGCAGCCTCTGTCCGGTGGAGTCCACAAAGCATATTACATGTAACAAACAGTTACATGACCTACAGCATGGTCAAGCAAGCTAATGTTTCCGACATTTTCAGACCACTAAACAACTATTGATTTAGAACCACGTAGAGTTACCGCAAGTCGCAAAGAAAACAGGAGCTGCCTCCACTATTCCAGCACCATTTCAACTTCAACATTTCAACATCATCAAATCACCTATGCTTAGTCTTATACAGTGACAACTAAAATATACCAAAAACTATTTAGTCCAATCAACGTAAGCTGAATATGATGTGGCTGTCCATGGTTCTGATTTCTGTGTGCGTGTGTGTGTGTGTACATGCGTGTGTGTTCGTGCAAGTAGAAAAAACATTTTGACTCACCCTACTTGTAGAGAAACGCCAATGCTATCCTCCTCTCTTTCATGTTGATGAAATAGTCTATCACTCTGTCATACAGTACACGCTTTTATTTTTTGTTGTCCTAGGCTACCTGGCTAAAATGCTTGCTCGCTAGCCTAACTTTCTTTCATGAGCAACATTAGCTAGTTAACATTAACCTTCTACATCTAGCTACATATTCAACTTCCATCCTCTCAGGCCAGGGGCACAATGTATGAATTAATGTTTGGATCAGAATTGCCGTTATAAGCATTGGCCAGTACAGAGAATTAAGTCAAACCACCAGTCCAAATCCCTATCTCAATCCATGGCTAATTTAGGAAAGGGACAACTTTAGCTAGCTAGCTAGCCACCGGAGGACAACAACACAACGAGATGCAACAATTCAAGTTGTTTCTTAATGACATATGCTCTCAATGCGATTTGAGAGGAGTGACGGCAATTCCAAACTTGCTTCCTTTGACACCTTTTTTTGATGCGCCAGAACCATTCACAGTTGAGCTCACTCAGTTTAGCACAACGCTGATTGGCTATTATTTTATACTTTTTTTTTAATCAAGGAAAGTCAAATGCCCGGCAACTATGTCATACTCTTTTGGACCAGACAGCATCTGGTAGATGGCCTACAGATACAGAGACAGAGGGACACTGTTTTGCTCGCTTAGATGCTTTCTCCAGTGAGATATATTCAGCCTCTTACGAATTGATGGAAAATTATAAAACACAGAGAGACGAAAGATACATTATGTTATATGTTTTTTTCTTTTTTTCTTAGTAATTCTTTGGGGAAAGCCTGGCTTCCCTCGGCATCCATGAATACACACCACTGCTAGTACTAGTACATATTCATCCTCTTCATATCTGCTTCTTGTCTTTTCCCCCAGGGTTCCGGCCAGTCGCCCTCGACCCTTAACCCCCCGACCCCGGCCAATGAGAGAACAGTCGCCTGGGTCTCCAACATGCCTCACCTCTCCGCTGACATTACTCTGGAGGCGAACCGCATCGACCGCGAGGAGTTCAAGCTGAAGGAGTACTCCAAAAGCATGGATGAGTCTCGCTTAGACAGGGTAGATACATCTCTCCCACCACAGCTTTCGCAATACAAAAGAATGGTAGCCTTAATTTGACATTGGCAATGTGTGTGTGTGTATATATAGAAAACAGTACATAATTGTCTTAACAATATACTGTAGCTTTGGCATTGAAATCCCAATCTTCTGGGAAATCGACAGTAACAAAACGATGCCTCAAAGGAATGCAGAATTTCTCTCTTCTCTTTAGCATATTCAACAGCAAACTGTGAGACTAGAGAACCGTAACACTGATCTGAGTCATATCTCCTTCTTAATGCACAGTGCAGATGTCAGGGAAGTGCAATTCAAGTCTATCAGTGGAGAGCAGATGGTACCGAGACACTTCTTTATGAATAATTTAGATAGGAACAGCTGAGGATGAACTTGAACAACAGTGAGTCATTGAAAATAAACAAACTTTTAGCTTGCATATTCATATTTGACCACAGATACCGCATTACCACATTTCTTTGTCCGAGTGAAGGTGTGTTCAGTCAACCCTGTCACGCCCTGGCTCTGGGGACTCTTAAATGTTGAGCCAGGGTGTGGATTTTTCCTTGTTTAGTTTTCTAGGTTTGTCGTTCTAGATCGTGTATTTCTATGTTGGCCAGGGTGGTTCCCAATCAGAGACAGCTGTAGCTCGTTGTCTCTGATTGGGGACCATACTTAGGCAGCCTGTTGGCATGTTACGTTGTGGGATCTTGTTCCGTTAAGGTTTGTGTTATTTAACCTAGGACTTCACGTATCGTTTGTTTATTGTTTTGGTTCGTGTGTGTACACAATAAAGTATGTACGCTTATCACGCTGCGCCTTGGTCCGCTTCATCTCATAACGATCGTGACAGAAGATCCCACCACGACTGGATCAAGCAGCGTGAAGAGGAGAGAGGATGGACTTGGGAGGAGAAGAGTGAGAGTCTGGCGAGAGCCATGGAGGCCATGTTCACGGGGGATAGACAAGCCCAAAAAAAATTTAGGGGGGGGGCTCATGCCGTGGACGACGAGGCAGCAGGAGGCCGCGATAGAGCGGTTCAGCAGGTTAGCAGAGGAGGCCGCCAGGTGACGGGGGCCACTGGTCACGAGGGAGAAGGAGAGTGTGGAGGCACGGCGAGAGGAACTGGTTAGGCAGCAGAGGGAGCGGAGGTTTATGAGGAAACCCAGTCCCGCTCCTCGCACCAAGCAAGTGGTGTGTGTCACCAGTCCGGTCCGGCCCGTTCCTGATTCCCGCACAAGGCCAGCGGGGTGTGTTCCCAGTATGGTCAGGCCCGTCCCTGCTCCCCGCACTAAGCCTGTGATGTGCGTCGCCAGCCCGGTCCGGCCTGTTCCTGCTCCCCGCACTAAGCCAATGGTGCGCGTCGTCAGCCCGGTCCGGCCCGTTCCTGCTCCCCGCACCAAACCAGTGGTGCGCGTCATCAGCCCGGTCCGGCCCGTTCCTGCTCCCCGCACCAGGCCGGTGGTGCGCGTCGTCAGCCCGGTCCGGCCTGTTCCTGCTCCCCGCACCAAGCCGGTGGTGCGCGTCGCCAGCCCGGTCCGGCCTGTTCCTGCTTCCCGCACCAAGCCAGTGGTGCGCGTCGTCAGCCCGGTCCGGCCCGTTCCTGCTCCCCGCGCTGGGCCGGTGGTGCGCGTCGCCAGCCTGGTCCGGCCTGTTCCTGCTTCCCGCACCAAGCCAGTGGTGCGCGTCGTCAGCCCGGTCCGGCCCGTTCCTGCTCCCCGCGCTGGGCCGGTGGTGCGCGTCGCCAGCCCGGTCCGGCCTCTTCCTGCTCCCCGCACCAAGCCGGTGGTGCGCGTCGCCAGCCCGGTCCGGCCTGTTCCTGCTTCCCGCACCAAGCCAGTGGTGCGCGTCGTCAGCCCAGTCCGGCCCGTTCCTGCACCCCGCGCTGGGCCGGTGGTGCGCGTCGCCAGCCCGGTCCGGCCTGTTCCTGCTCCCCGCACCAAGCCAATGGTGCGCGTCGTCGGCCCGGTCCGGCCCGTTCCTGCTCCCCGCACCGGGCCAGTGGTGCGCGTCGTCGGCCCGGTCCGGCCCGTCCCTGCTCCCCGCACCAGGCCAGTGGTGCGCGTCGTCAGTCCGGCACGGTCCGTGCCTGCTCCACGCCGGAGCCAGAGCAATCCGCTCCACCAGTGTTCAGTCCAGCTCCGGCCAGAGGGCCAGACCAGACCAGGGGCGCAACGGGGGGGTAGAGAGAGTGTGGTGGTCACGCCCGGAGCCGGATCCGCCGCCGAGGCGGAATGCCCACCCGGCCCCTGCCCTCTTGTGTTTGGTTGGCGCGGTCGCAGTCCGCGCCTTTGGGGGGGGGGGGGGGTACTGTCACGCCCTGGCTCTGGGGACTCTTAAATGTTGAGCCAGGGTGTGGATTTTTCCTTGTTTAGTTTTCTAGGTTTGTCGTTCTAGATCGTGTATTTCTATGTTGACCAGGGTGGTTCCCAATCAGAGACAGCTGTAGCTCGTTGTCTCTGATTGGGGACCATACTTAGGCAGCCTGTTGGCATGTTACGTTGTGGGATCTTGTTCCGTTAAGGTTTGTGTTATTTAACCTAGGACTTCACGTATCGTTTGTTTATTGTTTTGGTTCGTGTGTGTACACAATAAAGTATGTACGCTTATCACGCTGCGCCTTGGTCCGCTTCATCTCATAACGATCGTGACAAACCCCCAAGACCATTTGTCGGTTGCTTAGCCATGTGTTGCTAATAAACAGTATGACAATTGCTCAACTATTTTTATATTTTCAATATATTCCCTTCTATTTTCATAATAGACATAGCAAGATCTTTGTGCATAGTGAGCAAGTGAAAAGGGATAATCTAGAGTCCAAAAATGTACATGTATATGACAATTGCTCAACCATTTTCTATTTCCAATGCATTCTCTTCTCTCTTTCTGTCTCAGGTAAAGGAATACGAGGAGGAAATCCACTCCCTAAAGGAGCGACTGATCATGTCCCACAGGAAGCTGGAGGAATATGAGAAGAGGCTCCTTTCCCAGGAGCAGCAGACCAGTAAGATCCTCTCACAATACCAGAGTCGCCTGGAGGACAGCGAGAGGAGGCTACGGCAACAGCAAGTGGAGAAAGACTCCCAAATTAAAGGAATAATCAACAGGTAAAAAGAGGGGTGGTGGAGGGTGGAGGAGATGGAGAACGGAGATGTAGAGATGAAGAGAAAGAGAAGACAGGTGTGGAGAGATAGAGAGAAAACAAAAATGGAGTGAGGAAAATAAATTAATGTATTGTTGAGAACTACCATGTCTGATTACCTTAATCCAAGAAATATCCAACAATCATAGACAGAGTTAATCTTCTTTAGGCAGGTGCTGATTTTTGGAAATCATCTGGGGAATATTGATGAATATATATGAGAGAGTCTAAATAATGTATAGTTATGAAATAGATACATTAATAATATATGTAGAAATAATGGGGAGGCCTCAACTTGCACAATCAAATGTATGCAGGGATATAATGGGACAGTTTCAAACTAACTGCACACTCATTTGAAAGGTGAGAGGTCAACAGTGAAAGCCATTCATATGAATGATTCATGTCTGTATACAGATACCTTAGGCAATTGGTTTTCACCCAGTCAGTAGGAAATTGTTCATCGAACATTCTTCTTCTGACTAACGTTGACAGATTTACTCGAGATGAGGAACTTGAGAGAGGAAACGATTTGTGTAAATGTTTTGCTTTTGTCCATTACTTCTAATAATCTGCAATTGAAAGTTAGATAAGCGTCACAGGGAACTTTGCTACTTTTAATCCATTCCAGGGAAGAAGAAACGGAATGAAGACTGAGACTGTTCCTGGCTGTACTTTATGAAACAAATCCCATCCATAACCCCATAACTTGGTGCATAAAGAACCCAAAAAGACATGTTTAGACCCTTTGTGCTATTGCACTACTTGGCAGCCATTTTTTTAAACCAGTATATCAAACATGCTGCTTGTTTTTTTTCCTTTAGTAGTTTACCTGCATCTTCTGTGGTGATTATTCCGATAATCTTAAACTGAGAGGGATTCACCTAGATTGAATCGAAAAGCACAATAGTGGACAGAAAGGTGACATCATATGACTTCTATCTGCACTATACAGTATGAGGCCATAATGGTGTTTTTGATAAAAATGCATGAAACAAAGACTAAGGTAGTACATTACATATTGTTGTCATCACCATAACAGCTTGACATGAGGATGAACAATACCAATCTTTACAAACGACCACAGTTTGATAGTATTTCCCTATCTTATGATGTGTAAAGAGAACACAGAGTAAACCTAACTTAGCTGCTAAATGACAAGTTCTCTTTCCCCTTCGAAGTTAGTTTGGGTGATGGCAACCAGGCTGTGGCATTGTTACAGTTGACAAGGTAATCTAGAGGATTCTGTAAGTAGTGGATGGCTGCTAGATTTGAAGACAGATTCATACAGTTGAAGTCGGAAGTTTACATACACTTAGGTTGGAGTCATTAAAACTCGTTTTTCAACCACTCCACAAATTTCTTGTTAACAAACTATAGTTTTGGTAAGTCGGTTAGGATGTCTACTAAGTAATTTTTCCAACAATTGTTTACAGACAGATTATTTCACTTATAATTCACTGTATCACAATTCCAGTGGGTCAGAAGTTTACATACACTAAGTTGACTGTGCCTTTGAACAGCTTGGAAAATTTCAAAAAATGATGTCATGGCTTTAGAAGCTTCTGATAGGCTAATTGACATAATTTGAGTCAATTGGAGGTGTACCTGTGGATGTATTTCAAGGCCTACCTTCAAACTCAGTGCCTCTTTGCTTGACATCATGGGAAAATCAAAATAAATCAGCCAAGACCTCAGAAAAACAATTGTAGACCTCCACAAGTCTGGTTCATCCTTGGGAGCAATTTCCAAACGCCTTAATGTACAGCTGTCATACCGCTCAGGAAGGAGACGCATTCTGTCGCCTAGAGATTAACGTACTTTGGTGCGACAAGTGCAAATCAATCCCAGAACAACAGCAAAGGACCTTGTGAAGATGCTGGAGGAAACAGGTACAAAAGTATCTATATCCACAGTAAAAGAGTCCTATATCGACATAACCTGAAAGGCCGCTCAGCAAGGAAGAAGCCACTGCTTCAAAACCACCATATAAAAAGCCAGACTACGGTTTGCAACTGCACATGGGGACAAAGATCATACTTTTTGGAGAAATGTCCTCTGGTCTGATGAAACAAAAATAGAACTGTTTGGCCATAATGACCATCCTTATGTTTGGAGGAAAAAGGGGGATGCTTGCAAGCCGAAGAACACCATCCCAACCGTGAAGCACGGGGGTGGCAGCATCATGCTGTGGGGGTGCTTTGCTGCAGGAGGGACTGGTGCACTTCATAAAATTATGTGGATATATTGAAGCAACATCTCAAGACATCAGTCAGGAAGTTAAAGCTTGGTCGCAAAGTGGTCTTCCAAATGGACAATGACCCCAAGCATACTTCCAAAGTTGTGGCAAAATGGCTTAAGGACAACAAAGTCGAGGTATTGGAATGGCCATCACAAAGCCCTGACCTCAATCCTATAGAAAATGTGTGGGCAGAACTGAAAAAGTGTGTGCGAGCAAGGAGGCCTACAAACCTGACTCAGTTACACCAGCTCTGTCAGGAGGAATGGGCAAAGAATTCACCCAACGTATTGTGGGAAGCTTGTGGAAGTCTACCCGAAACGTTTGACCCAAGTTAAACAATTTAAAGGCAATGCTACCAAATACTAATTGAGTGTATGTAAACTTCTGACCCACTGGGATTGTGATGAAATAAATAAAAGCTGAAATAAATCATTCTCTCTACTATTATTCGGACATAAATTAAAGTGGTGATCCTAACTGACCTAAGACAGGGAATTTTTACTAGGATTAAATGTCGGGAATTGTGAAAAACTGAGTTTAAATGTATTTGGCTAAGGTGTATGTAAACTTCCGACTTCAACTGTATGCTGTCAATGAATGAGAAATGCTATTTGCGTTTTTTAATTAAGTATGTGTCCAGCAATTTCAATGGCTCAAGTAGTTATGTCCACTGTCCTCCAAAAGGAAAATTAACCATACATTCCACATTTCAAAAAACCAAAACTTCTATCATTGCTTTTCAAATCTCATTCATCATCCTTCTTAGAAACGACTTCAGATATTCTTTGAAAGCCTTTTTTGTGATTTATCTTGGTTCCTCTAGACGAGTGCCTCTAGAGTAGCAGTTATGTTTCTTGAGAGGAATATGACAGATTATATTATATTATATCAAAGAATATCAGGCACGCTAGAGTAGCACACAATTTTTTAATCTAAACGTTATCGATACCCTATTGAATTCCCTGTACTGTACCAGCCATACCAATAATGATACACTAAGATTCTATATGTACATTTTGTTATGATATTACAATGATATAGCAATATTTTAGCATTACGAGATGTGCAATAATAGATTAAATTTAGCATTTATTAACAGAAGCATTACATGTATGTATGTAGGCCTATATTCAGGCACACAAATATATTGAGTATGCATACCTTACATGCATAGATACATATATCATATTACCATATATACAGAACTCATACACTTAAGGGTTTTTTCAGGTCCCATTCAGTGTCAAATGAACCCATATAAACATAAATTATATTGAGACTTCTGTACGTATGGCCATGGAAACTGTAAATCCCTAAATACCATAGATACAGCATATACAGCACTGTAAGCATAGTTTATAACTTATACACATGGCTGTGTAAGTGTTTGTGATTTTAACAAAAATGTTAATCATGTAGCCAGATGGATATTGGTGCCATTTATCTAAAGTGTTAAGATTTATATCTGTTATAATTTTGCTGTATGTCGTTGGTTTAAGTTTGGATCTGCAGTAAGTCATAGGAGACAGAATGGTAAATGGTGTCATCGTTTGCTAAAGTTATAGCTTTGAGAGAGTAATTTGTGGAGATACTATGTGGAACAAGAATTGTTCACTATCATAAGATTGCCTATTTTTTGGCACTGTAATAGTATTGGTAGTCTGTATAGATGTATAATATTACATCAGTATTACTTTGAAAGTTCTCATAGAGATGTAGCTTGTCACTGTGCAATAAAGCCTTTTGGATTGATATGGCAAATAGCAGCACATAGTGAGGGTTTACTGTTGATGTACATACAATTGACTACATATCATGAGACCTTTGACTCACTATGACTCGCCTTATTTCTCTGTAACAGTCAATTCATGACCTGTCCCTGACCTCATATTGACAAATACCCACATTGTTTTGACTGTATGTAAGACATGACCTGACAAGCACACTACTTGAACTTGAAGTAAATAGATATACAGGTTTATGTTTGGTACATATCACCCATGTGAATCGCTGTCTGCTTTTTAAAAAGTATTATTCTACTGTATACTCATGTTACATTTCATTGTTTCTTAGACCAGTGCCAATGTTTCTGTCACGTTTGATTCCTTTTTTCTTTCTTATTTTTGTCAAATAAATCCCTGTACATTATTTATGGAATAAAACATCTAACACCAATGTTTGAAACTTCACCTGTGGATTTTCATTATTTATTAATGTTAAGCATCAATTTAGTTGTTGTATGTTAAGCATAAAGAGATCTGGTGATATTCAGAGAATGCTTTCTCTGCGGAATTGCTACAGCTTGATATGGTGGCAAATGACAATGGGTGATATGCTATCCTCTGTCCAAACCAACCACTTATTTTGGAATAGTTTGACAAAAATCTGTGCTATGATTTAAAATGTCTTTCTGTTTTTAGGTTATCTTATTGGCTCATTTTGCACTCACATCGGCTGTCTGGTCCTCACTTTCTCTGTCCTATACAGTTCCTTCAGAAAGTATTCATACCCCTTGACTTATTCCACATTTTTGTTGTGTTACATCCTGAATTCAAAATGGATTCAATATTTTTTTCTCTCACCCATCTACACACAATACCCCATAATGACAAAGTGAAAACATGTTTTTGAAATTGTAGCAAATTTATTGAAATACAGAAATATGTAATTTACATAAGTATTCACAACCAAGAGTCAATATACTGTATGTTAGAATCACCTTTGGCAGAGATTACAGCTGTGAGTCTTTCTGGGTAAGTCTCTAAGAGCTTTGCACAACTGGATTGTACAATTTGCACATTATTATTAAAATTCTTCAAGCTCTGTCAAGCTGGTTGTTGATTATTGCTAGAAAGCCATTTTCAAGTCTTGCCAAACATTTCCAAGCCGATTTAAGTCAAAACTGTGACTAGGCCACTCAGGAACATTCAATGTTGTCTTGATAAGCAACTCCAGTGTATATTTGGCCTTGTGTTTTAGGTTATTGTCCTGCTAAAAGGTGAATTTGTCTTCCAGTGTCTGTTGGAAAGCAGACGTAACCAGGTTTTCCTCTAGGATTTAGCCTGTTCTTAGCTCTATTCAATTTATTTTTATCCTAAAAAACTCCATAGTCCTTGCCGATGACAAGCATACCCATAACATGATGTAGCCACCACTATGCTTGTAAATATGAACAGTGGTACTCAGTGATGTGTTGTGTTACATTTGCCTCAAACATAACGCTTTGTATTTAGGACATAAAGTTCATTTCTTTGCCACATTTTTTCAGTTTTATTGTCTGTTGTTGATCCAACCTCAGTTTTCGCCTATCACAGCCATTAAACTCTGTAACTGTTTTAAAGTTACCGTTGGCCTCATTGTGAAATCCCTGAGCGGTTTCCTTCCTCTCCGGCAACTGAGTTAGGAAGGATTCCTGTATCTTTGTAGTGACTGGGTGTATTGATACACCATCCAAAGTGTAATTAATAACTTCACCATGTTCAAAGGGATATTCAATATCAGCTTTTTTATTTTACCCATCTACCAATAGGTGCCCCTCTTTGCAAGGCAATGGAAAACCTCCCTGGTCTTTGTGGTTGAATCTGTGTTTGAAATTCATTGCTTGACTGAGGGACATTACAGATAATTGTATGTGTGGGGTACAGAGATGAGGTAGTCATTCCAAAAAGACATTTTTTCAGTTTAATTGTCTGTTGTTGATCCAACCTCAGTTTTCACCTATCACAGCCATTAAACTCTGTAACTATTTTAAAGTTACCGTTGGCCTCATTGTGAAATCCCTGAGCGGTTTCCTTCCTCTCCGGCAACTGAGTTAGGAAGGATTCCTGTATCTTTGTAGTGACTGGGTGTATTGATACACCATCCAAAGTGTAATTAATAACTTCACCATGCTCAAAGGGATATTCAATATCAGCTTTTTTATTTTTACCCAGCTACCAATAGGTGCCCCTCTTTGCAAGGCAATGGAAAACCTCCCTGGTCTTTGTGGTTGAATCTGTGTTTGAAATTAATTGCTCGACTGAGGGACATTACAGATAATTGTATGTGTGGGGTACAGAGATGAGGTAGTCATTCCAAAATCTTGTTAAACACTATTATTGCACACAGAGTGAGTCCATCTAACTTATTATGTGACTTGTAAAGCACATTTTTACTCCTGAACTTATTTATGCTTGCCATAACAAAGGGGTTGAACACTTATTGACTCAAGACATTTCAGCTTTTCATTTTTAATTCATTTGTAAACATTTGTAAAAACATAATTCCACTTTGATATTATGGGGTATTGCGTGTAAGCCAGTGACACAAAATCTCAATGTAATCCATTTTAAAAAGTGGAAAAAGTCAAGGGGTGTGAATACTTTTTGAAAGCACTGTATATAAATGTGTCATTCCTTTTGTGTAATTAGTCCTCTCTCAGCATTCTGTTCATCTCAGGAGTTTAACGCTCTGAAGTTCATCCACTTTGTCAGCAATTATTCACAGCTTTTCTGTATGACTTCAAATGAAAACAACCATGTCGTTCAGGTGGAAAGTAGATGTGATAAGATTAAAAGATAATGAAATATATGATGATCAAAGCAGAAGAATTTCATTACCTCAGAAATATCGACCAGGTAGGAGTTAGGATGTCTTATGTACCCTTGTTCATTTAATCTCCATCACCAAACTGCTGATCGCCATCTTGGATTTGACTTCATGATTGCAGTGACTTTCAATTCATCCTTCACCTTTTGTGTCTGTTGAAGAAAATATCAGAACCATTGCCTTGAATGACCCAGATCTTGAAATTCTAGAGGCAAGTATTTAATGATCCATGATCCATGTTCCCCTTTTCTGGAAAATAATTATAATGCTGAGTAATCGTGACTAAAGGGGAATTTGCACGGCAAGAAAAATATCCTATGGAGACTGTAGCAATAAGCTTCCCCATTTAGAGCTGCAAAATCTGGACCCCTACAAATCAGCTGGGCTAGACAATCTGGACCCTTTCTTTCTAAAATTATCCGCCAAAATTGCCGCAACCCCTATTACTAGCCTGTTCAACCTCTCTTTCTTGTAGTCTGAGATCCCCAGAGATTGGAAAGCTGCCGCGGTCATCCCCCTCTTCAAAGGGGGGATCCAAACTGTTACAGACCTATATCCATCCTGCCCTGCCTTTCGAAAGTATTTGAAAGCCAAGTTAACAAACAGATCACCGACCATTTCGAATCCCACCGTACCTTCTCCGTTATGCAATCTGGTTTCCGAGCTGGTCATGGGTGCACCTCAGCCACGCTCAAGGTACTAAACGATATAATAACCGCGATCGATAAAAGACAGTACTGTGCAGCCGTCCTCATTGACCTGTACAAGGCTTTTGACTCTGTCAATCACCGCATTCTCATTGACAGACTAAATAGCCTTGGTTTCTCAAATGACTGCCTCGCCTGGTTCACCAACTACTTCTCAGATAGAGTTCAATGTGTCAAGTCGGAGGGCCTGTTGTCTGGACCTCTGGCTGTCTCTATGGGGGTGCCACAGGGTTCAATTCTCGGGCCGACTCTATTCTCTGTGTATATCAATGATGTCGCTCTTGCTGCTGGTGACACTCAGATCCACCTCTATGCAGACGACACCATTTTGTATACGTCTGGCCCTTCATTGGACACTGTGTTAACAAACCTCCAAACGAGCTTCAATGCCATATAACACTCCTTCCGTAGCCTCCAACTGCTCTTAAACGCTAATAAAACTAAATGCATGCTCTTCAATCGAACGCTGCTTGCACCCGCCCACCCGACTAGAATCACTACTCTCGGCGGGTCTGACTTAGAATATGTGGACAACTACAAATACCTAGGTGTCTGGTTAGACTGTAAACTCTCCATCCAGACTCACATTAAGCATCTCCAATCCAAAGTTAAATCTAGAATCGGCTTCCTATTTCGCAACAAAGCCTCCTTCACTCATGCTGCTAAACGTGCCCTCGAAAACTGACTATCCTACCGATCCTTGACTTCGGCGATGTAATTTACAAAATAGCTTCCAACACTCTACTCAGCAAATTGGATGTAGTCTATCACAGTGCCATCCGTTTTGTCACCAAAGCCCCATATACTACCCACCATTGTGACCTGTACGCTCTCATTGGCTGGCCCTCACTACATATTCGTCGCCAAACCCACTGGCTCCAGGTCATCTATAAATCACTTCTAGGCAAATCCCCACCTTATCTTAGCTCATTGGTCACCAGAGCAACACCCACCCGTAGTATGCATTCCAGCAGGTATATCTCACTGGTCATCCCCAAAGCCAACACCTCCTTTGGCCGCCATTCCTTCCAGTTCTCTGCTGCAAATGACTGGAACGAACTGCAAAAATCTCTGAAGCTGGAGACTCTTATCTCCCTCACTGACTTTAAGCATCAGTTGTCAGAGCAGCTTACCGATCACTGCACCTGTACACAGCCCATCTGTAATTAGTCCACCCAACTACCTCATCCCCATATTGTTATTTACATTGTTATTTATTTTGCTCATTTGCACCCCAGTATCTCTATTTGCACATCATCTTCTGCACATCTATCACTACAGTGTTAATACTAAATTGTAATTATTTTGCACTATGGCCTATTTATTGCCTTACCTCCATAACTTACTACATTTGCACACACTGTATATAGATTTTCTATTGTGTTATTGACTGTACGTTTTGTTTATTCCATATGTAACTCTGTGTTGTTGTTGTTTTTATCGCACTGCTTTTCTTTATCTTGGCCAGGTCGCAGTTGTAAATGAGAACTTGTTCTCAACTGGCTTACCTGGTTAATTAAAGAAAAATTAAAAATTAAAAAATTAAAAATATATATATATCCCTGCAAGCCGACTCTTTGAAATGGTTATAACAAGGATTTGGAATCTCTATCATGTTCTGTCAGTTCAACGATTTCCTAGCGATGATGAGGATGTATTATTAATTAAACCCCATTCAGAACACTATGACCGGCAAAACACCACAATCTAGACATGATTAGGCCTGATTGGATTGGAAAACACCCTGAATTGGACAGACACATCATGCTGAATCCCTTGGGGAACACGGAAATATGCAATTCAACTGCCTCAAAAATGTTTCCTCGTATTACTGGAGCAGTGTATGTTAAACAGTTACAGCATTGGTTGAATAGATTATAATTTGGCTACCAGAGGTTATATCAACGCTACTATAGACCAGGTAATGGGTATAATTGACAAATCAACATTTGTCAGGGCAATGACAGATCCAGCTTTCACCTGGACAGTCTTTATAAGCCTTACACATTGCACTTAGCTACTTAGTGTCTGCTTAACTCACAATTCTCTCACAACTGTTTGAACTCACACTCCTCTCTCTATCTATCTCTCTTTCTCTATCTCTCTCTCTCTCTCTCTCTTTCCATCTCTCTCTCGCCCTCTCTCTTTTTCTCTCTGTCTCTCTGTCTCTCTGTCTTTCTCTCTCTCTCTCTCTTTCTCTCTCTCGCCCTCTCTCTCTTTCTCTCTGTCTCTCTGTCTCTCTCTGTCTCTCTTAGACTCATGGCTGTGGAGGATGAGATAAGGGGAGGAGCCGTCGTTGAGCCGCCGAAAGCTAACGTTAGGGTCTTCGCCGATCAGGTCTGTGATTTTCTTCTTCCGGTCGCCATGTCTGTAGGATGGCCTGTGTCTTTATCTCTCTATCCTTCTCTATGTTGTTTTCATCTCTGTTGATTTGTCCCTTTTATTTTGTCTAGACAAGTCCTTGGGTTTGGGTGAGACTGTCATCTGTCTGTCAATCTGTTTAGGTGCTTTGAAGGTCAAAGAGCGTCTGTTTACATCTCGTGTCTGTCTCTCAATCAATCTGTTTATATTATGTCTGACCACATCCGGGTTGTAATCAAATCAGCGTCTGTGATAACTGTACATCTCAGACACACGTCTATCAACTTTGTGTGAACTATATGTATTACATCAAGTTGTATTACTAGTCTAACACAAATGCAATACATAATATCACGACTATTGAACAGTTTTGGTCCTGAGAATGAGTTAATTTGTCAGGCCGACAACGTCTCCAGCATCCACACTCAATGTCTCTCAGTCCATGCTTTTAGCCAGTCACCCATCATCTCCTATCAAACCGGTCCACCCTCAAGCATGAGTCATGCTGCAGAGACATGCAAGCTTTCAGTGTGTGTGTGTGTGTGTGTGTGTGTGTGTGTGTGTGTGTGTGTGTGTGTGTGTGTGTGTGTGTGTGTGTGTGTGTCTGTGTGTGTGTGTGTGTGTGTGTGTGTGTGTGTGTGTAAGAGAGAGGGAGATAGAGAGAGAGTGTCAAACCCCAATGTCTCTTGCAAACGACATCACACATGTATGCTGAAGCTTCTTCCATCCATTTAAATCAAATCCCTGTTCCACCAGAAGATGAGTCCCACCCAACATCTTCCCCAATCCAAACTCCTTTATCCCAATTATTCACACTGAGCATGTCAACGTCAAGTTGTATTACTAGTCTAACACAAATGCAAGACATAATATCACGACTATTGAACAGTTTTGGTAATGAGGATGAGTTAATTTGTCAGGCCGACAACGTCTCCAGCATCCACACTCAATGTCTCTCAGTCCATGCTTTTAGCCAGTCACCCATCATCTCCTATCAAACCAGTCCACCCTCAAGCATGAGTCATGCTGCAGAGACATGCCAGCTTTCAGTGTGTGTGTGTGTTTGTGTGTGTGTGTGTGTGTGTTTGTGTTTGTGTGTGTGTGTGTGTGTGTGTGTGTGTGTGTGTGTGTGTGTGTGTGTGTGTGTGTGTGTGTGTGTGTGTGTGTGTGTGTGTGAGTGTGAGTGTGTCTGTGTCTGTGTCTGTGTCTGTGTCTGTCTGTGTGTGTGTAAAAGAGAGAGAGAGAGAAAGAGTGTGTCAAACCCCAGTGTCTCTTGCAAACAACATGACACGTACGCTCAAGCTTCTCCCATCCGTTCAAATCAAATCCCTGTTCCACCAGAAGATGAATCCCACCCAACCACTTCCCCAATCCAAACATCTTTATCCCAATCTGAATCAAATAAGACTCAAAAGAGGCAACATATATTATACATTTACTGACATGGAGAGGTAAAAACAAAAGCAGAAAGTTTGAGCGGTGTGAACAGACAGGGTATCCCGCTATGTCCCAGATAAGAATGCAGCTGAACGCAGCACCCCTGCAAGGCGTCGAACGGTCAGGGCTTCAGCCACGCTTTCTCAAGTGAGCAGTGAACCAATACGTCTCTCCTGTTATTACTCCATTCAGTACACAGCTCCCCCAGAGAGGGAGAGAGAGGGTGAGGAAGAGGAAGAGGAAGGGAGGGAGAGGGAGAGATTAGCCAGAAAGGCTTAGAGACTGCGGTTGAAAGGGTGTAAAGCCATCCAGCGATGCGTGGCGTTGCGTTCAGTTAGCAGACCAAATAGTTTTGCGCTCGCGCTTGTTCCACTCAGTCGACCGTGGCCAGTCTGTGGTTGACATGTAGTTGAGGGGAGTGTCATGGTAGACTTGGCCTACAGCCTCACACAGCATTGGGATCGGAATCTATAGGTCCTTTCTGAGGGCTGAGAGATGCAGTTTGAGTAGCTCTTCCCAAGTGGTCATAGGAGCGTTCATGGCTGGGCATCCATCTTGACATTGGTTTTGTTTCCAAGCTGAAATAGGCAGATTTGCTATCCAACATGAAGCTGTTTGGGTCTCTTCCTAGACACAGTATCAAATCACAGCAGTCCAACATGGAACTTCTGGTGCCATTTATTATTTCCATGTCATGCTTCCACCCAGGTTTTTGCTCTCATGGTAATTGTCCATTGTCATGCATGAGCCTCATTTGTCTATGCAACCAGGCAAACCTTTCTGTGTATCTCCATTGTTCTGAAGGTTATAGTCAAGAAGACTATAAAAGGAAGCCATAAATTGTTGTGGACCAATTGTTTGTGTACCATTACATGCTCTGTGTACATCATTCCCATCATGGCTATGCCCAAGCAGAGGATGTCGGCATGTTTTAATGATTGTGTTTCCAATATCTGTCATTATTCACAGTGAGCTGGCTACCATACAATCACTTGTCCATCGCCATGGCAGCAACAGGTGTTTAGTGCTAGGTGTCTAGGTGGGGGTGTTGGTGACTCATAGGGTTCATGTTCACGTCATCTTTATTATCCCAACAGTGGGCAGTTCACTCGGCTTTCAGCTTTATGTGTGCAATTTGTGGATTCATATTCCTATAGCATTATGTTTGATCACTCTGTTGTCACAGAGAATATTCCTGTTCAGCAGGAAATGCAAACTTGTTTGTATTTGAGGGTTAAAAAGGCTTCTAAAGTTTGTAATTTCCACTTTAAAATGTTTGACTTGATTTGCCTTAATGAAAAATGTATCAACCCCTATAAACATATCCATTAATTATTATCCACATTCCTGTTTGTGCAGGATTATTTTCCTGCTGTGAGAAACTGTTCAAATTAAGATATTACACCTGTAGGCAGCAGCTAGTGGTAGCACTATTGAAGTTACAGTAGATCAAACTGTCCTTGTAACGACTTATCACAAATAAATCATTATTTGGATGTTGTACATATCCTCTCAAACTTAATGTTATATGTTCCATGCATCATTGTGAATATAATGCATGTCTCACTTTACATGGTTATCCCTATCACATCAGTTATCTACTGTCTTTACAACCTTGTATGTGTTTAAGTGTGTTATGTATGATTCAAACTTCTTTACATGTGTATCCATTTGTTTATATTGTTTAACTCTGTTTTGTAATACTATTTTTCTCTTTGTTGCAGTAATAGTGGTGTTTATTACTTTTGCCAATGATTACTGCATGTTTCGCCTCAACTTCTAACCCCTCAGCTTCAGAAGAGATCAGAAATAAAAAAAATCTTGACAATACTTTACAGTCTTTGGATCAATGAATGACATTTGGACTAATTTAAAATGCAGCTATCTTTACTGCTAAACCAAATTAGTGGCCTTGTTGTTAGAGTGTCTGCCCTAAGATTGGAAGGTTGGGAGTTCGATCCCTGGCCGAGTCAGACTAAAAACGGGACCCAATGCGTCTCTGCTTGGCTCAGCATTAAGGAGATAGGTTGGGGGCTAAGGCCCTGCGATAGACTAGCATCCTGTCCAGGGGGTGTACTTGTACATCAAGCTGCCTCATGTTCTGGCTTGCACAAGATGGCTACTTACCATCTTTACTGCTGTATGTGTGTACCAACAACCTTGGTTTGCTTCCTCAGCATGTTGACATGTTGGGCCCTCTTGTGCTTTCAGGCTGCTGGGTTTGTGTTGGCGCGAATGTGGTGTGCCTGTGTTTGTACAGTTTGTGTGTGTCTTGTGGGCGTTGAGTATCCCTAATGCTCCTCAACACCCAACTTCTACCTTTTACTTTCTTCAGTGCACACATGCCTCTCCTAGCCTCTCCTCTCCTCCTTTTCTCTATCGTTCCTCTCCTCTTCTCCTGTGTTGATGAGATACGGTGATTTCTCTTAGGGGAGGCGCCAATCCATCCTAGTGCAGCCCCGTCTCGCGCCCGTCCCACCCCGAGTACAAAGGTAATAAACCAACCAGCATACACTTCAGTGGTACTGCCTCTCTCCATCCATACATTCTGTCTCTTCACTTTGATTCCTTCTCTCTACTGTGTGTGCGTCACTGTCCGTATGCAGCACCAACAGAAGCACTGACTGACTTACACAGACATGTCTTATACAGGCAATCACATGTCTTATAAACGGCAATATTTCAGCTCAGTTATATTTTTTCTTTCTTTCTTTACCTATTGTTCACATTATTTTGGTTATTTTGATTTTGCCAACAGCAATTTGAATAATGTCGAGCTTTACTGTAAAATAAAATAATTGAACGCTTGAGCTGAAATATCAACCTCAGGGGTAGACATAACATAGTAAACAAAAATCCGGGACACTCATATTAGTATGATATGTTACGTTTGGTATGGTATATATTCATCTGTGGATGTCCATCATCCATTTCGTATGATATGTTACCATTCGTAAAATATGTTAAAAATTTGCAATACGTATGATATGTTAAGAATTCCGATTTGTTGTGGCTAATGTTAAGTAGGTGGCTAGGTGGCTAACGCTAACGTTAGCTAGGTGGCTAATGTTAGCTAGGCTAGGGGTTAGGCGTTAAAGGTTAAGGTTAGGAGTTAGGTTAAAGGGCTAGGGGAAGGGTTAGCTAACATGCAAGTAGTTGCAAAGTAGCTATACGCTCACCCATCCACCCCGACCAACCACCCTCCTTTAATTATTACCTTAAGTAAACTTCAGTCTTATGTAACCATACCAAACGTAACATATCATACTAATTACTATGTTACGTCTAGTCTTTGAGACCAGGCTGGAAATATTTACTTGGAATTCTCCAAACCTGCCAAATGTTTACCAAGTTTACATATACATATACAGTGTCGCACTATATATTGGACATTTGGATGTATGTATTGTACACATACTGTATACATTAATGAATACATTAATGAATGTGACTCTTACACCACTCAGACAAATATGCCAACATTATTTGCACAAATTCAGTCATATATGGAGACTTCCTAAATGTGTAACTCTTTGCATTAGGTAATTTGCTTACCCTCTGAATTCAAACCATAAAACTCCAGAATCAATGGTAGAATTCCTGATCGAAATGCAGCGAAATGTACGAATATTCAGCTGTTTAATTCAATGTTCCATTTCAATGCTCCACTATTATCAAATGTTGGCTTTTGCAAAACCTTGCAACTCCTTCACCCTTCTTCACATCCTTCATCCTTGTTCATCCCTCCACTACTTTTTTCTTTACATTTCCCTGTGTTGTTTTGGGATGATAAGCAAAATGTTTGATCAGAATATTGATGGTAGTAATATGTACTTAGGGCTAGATTCAATCAGATTAACGGTTGTTTTGGCGGTGTCTGAGGTGGAACTGCGTTAGAGTTGTCAAATCCACAAGCGGCAAAAAAAACACATCCAACGTAATCTGACATATCCCATGCAGCCGCGTTAGAAGTTTATGCATCCGCGTTACCAATCGAACACTCAAATTAGATTGATAGGCTATAAATCTCCCTCATCCAAATAAACATGCATTAGCCTAGCATCAATGGATTGAAATTTGAGAGTCATTATTTATAACATCGATAGAGCCTACAATTTCTCGCGCCGTTTTGAACTTCTAACGTGGTAGGGATAATAAGGAAAGGAGTGGTTTGTGACAGACAAGAGCAGCCGCTCACCGTTATGTCAGCTCATGAACGTCTAACGCGGTAGGGAAGGGAGTGGTTTGTGACAGACAAGAGCAGCCGCTCACCGATATGTCAGCTCATGAACGTCTAACGCGGTAGGGATAATAAAACATTTGCTATGCGGATGTCGGCCAGTGCTGGTTAACAATGGTTAATGCTCGATCTGATTGAATCCAGGCCTTAGTTAGTTCTAGTTATGACAAACAGCTTGACAATTCACAGATTCTCTATCAGGTACACTTACAAAAACGGATGGCTCTACTGCAGTAATACATATAAGTACGCCCAATTCTAAGAACCAATATCAACAAGGTAACTGACTACATCCATATACAACAATACCCCTGCTCAAATCAACACAATCTCACCTACACACTGCACGTGTCTCACAGAGGAACACGTTACAGTGGGTCATCAACATATCCATTCAATTCGACTCATCTCCCCTCCCACCACTCCCCAAAATAAATGACGGGAATTATGGGAAATCTCCGTATCTGACACAATCCTTCCCTGAAAATTAACAACTGGTGTGCATATATGTCAATGTGTGTGTTTCTTTGAGAGTGTGTTTATATATTCCTGTGTGTATGTGTACTGTATGTATATGGCACCTGAGCACATAAGATCCAATGTTCATGTATTGTCATTGTGAGTTTGATCAAGTGTGTCGCCAGTACTGTATTATTGTTCTTTTTGCTCTGGGTCATACATGGAGAGTTGTCTAGTGTCCTTTATATGTATGTCAGTCATATACTACTGTTATGGAATACTTGGTTGGTTTGTACGTCTAATTTCCACAATGATATGCCTAGTTTGAAACAGCAATTTAGTGTTAATTTCCTATTTGTGTTGCTGGGTAAGAACATTTGAGAATTGCGTACCAAAGCATACTAACAATGCTCTTAACATGGCACAATTCATCCACTATGTGTTGTGTTTTTGTCTACAATTTCCTAACTTTTATTAGTTGCAGCTTTTGTACAAACATAAACTCCAAGTTGTTCAAGTAAGCAAACTCTGCACATATGGATCTTTAACAGTGAGTGATGCACGTTTGTTAAGTTGATTGGATTGCTGCTTCTTTTATTGGCATAGGTTGGCTAGCTAGCAGCTAGCTAACTTTCTTATTATAAAATATTCACACAATTTTCTCAGTTGTATTGGCAGGTCTGGCTAAACTTGGATAAATAATGTGAAAGGGTTTGTAGTAATATTTGTAGAACTGGTTTGAAAGTAATCCAGCACTGGCAGAGAAATACCACTTGTTCCCCTTGTTTCCATACCACATTTCCTGTTACTGTTGCTAGCACCAAGTAGGGAATGGGATTAGCATGTATGCTAACAGTAATATCTGTTGAAATTGGTTATCGCCGTGTGCTTTACAAGGTTCTGAGTGAGAAGAGAAAAGGTCTGCCAGTTCAATTCCACTTTTTGGAGGACATTTTTGTTCTCCTTCTAGAGATGGAAACACCTGCTACACACAATGGACACACCCACCCTGATATTTAATGCTAATTAGTTTTGAAAACAAATGGCCTATTTCCGACTAATTTCTGTACTGGATGCAGATCATAAAACCCTCTTGAAATACCTTTTTCCTGTCTTTCCCTTCTCCAGTGCTTCGTTCACATCTTAAGACTTCATACTCCTTGGTACAATCATATGAATGGTCTTTAGTCTTTAGTCTTTAATGTTCAAAGAAGTTGTTGCACATTTGAGAAAATGTCTTGGTGTCTCAGTAGAGTAAATGTCAATTCAGATTCCTCTATTCGTGTAGAAAACCTTTAAATGATTCCACATTCCTGTTTTTGCCAGCACTTGGATACATTAGACACCATTTCCTCAATCTAAAACAACCTACATCAGTGCCAATAACCCAGATATTTTCTTTCCTACTGTTCCAACACAGACTGCATTGAACAGGACTGGACATGATGACTTGCACTCAGAGCTTGATTTGATTAATAACTGAATTCAATCTGGTATTTGCAATGATGTTATTCTGCGCCAATGTAGGTAAGGATAGATAGCAAAACCAAACTTGGACTTATTCGCTTATCACAAATTCCAACCCAGTGCTTTACAGATTTGGTAAATGAATGAGCATCCATTGATAACTGGTCAATGGGTATGGGTTAGAAATTCTGATTGGTGGGTTAGACACAGTTTAGATTTTATTCAAGAGCTCTTGTATACTAGCTTCTTATTCAAGCGTTGTAGAACAGTATTTAGTCATTAAGTTCTCCAATTCGCATCTAAAGTTCTAAGAATTACTGTAACACATCTGCATGTTAGACTATTATAATAATGCAATACTATAATATTATCATCTATAATGTTTTATTTTAAAGTACTTATAAGATTCAATGAAGTGTAGGAATCAACCACACACCTGACAAGGGTACTAAGGTGCATGAAAAAAATATACTACATTTCTGCACATTAATTGTGGTCTTAACTAAGCTTTCGGTGAACGCTTTTTATTCTTTATTTATTTTCTTATTTCGGTGAAAGTTTTGACTGAAAGCTTAGCCAAAACCATGCTAAACCTGAGATGTACATGGATTCTAATGTGCGTAAGATTAATGAAGGTAACACAATTGTATCAAGTTGTAGAGTCATAACCACTATTTGTGTCACCATGGTTTTCAAGCCTTTACTACAGTGCATTCGGAAAGTATTCAGACCCCTTGACTCTTTCCACATTTTGTTATGTTACAGCCTTATTTTAAAATGGATTAAATTGTTTTTTCCCCTCATCAATCTACACACAATACCCCATAATGACAAAGCAAAAACCGGTTTTTAGAAATTGTAGCAAATTTATTACAAATAAAACACTGAAATATCACATTTACATAAGTATTCACACCCTTTACTCCATACATTGTTGAAGCACCTTTGGCAGCAGTTACAGCCTCGAGTCTTCTTGGGTATGACGCTACAAGCTTGGCACACCTGTATTTGGAGAGTTTCTCCCATTCTTCTCTGCTGATCCTCTCAAGCTTTGTCAGGTTGGATGGGGAGAGTCGCTGCCCATCTATTTTCAGGTCTCTCCAGAGATGTTAGATCGGATTCAAGTCTGGGCTCTGGCTGGGCCACTCAAGGACATTCAGAGACTTGACCCGAAGCCACCCTGCGTTGTCTTGGCTGTGTGCTTAAGGTCGTTGCCCTGTTGGAAGGTGAACCTTCACCCCAGTCTGAGGTCCTGAGCACTCTGGAGGAGGTTTTCATCAAGGATCTCTCAGTACTTTGCTCCGTTCATCTTTCCCTCGATCCTGACTAGTCTCCCAGTCCCTGCTGCTGAAAAACATCCCCACACCACGATGCTGCCACCACCATGCTTCACCGTAGGGATGGTGCAAGGTTTCCTCCGGACGTGACACTTGGTATTCAGGCCAAAGAGTTCAATCTTGGTTTCATCAGACCAGAGAATCTTGTTTCTCATGGTCTGAGTGTCATTAGGTGCCTTTTGCCAAACTTCAAGCGGGCCGTCATGTGCCTTTTACTGAGGAGTGGCTTCCATCTCTGGCCACTCTACCATAAAGGCCTGATTGGTGGAGTGCTGCAGAGATGGTTGTCCTTCTGGAAGGTTCTCCCATCTCCACAGAGGAACTGGAGGTCTGGCAGAGTGACCATCGGATTGCTCAGTTTGGCCGGGCGGCCAGCTCTAGGAAGAGTCTTGGTGGTTCCAAACGTATTCCATATTCCATTTAAGAATGATGGAGGCCACTGTGTTCTTGGGGACTTTCAATGAAGGAGACATTTTTTGGTACCTTTCACAAGATCTGTGCCTTGACACAATCCTGTCTCGGAGCTCTATGGACAATTCCTTCGACCTCATGGCTTGGCTTTTGCTCTGACATGCACTGTCAACTGTGGGACCTTATATAGACAGATGTGTGCCTTTCCAAATCCTGTCAAATCAATTGAATTTACCACAGGTGGACTCCAATCAAGTTGTAGAAACATCTCAAGGATGATCAATGGAAACAGGTTGCACCTGAGCTCAATTTCAAGTCTCATAGCAAAGGGTCTGAATACTTATTTAAATAAGGTATTTCCATTTTTTTGTTTTTATACATTTGCAAATCATTTCTAAAAACCTGTTTTCACTTTGTCATTATGGTGTATTGTGTGTAGATTAATGAGGAAAAACATTTATTTAATCCATTTTAGAATAAGGTTGTAACGTAACAAAATATGGAAAAAGTCAAGGGGTCTGAATGCTTTCCGAATGCACTGTATATTACAAATTAGAATGTATAGCAATTTCTTGAAATGAATCTCATTGGCTAAGACTGACACAACTCTCATTCTACTTGACTGCTCGGACTCCTTTTGACACCCGTCCCTGACTAGTACCCCCTTCTAACTCAGCATCATACGAAGATCAACACACTCTGACATGTTGGTCAACCCGAGATTGTAATTCCTTCCACCTTTTCTGTTTCTGACTGTATCCCCTCTCCTATGCTGTCCATCTTTATTGGTGTACCTCATACTTCTGCTCTGTAACTCATTTTCCTCTATTTCTCTTTCTCCGTTGTTCCTCCCATCCCTTGTCACTTATTTCTCTCTCTCCCTTACTCCCTTTGCTTACTCACATGATCCTTTCTTTCTTTACCTCCTGCTTTGATCCTCTCCTATCGGGACCCTCATCACCCCACACTATTTCATCCATTCTTTTCTCTCTACATTCGTAACTGATTCCCCTATTTACACTCTCCTCTACCCGTCTGTTTGTTCTTCACTGGCCTCCTTTGTTTATTTGATTATTCCTTGCTTGTTTATATCTCCCATACTCCTTCTCCTTCCATCCTCCCTGTTGCCTTCTCTCTCCACATTTCCTGCTTCATATATGACTCTATATTGCCTCACTCTCTCTTTCCTGGATTGGCTGACTCCTTTACACCCTTGTCCATGCCACAAATCCCCCACTGAATGCCCCTTCTCCCACTCCCATCTCTCCCCTCTCCTACTCCTCTTCTCCCCTCCCTCTCTCTGTCTTGCTAGGGGGCCCAGCATTCCTCCCTGGGTTCAGCAGACCCCTGTGTGAATACTGAAGGTGGAAGAGGAGGAGGAGGAGGAGAAGAAGGAGGAGAAAAAGACGGAGGGATGACAACTGATCCTGACCCTACTATCTCTTCCTCGGGCATCTCCTCCACCGGCTTGCCCCGGAATGAGAATGGAGTCCCCTCCCCACCCGTAGACCCTCCTCCTCCCACCACTCCTCATCTCCACCCCAGTCCACCCCAGAATGGAGAGCTCCGTGGCAACCCAACATCCTTCCCAGTGACAAGCACGGAGGCAAATGAAAGCACTGCAACAGCAGGACTGGGCATAGAGGAGAGGGAGCAGGTCAAAATCAACACTAAACCAAATCAGAGAGAGAAGACACAAATAAAGAAATCTTGCCACATTTCCTTCCTTTTTTGAGGAGGATGAGATGACTGCAATCTTTCCCATTTCTTTTATGTGTACTCAAACCAGAGAGAGAAGACATTTTTGGGGGGGCATTGTACATTTAACTGTACAGTACGTTCAGCATTATCACACAAGACAACAAAAGGGCTTTCCAATGGACCTCATTTTCGGCATGCTCAAACTGGGCTTTGGTCAGTATCTGTCTTGCAGGACAAGATAATGATACCTTTTAATTATCTTTGACATTGTGGGATCCTCATGTACTGTTTCAATCGAACAAACTATAGAGCCTATCATACACTGGTATAGGCCTAATCACCAAACCAATCGACTATGTGAGATTTTGATTTGTGTGTTTGTTTAATCATATAAAGACAGTAAGCAAACACTATATAACGTCTCACTCCCCAAAGACTTCTCAGTAGCCAACAGCTTCCTGCTATATACATGCGTGTGGTATCCCATAATTCCATCGATAAAGGTTGAGTCATTTCCTGTCCTGAAAACTCCAGCTCTCAAATTTCATTGGTAGAGATGTGGTCATCTGGCTTTTTAGTTTGGTTTCCTTAGTGCCTTTGAGTGTATTTTCACAGGGTTTTCAAATAACAGGCGGAGATGATATTGACAGAAGGATTATATTAACTAATGATGGTACATAAACAGTCTAATCAAGATCCAAAAATAACTATGCTGTTTGAAATGCAGACTAACTATAGAGTCCAGAACAAGCAGAATACAGTTTCATTTTTGGTATTTCACAGACATGGCCTATGGCCTAAGGAAAGTGTGTGCTGTTTTCAAAAATGTGTAAATTAAGGGACTTCCCATTTGTGGACTGGACTCGTGCAATGTTTTCTCTTCTCAATCTCAGAACCTATGTGTGATCAACTGGTGCTACAGACACAAACAGTGCCATTTCCAAATCAAGTGTGTGTGTCATAGCACTGCCTCTCATGTTTCCCACTGTCTGTATGTCTGTCTCTCTCACTCTGTCTGTTATTGTCAAGGTAGCCTATTTCTTTTATGTATTTGTCTATGTTTGTTTGTTATGTGTGTGTGTCGTGTCCCTATGTGTGCAATTGTTTAATGGAGTGGGAGCTGGGTCAAGTAGGGTGCTTAAACCAAATGAGACAATAACAAAGTTGTCAGGTAAAAAGTTTACCAGCTATTTTAAGTGGTTGAAAATATAAAAGGGATACTATTTTTTTACCTTCAGTGTCCAGGTATATGACGTAGTCACTTGTAACACCTGGTACACTAACAACATTTTTGTCATGGCTTTTTCTGTTTAGTACCACGTAAACTATTTATTTTATTCTTATTTGGGGGTAGCCAGTTAAGTGCCTGGGTCTCAGATAATGACATTTTGGCCAGTAGTCAAACAGTGCTCAGCCAAATTTGTATGTGGCATAGACTTTCTTTATGTCGTTTCGAGGGACTATTTTAAGTTAACGTACCATTCAACTGAGCATGATGAATGGTAATGTAACAAAATGTTGACGAAACAAAGAAATTGTTTGGGACATCGTTAGTAAAGAGTATTTCAAATCTAAAACATGTTACACAGTGCACTAAAAGGAATTCATTGCTTTGTGTCAACTGTTCAGATATCACCTGTCATTGAATACTGTTATATTGTGTTGTCATGTCCTCTTGTTTTGTGTATAACCTGTCCATTGTAATCTTTGTTTAGATGTGAATTTGGGTTTATTTTGGCCCTTTTAGATTCACACTGGTGGTGCTTTATAACTAGTTGGATAACTTTCCATACTCTGGCTTAGGGTCTCAAGTGAATCAACATGCTTCAGACAGTCCTGGTTTTTCAGAACCCAACATCAGTCTTATTTAACTTTTTTATTTGATTAAGAGTCAATTTACTAATGGCCAAATCCTAACTTGATTTATGTTTTTGCAGTTCTCCCATTGGCATCATGCTTTATGAGTAAGTCTGAGTTTAACATGCAGATCTCAAGTTAGGATTTGGCACTTAGCGTATAGAGTCAAAATGCCTCCGCCAATGCTGTGTCGGCCAGTACTAGGGGAGTGGGTGAGATTCAGAGATATGAGAGAGATTTAGCTATGAGTGTTGATTTAAAAGATAACCAAATGTGATTATTAATAGGGAGAGTTTGATGTAGTGTTTAGTCGGCTAATAGGGCTACCTTTCGAGTGCTGAAACATTCATATCAGTAATAAAATGGCTTTTAAAGCAGCTAGGGTTTTACATCTGCATTGAGTAAAGATATGGGACTATACAGGGTCACTGGTTGATATATGAGCATTGCCATAAATATACCTCAGAGACACAGAATTGAGAGACTCAGGTAAACAAGTAATTGCCTCAGAGCTGAACACAAACTGACAAAGAGATTAATCCAACTTTGGAGTGTCTGCCATCAGATACAGTGGTTGGTCCATCTATTACAAGATCTATCCCACTGGGCAAAAACTGGTTGAATCAATGTTGTTTCCACATCATTCAAAAAAAAGGCTAAATGTGATGACGTTATGGAATTTCATTAGGGACGTTAGGGAATTTAGTCTTTTTTTCACCCAACTTTAAACCTAAATGACCAATGACATGGTGACATTTTGTTGATTTCCCTTTAAATTCACTTTAGTTGACAACTCCACCAAATGTAAATAAAAACTAGATGTCGAAATGACGTCTGTGCCCAGTGGGATGGCTATGATTGGATAGCAACTCATCAAGCACGTCCCCGTTCCTTCTCTCTCTGTCTCCCTTTTCTCCCCATAGCCAGTCACGCAGCTTCGTGGAGGACAATCTGGAACCTAATTGGCTGAGGCAACACGGGCAGCCCGCATGGCCTGGCCATATATCAAGAGCACTCTCTCGTGATGCGATTGGCTGACAAAGGGAGAAGTTGGGCCATTGGTCCAATTCTCCTGACCTAAAGGATAGTCCAGAGCCACAGCTGACCATGTAAGGATCTGCTGTGTTATTTACCCTACTTTACTTGGGCCCTCTCTCTCTGATTGGATGGCTGGACGATCTGTATTTGACGCTTGTGATTGGATATTTGATCATCTTTTAAAGACGTGCCAATCTCCAAAATGGTTTTGTTGGCTCATCAAGCATGTGAAGAACAGCGATGCAGATTAACATGATATACACCTTTTGGGATTGGGCAGTAAATGAATGAGAGAGGGAGAGCTACTGTGTGTAAGATGCATTTCAAAGGTGCTGTAATTTTTCTGTCCTTACATCTTTCTATGATCTCACAATTTGTTTCTTTCATTTTTCCTTCCTATCATTTTCTACAGTCCACCCACTATCTAACTATTTATCTTTCTATCTATTCTTAACCATTTTCAACCACCCACCTCATTAGATTTTCACCACTTTTAGACTTTTTCGGTTCCTTTTCATATTTCACATGGTTTCGGTTTGGTTCTTTCCTCTTTATCTCTATTAGTTTTACATTTAAAGGAAACTAATTATGCACAGCCTATTACAAGTGAAACTGCTACAAAACAAAATATTGCTTCAATTAAAACTTGTAAAATGTAGACAATGCTATGATTTATATTTCTATAGTATTGCTTATTCTTACCGTAGTACTACAAAAACTATTCATTGGAAATCTTCCTGCGCAAATATTTATTTATTGATAATGACAAGACTCTAGTATCTAATGACAGTCCAGAAATGATCAATTTTATATCAACTGATTTTTCTTAAGACAATCTTATTGAACATTACCCTTTTGTGGAGAAAGATTGCCCTGGGATTGTGACGGATAAAAACACAAACTGTTGTTGTTTTACCTGCTCCCCTCACAATGATTTGCACGTTGCTGTGACCTGTACCACTTCTCTCTTGTAATCCCTGGAAGAGAGATATGAGGATGGATGTTGATTTTCTACTTGACAATCGCTGTGGAGCTCTCCATTTACGGACGATATAGAACTCCTTGGAAGAGGACATCCTTACCATCACTTTTTTTTTTCCTATTTCAGTCTCTGATGTAAGCTTAGTGGAGCAGAGGCGAGTTTATCATGTTTTTCCAGTGTAGTGGTGGTGAGACCGAATTCTGGAGGCAAGTTTCTGTATAACTTCCATTTGATTACTTTGTATGGACTCCACAGACACAGAAGCAAAATAAAACCCTGTGCCCTCCTTCACCTCTGACCACTGAAAATGACACATCAAAAGAGTGAGAGATTAGAGGTTAATACCTTTTAAGTGATTGAATGTGTGTGTATATACTGGATATGTGTGTATATATGGTATGTCTATGTGTATATACAGTTTGTTTGTATATGCAGGGTGTACAGTTTTTCCTCTATCCTCTAATCTCTCTCTCTCTTAAATTATGTATTTGACTCCTCAAATAATACATGTTGGGGGATGGAGAGGTTCACACTGGAAATGTAAAGGACAGCTGTCTGGGAAGCACTTTCTGTGCAGACACTGACCAATCTGACACCTCTGAACACCTACACACCTAATTATGCCTCTCAAAACAATCTCTGGCTTGCACTCCTTTTCTCATCAACTGAGGCATTTTTTAAAATTCTATTTGGGTGACCAAGCAATGTTTGTACATATACAGTATATAGAATAACTAAGATTATATTTCCAGTGACCTCCATCTCCATTTCTTTGAATTCCTGTAACTATTATGATTCTTCCTTGTTATTTGATTTAAGTTTTACGTTTCTCTACATTAAATGTTTGCAATGGTTGTCATTCAGATTTATATATTTATCCAGACAACCCTTATCTAATCTTTCAAATTTAGTTCCCCGAACTCTGCCTCTCATAGACCCCTCTGTCAGGCTGAACGTTTGGTTCAGATCACACTGTTACTTGTGAAGCAACTCTTCCATGCAAGTAACACCATGTTATTAACCATTTCTTCAAGTTCCATTAAGTGTGCCTCCAACTTGCCAACCCTCCCTCACCCTTTAACTTTCAACCCCACAGGTCACTCATAGTCATACCCCTTGACAAGCCATAGTCCCCCAGCCCCTCTATTTTGGTTTTTAAAAGGACAGACATTCGGGGATTTGTGTATATTAATGGAAAGAGTGATATTGAAGAGTGTATTGCCATTGTACATGGATTTGTTATGAATGTGGATATTCTGATTATTTAATTATTATTGTAATAATGATGATGATTATTGCCACTTTGATTTTGTTGATTCATTCCTTTGATGCGGTCAATAACAATTCCTTCATTTCATTTTTGAATAAGCCGGAATTTATATTTTTCGGGTGGGTGAATCTTGGAGATAGAAATACTTAAATAAATGAATAATAAACAAATAATTAAATTCTTACATGAAGATGTGATATGCATTTTTTTTATTTTTTTATTCCTACAGAACAGTCACCACAGTGAAAAATATCTTGCAACTCTTACTTAATTGTTTATGAGGCCTATTCTGGGGTCCATATCATGAGATATAGGTTACAGAAGCATTATTAGATTATCACTGGACAACCAAAGGCGCAGTATGCCAGTCAGATCATAGTAGTAATGGTTTATGAGGCCTATTCTGGGGTCCATATCATGAGATATAGGTTACAGAAACATTATTAGATTATCACTGGACAACCAAAGGCGCAGTATGCCATTCAGATCATAGTAGTCGACCTTACCTTAACCAATCATGTTTGCAAATATTATTTGCTGAGGCTGTTGGTGCATTTCATGTGAGATAAAAGTGAAGACTAGTCTTTTTACTAAGGCCTTCAGGAAATTGCAATAGGCTACTGTACAGTGCCTTCGGAAAGTATTCACACCCCTTTACTTTTTCCACAATTTGTTGTGTTACAGCCTGAATATAAAATTGATTAAATTGATATTTTGTGTCACTGGCCTACACACAATACCTCAGAATATCAAAGTGGAATTATGTCTTTAGAAATTTTTACAAATTAATTAAAAATGAAAAGTTGAAATTTCTTGAGTCAATAAGTATTCAACCCCTTTGTTGTGGCAAGCCTAAATAAGTTCAGGAGTAAAAACTTGCTTAGCTAGTCACATAATAAGTTGCAATAATAGTGTTTAACATGATTATTTAGTGACTACCTCATCTCTGTACCCCACACATACAAATAATTGTAAGGTCCCTCAGTCTCTGCAGTGAATTTCAAACACAGATTCAACCAGAAGGACCATGGAGGTTTTCCAACGCCTCACAAAGGTAGACGGGTAAAAAATAAAAAAGCAGACATTGCATATCCCTTTGAGCATGATGAAGTTATTATTAATTACTCTTTGGATGGGGGATCGATACACCCAGTCACTACAAAGACACCGTTGCCGGAGAGGAAGGAAACCACTCGGGGATATCACCATGAGGCCAATGGTGTCTTTAAAACAGTTACAGAGTATAATAGCTGTGATAGGAGAAAACTGAGGATGGATCAACAACATTGTAGTCACTCCACTCCACTGAATTCCAGCGAAGTGAAGTTCCGCTACCAGATCACGTCGGGGTCACCAATTGTTAGAAATTGCGTAATTCAAATCTGGTATTGGAATAAGAATCAAGAGATCTTCAATCCAAGCTTAATTTATTATATGCAAAATGTATGTATGATAAGTATGAAGGTTCGTATATACGGGTCCACTGAAATACCACGCAGGGCACTCAGAGAACTGATCCATTGTTCTAAGTTCTTCTTCAAATACTTTGACAGAAAGCCTCCACCTCTTCTGTTGGCCAACCAGAGCAAAGGACTGAGTGTGGTCCAGACTCCACTCAGCCAATCCGTTGGTGCACGGGTTAGTCCCACCCCTTGGCGCTTCACCGTTCCCAGGCATAAGTTGCTATCATAATAACCTGTGGAGTCAGCACCCAAAAGACACCATTCCACTGTACTCCATGTACCCACGTTCAAGGACGGTTTCACAGACAACAAAGAGAGAGTGTTCGTATCTGTGAGAAATACAAGTCTTATCTCATCCTAGCCCCTAACGTTCCCCACATGAATCACAGCCTGCTATGTGAAACAATCCATATCAGTACAGTTCAAACCTATGCTCCTCATTAATGCATTCCTTCCCAGCTATTCATCACATACAGATCCAATTATGAGAAAAATAGAACCCAACAATCCCCCTTTTGACGCCCTCTAGGGTGTCACTCATTAAAATACAATACAAACAAAAATAAACACTTTTATTAATAGACAATTTGATAATAAAAGGCCTTCAGTCCTTCCATCTACACCCAACTTGCAAACGGTTGGCTACAAGTCACCCAGGCACTTCAAACCTTCACATCAGGAAAGACAAACATTCCCAATGGTTAACTTGATTAATAAAGCATAAAACACAGGATTAATAGAACACAAAACATAAGATTATTAAAACATAAAACACCAACAGGGAAGTAAATTTTGGCCCCATTTAGACACCCTCTAGAGTGTCACTCCACCAAGCCTGGTAGGTCATATCCTTCATTCCTTAGGTTGGAGTCCGGGATTGGGCCGTATCTCACCATCTGTTTGGAAACCACCTTCTCCATCTCCTTTTCTCACCAACCCTCAGACACAGGAAATAAGACAACATCCACAAAGAACAAGTATACCCATAGAAGCTATAACTTCACCCAGAATAGTCACAACAATAGTTTTCCATTTACCAAATATGTTATCAAACCAACCGTTTATGGAGCTATCAATACCAGAGTTCTCAACCAGTTCGTTCGCCAGCGTGGTGAGTCCCTGAAGCGCTTTGGTCGAGGACCCGTCCGGTGCTGTGTTGTTTGGGGATGAAAGTACAGCACATAGATCCAAACAGAACACAAACCCCGTCCCGCTCAGCCACAAGCATATCTAAAGCTATTCTATTCTGCCATGTCATTAAGCTAGTTGCCGCTGTCTGCTCAGCTAATCCCTTTATTGCATCACAAGTGTGGTTTATAAATCTTTATAATTTATCCAATCTACGTTTTTATTAATTGTTGACCACCAGAAAATACTTAATTCAAACCCAGCTGCGATCTGATTCCTAGCTTTGAATTGTTCTGGAACCCCTCGAGGTACTCCTATCCCATCAATATATATATCCTTTCATCAAAGGATCCCGGGAGGAGGTCCTACTTTCTATGTGACAACTCACCAGTCTCTGACACGTTTGATTGTTTACATATGTAGGTGAGTTCACAATCAGTTATCACCACACAACCATCAGATGTCAGCACGGGCCTGGTTTTGGTTCCTAAAATCCTCTGGCTGCAACAAAGAGGAGAGATTAGTCATGGTCTCTTTTAGTTGTGACATTCTCTGTGTGGGAGCAGGAGCTAAGATGCCTTACCCTGTCTCCTATCTTATTAGTCCTAGAAAAACAATAAGAATCCCCTGTGACTTCAAATTGAGGCAACCCAGGTCGGGATGACTTTGTTATCGGGGGATACAGATAGTGCAAGTTACCATAAGACTCTTTCACCACATTCCCAGGTGGCTTGCATGGAGGATAAACCTGACAGAGAGTCAAAGCCTGTCAAGGGGAACGGAGTAGTTGTTAACCTTGGTTTGGCTGTCCTACAGGCATAACAGTCCTCTTTAGACCGTATACTGAATCCATTCCAACCACAGGTTAAAATCTATTTACTCCGTCTCCATCTGTACTACTTCCTTCAGGTCTATAGTTTGCACTGTCTCACTACCTCCCTCAGAGAGGTTTACTCTATAGGGTGCCCCAGTTGAAGAAGATATCTCACTTGTCAGGTCTGTAATCTGTTTTAGCATAATTCAGACTTTCAGACAGTACCTACCCTCATATGGGTCGCACTGCCATTTCTGATAATTCCCTACTTTCACAATACTACACCTGTCCCTAAACTGTGTATGGAGATTGGTGATGTCCTTCCCTAAAGTCCCTAGTACTTCCCCTTTCCCTACGTCTAGCTGTCTCCTATGCCTTTTCAACTTGTGTTAGGTTAACTACCACTTCTGGCTGAAACAGGAGGGTCCGTGTGTGTTAGGAATATGGCCCCCACAATCAGACAGCTACCTACCGTCGGGAGACCTGTGAATCCCCACCCTCGCCCTGAGAACATGTCAGACGCCAGAGGCCAACCCATTGCTTCACCTTCTATCGAACTCACACAGGGATGATCAGACAGGGTAAGGGAATCTTCGTTAAGGAGCCAACCCCCGAGCCCTAGTGGTGATCGGTTCTTTCTCCTAACTCTGTGTTTGTTCGTCAGGTGTAGCTGGGTTTACCTTTTTGCAGTGAGTGACATGCACCCAGATGGATCTCTCAGCTATTCTGCTGGCAAAGGCAGTACTTGGTAGGGCCCTTCCCGCCAGGCCTGCTTCAGTCTCCTGGTTAGATAGAGTGGGTCACCTTCTCCTTTAGTTCACCTGTGGGGCACAAAACCTCTGACATACGGGTGTGGTTAATAAACTATCTTCACACATACATGTTCAGCTCTCAATTTCTAATCTATTTTTTTTTTTTTTGTATTTTGTCCTCTCCTTCGTATACATTTATTATTTAATCCTACCATCTCCTACCATACCATCCATCCCCCATTTGACACATGATTTGCCCATGTGTCTATTAAATTTTAATATTATTTACCTACCTAAACAATCACTTAGGTAATATTGGTAATTCATTATCCAATTGCCATCCCTCCACTCTGTCTTCTGTTATTTAATGGTTCAAATCAAATATATTATTACCAAATTATAATCTTCTTCACAATTTGCACAGTATTACAAATTACCCTCAACTTAGTAAAATAAACTATCTTAAAGTCCTCCTCTCATGCCTTTAGAATTTACTAGTGTGGATGATTAATTAACACCAGAAGGTTAAAACAGAGTTCAGAGGCAATTGAAATCATTTAACGAACTGTTTAATCCCATAGTATACTAAACATTACCATTATTCTAAATATTTCATAAATGTTAGTTATCCCAAGTGTTCATTAAGTCCTCATGACATTCATTCTCATAAGAAATCATATATACCCCAAACTCAGCCAAAAGCTAAAAAACTCCATAAAATTCACTGTGTGCTCCTCTAAGACCTATCACCCTTGACCTGCTGAAAACCCCCCATAATTGAAACAACAAGGCTTTATAAACATCATACTAGGTGTGTTGTTTTTTGTTTGAAAAACCCAATTTGAAAAACAACAACCACAAATAGCCAGGCCTTAATTTGGTAGCTCACTTTTATGACCTAAATACTGCCTAACTTCACTACTGCTCCCCTAGCCCTTGGCAACATTCCAACGAGATGAGCTAATCTCTTTCTCCTGGTTATAATCTAAAGATGGGAGTACACACAAAAACATGATACAGATATCCCCAGTCTTAACCCATCAATAATTGTTTGTATCAATCTAATTCCTCATAACTAATCTATAAAACCACTCAAAATTCCTCGAGTATACAATGATTATTTAATTGATTACCCTAACTCTGCTACATGTGATCTCATCTCAAATGATCCATTATCAATTATTTGTTCAACCCCCTAGGAAAATCTGTCTCCCCTTCTATTGTTCCTGGCCCCCCAGTAAATGTCATATTTGAGTTTTTAGCCAATACAATCACGGTTACATCAAATGTTCCCTCATTTAATGGTATTTTCTTCCTAATATAATTTCCCTAAATGAGATTAAATCCCCTGCCTTCCTCTACTATCCTTATATCATTACTGGATCAATGATAATAACTGTAATAACTATCAATAATAATTGTAATAACTATTTCACATTAAATTGTGTCTTTTTTCTGATAATGTTATAATTGTAGCCTATTCCATCACTTTAGTTTAAAATATAAGTTTATGTAACAAATCCATAACCCACCACAGGCTGGCGCTATTCCCCCATCACAACAGCCAATGTCACTTGCATCCACGTAACTAAAATACATTATCGTTCTAAAATGTACCAAACATTTATATTTTCCCGCTAAACCATTTCAGTTCGCTATTCAATTTTTTAACTGTTCTCTCTGATTATGCCCTAATTAATAAAACAAATACTTGCTATCGTTGATTAGCATACATTGAATGATGTTCCTACCATCTGAACTGTACTGTCTCTCACCCTCCCCTCGCTCCTTCGGGGAGAGCGCATGGTAACCTTATAACATATTTTCATAGACTTTTCTAGAATACTTCTATTTAAGCTATTTAATTCAACCTTTCACATTTCTCAATCCACATAGTAATCTAGGTATATAGCCCCACTGCGAAAGCTTTGTCTACTGTCCCTACCTGTGTTCGAACCAGGGACATCGCCAGTCACTCCACACCATCTGCGATGCTCTCAAAGTAACTACTCCCAGTTCATAGAGCAAGTGACGTCACCAAATGAAAATCGCAGTAGCTTTCACCTCAGCAAAAAACTCTCTCTCCCTTTGATTCCCTATTGAATAAGTTAGTTTTTCTATTTAACCCCAAAACACGCTACAAATAGTCCATTCAACATTACCAAACTAAATACTCAGTAGCATCCGGTCACCACCCACACCAGCCGTTGACTTCGCCTCATGCCACCGAAATGCCAAATAAACCATAATAGTTCAATGGAGCCCCCTATTGGCTCTCCCCTACCTATACATTACTTCCATAACCACATTAGTTATGGTCCGATTAGCAATTAAACCTTATCACATGATCAAACAACGCCACAACCTTAAACTCATATGGGGCGGCAGGCAGCTTAGTGATCAATAGTGCCGCGCCAACAACCGAGAGGTCGCCGGTTCCAATCCCCGAGCCGACCAGGCGAAAAATCTGCCGTCGAGTAAAAAAATGTGCCCTCGAGCAAGGCACTCAACCCCAATCGCTCCTGCAAGTCGCTCTGGACAAGAGCGTCTGCCAAATCACCAAAAATGCAAATGTAAATATTCTCTACTTTCTCACCCATCTCATCCCTCGTCAGAAACCCACAGGCACCTCTCAAATAATCACCCCGTGGTGTTCCCAGCCAACTCCCAGTCTTTCCTCGCTCCAAAAGCCACAGTTTCGCTCTCTCCAGCTCCTCCCCTCGCAACTCTCTCTCCAGTGCTCGGGTGGGAGCAGGCTCCTTCGAGGAGCTGTGTTAGTGTTTCCAATATTCTGTGGTTATTTAAAGTATTTTAGTCTATTTATTTAAATCAAATCACTCCCACCTAATTAGTCAAAGCTGGTGCATGTTTATATTGAAACGATAAACCAAATTATTTCAGTCTAATTGTTTAACCAGTATTTTGCAGGGTCAAACGTCAAACGCCACAGTTCAATCATATCAGCTCAAACGTTTCAGTTCAGTCACACTAGTCATTCATCACTTTAGCTTTATGTTCCTAATTGTTATTAACGGGTTATATGGTTTAAGCAACCACAAACCCAACAGTTATCCCCAAATTATACAGTTTGGACAGCCACAGACTCAATTCCCAATTAGTTTTCTATCAAGGTATACAGGTTTGTCATTCACACTCTCATGCATACGACAACACTCGCACTGTCTAACTTTTAAAGTACCTCCTATGAGCCTCAGTCATAGCTCGCACTGTCTAAACTATTTTAAAGTACCTCCTATGAGCCTTCAGTCATAGCGTCGCACTATCTAATCTATTTTAAAGTACCTCCTATGAGCCTCAGTCATAGCGTCGCACTATCTAATCTATTTTAAAGTACCTCCTATGAGCCTTAGTCATAGCGTCGCACTATCTAATCTATTTTAAAGTACCTCCTGTGAGCCTTAGTCATAGCGTCGCACTGTCTAATCTATTTTAAAGTGCCTCCTATGAGTCTCTAGTCATAGCTCGCACTCCCATGGGTTTAACCATCACAATTATCAAACATTTGCATAGTATATTATGAAATCGAAATAGTATACTGTAATCGTTATTTATAGTACAATAGGGTTCACTTACATCAAACAGGTGCTTCACAAAATTAATTTGGATAAAGCCAATGTGCAAAACTTTAGTTATATTAAAATAGGTGTTTTGCTTACCTTTTTAGAAGCCCGGGCAATTTGTGAAACACACGGTTCGAAGACAGCGATTGTCCAATAGGCTGGATGAATTCCAGCGAAGTGAAGTTCCGCTACCAGATCACGTCGGGGTCACCAATTGTTAGAAATTGCGTAATTCAAATCTGGTATTGGAATAAGAATCAAGAGATCTTCAATCCAAGCTTAATTTATTATATGCAAAATGTATGTATGATAAGTATGAAGGTTCGTATATACGGGTCCACTGAAATACCACGCAGGGCACTCAGAGAACTGATCCATTGTTCTAAGTTCTTCTTCAAATACTCTGACAGAAAGCCTCCACCTCTTCTGTTGGCCAACCAGAGCAAAGGACTGAGTGTGGTCCAGACTCCACTCAGCCAATCCGTTGGTGCACGGGTTAGTCCCACCCCTTGGCGCTTCACCGTTCCCAGGCATAAGTTGCTATCATAATAACCTGTGGAGTCAGCACCCAAAAGACACCATTCCACTGTACTCCATGTACCCACGTTCAAGGACGGTTTCACAGACAACAAAGAGAGAGTGTTCGTATCTGTGAGAAATACAAGTCTTATCTCATCCTAGCCCCTAACGTTCCCCACATGAATCACAGCCTGCTATGTGAAACAATCCATATCAGTACAGTTCAAACCTATGCTCCTCATTAATGCATTCCTTCCCAGCTATTCATCACATACAGATCCAATTATGAGAAAAATAGAACCCAACACCACAATACTAACATAAATGGCAGAGTGAAAAGAAGGAAGCCTGTACAGAATACAAATATTCCAAAACATGCATCTTGTTTGAAATAAGACACTAACGTAAAACTGTAAAAGACATGTCCTGAATACGAAGTGTTATGTTTGGGGCAAATCCAACACAACACATCACTGAGTACCACTCCTCATATTTTCAAGCATGGAGGTGGCTGCATCATGTTATGGGTATGCTTGTCATCGGCAAGGACTAGGGAGTTTTTTAGGATACAAATTAATGGAATAGAGCTAAGCACTGGCAAAATCCTAGAGGAAAACCTGGTTCAGTTTGCTTTCCAACAGACACTGGGAGACAAATTCACCTTTCAGCAGGACAATAACCTAAAACACAAGACCAAATATACACTGGAATTGCTTACCAAGACGACGTTGACTGTTCCTGAGTGGCCTAGTTATAGTTTTGACTTAAATCGGCATGAAAATCTATGGCAAGACTTGCAAATGGCTGTCTAGCAATGATCAACAACCAACTTGACAGAGCTTGAACAATTGTAAAAAATAATAATGTGCAAATATTGTACAATCCAGGTGTACCCAGAAAGACTCACAGCTGTAATCGCTGCCAAAGGTGATTCTAACATGTATTGAGTCAGGGGCGTGAATACACATGTAAATCAGATATTTCTGTATTTCATTTTCAATAAATGTGCAAGAATTTCTAAAAACATGTTTACACTTTGTCATTATGGGTTATTGTGTGTAGATGGGTGAGAAAAAAATCAATTGAATCAATTTTGAATTCAGATTGTAACACAACAAAATGTGGAATAAGTCATGGGGTATGAATACTTTCTGAAGGCACTGTATGTAGCCTGATATATCATCCGGTGATAGCTTGCAAGCTAGTCACCGTCTGACATAATGCAATAAAATTGTTTGGAAAGGGTCTTCTCAGGACCTCTGCAAGCCTGAATGTTGAGTACAATTACATTTGAACTTACTCTACTGGTTGTCTGGGTGGTTGGTCATTATGCTGGACATTTGAGACAAAATATCCACAGGAAAGTGTTATTAATAAACCAACTTTTCTAAACATTTAAAGGACATTCAAAGTTCTTCCATAGAAGCCGGTCCTCCTAGGTATAATTCAGTGGACCTAATTCAGATAATGCATGTCATGCCTCCTCCACAACCCTCTCTCGCTCTCTCTCCTCCCCACCGGCAAAATGTCAGTCGCATCTTGCGCCATAGGCTACACATGTCTGTCCATCACGCATGTAAACAACTAGCTTGCCTGCTCTATCCACACTGATTGGTGAAGTAATTTAATGAGCTAAATGTAAAAAACTGTTGATTTCACAGGTTATAAAAGGAACAGTAAGGAATTATATAAACCTGTACTTTTTTGGGGTTCTAACAAGTTCAGAACTTTATTTTGCCTGCTGGAACAGTAGAACGGAATGAAAAAAAAGAGCGGTTCTGTTCAGAACGAAACGATTGGAAAATAATTTTGGTTCCAACCCCTGGTTGTGGGGCCCCCTGGAGGTAGGTGACCAAGACCCCAAATGTGGTGATACGGCCCGCTAGTATATGCATGCATTGTGTGCATGTATTTACATTGTGTGCTCAAACAAACCATGAGAGCCACACACACAGACCCGCGTTTGGAAGTCGATTTAAGGCCTACTTTCCTGTGGATATTGGCTGTGTCCGAAATCTGTCTTGCCTACTGCATACTGTGTACTAATCGTAGTTCATACTATTTAGAACGTACTGTCTAGTAAAATCAAATGCAGCAAGCAACTAATATCAACATACTAGGCTCATCCATATTGAGAATGCACATCTAATGCGCAAAAGCACAATTGCGTTGATTTCCGCCATTCGTTTAATTTTGGTACAGCGCATCAACATAGGCCTATCTGATTATCAGCTGTTATCAAACACACTTGGGTCTCGAAAGACGATTCTCTTCCTCAATAGTGTGCAGAGAATTCAACTAGAGGAAAAGCCTAAATTATTATATGACACATTTCCCAAACTCTGTCCTCGGGACCCTAAGGGGTGCACGGTTAGTTTTTTGCCCTAAAACTACACAGCTGATTCAAATTATCAATGCTTGACGATTAGTTGATTCTTTGAATCAGCTGTGTAGTGTTAGGGCAAAAAAACGAAACGTGCACCCCTTGGGGTCCCAAGGACCGAGTTTGGGAAACCCTGTATGACATCCTGGCATTTAAAGCATACTCAACAAAAAAAATAATATCGCATAGGCTTACTATAGAATGTTCTATTTCGTGTACCCAAAATGCCTACTATTTAGCAAGTATGGGTATTCGGACACAGCCAATCTCTCAGGTTTTCAATGGCATAAGGACGTGTAGTGTCTTAGAGTCTAGGATATGCTGACCGTTGCAGAAAGTGTGTTAGAGGAAACTTGGCTCTAAGATTTTGCTGATGTGGCAAAATGGTGTAACAGATGAACTGTATTCTACTCTGCTGAAAACATCTGGAAATCATTACTAAAGTTCATGGAAAATGATAGGGGGAGAGATGTAGAAAAGGCCAGGGATTGGTTTTTAGAATCACACCATATTACGTCATAAATTATATAAAACCATGTCTTGAACAATAGAAGAGGGGAATAGCGAATTACAGAATTTGGCTGTTGCTGTCCCCAGATATCTGCAGGTATCTGTCAAATTCCGATGCTGTATACCCTTTGTTATAATAAACCTTTATAAACAGAGTACAGTGTCGGCGGATTCCTTATCATTACAGCATGGACCAGCAAAGGTGTGTCTTTTAGACACTACATTTAATGGCGACGAGGTTGTTTTATTTTTATTCTTTTTGGGTCGTGCTACGTCTTTTCTCAACATTCCATTCCTGGGCTACAAAGTGACTCCCGCTCAAGAAGCCGGCAAAAAAGGTGAGCTTTTTTCACTAATATTGGGCGCTGGCCGTTTTGTGAGTCCAGGGAGTGTGTGCGTTCGAGATGTACCGTCAAAGAATCTGTGCGTGCGTTTTGCTGGTTTTTTGCTGTGTGATAGGAATTCCGTTCTAAATTTTCTAAATTAGTTTGCGTTGAGAACAACGCAAAAAGTGGGGAGTGTCTATACGGCACACCAATAGGACACATATTTTGCCTTGGAAAAAGTGTGAGAGAGTGTCCAGGAAAGGCATGAAGGAATAGAAGACAGTATACTTTAGGACGCCGTTAAATTTAAGGAAGCCCTTGAAAAACAAGGCATCAATATGATGGCCATAAATCTTGATAGTTATTAGATTAACTCTCAAGTCAGTTCTGGGAACTGCTGGTTTAAGGCAATATATTCAATTGTAAGTTTACCGATCAGATATCTGTTTGACGAAATGTTTGTCTGACGTAATCCTCTCTTTTGAATGTCTAAAACCTGAAGGTAGCAGAAATTTAGCAAAAGGAATATAAAGAAAATTAGGAACGGCGGTAAGCATGCTTTGTAGGTCCGGATGCATTCCTCTTCAAATGTGTGTGTGTGTGAGAGAAAGACAGCCAATGTCTCTCTGTCTGTTTGTGTGAACCAGAGAAAAAGGGGGGGCTGCGTCTCTGATTACTTCCAGCTGTGTGTCGACTAAGGCTCTGACAACAGGGGTTTACTCTTTTGTAAGGAAATATGGTAGTTGAGGTCAAAACCTTATGAGTCTCTATAAAAAGGGAATGTTCATTAACTATTAGAATAGCATGACCCTACAGGGAGGACTTTTTAAGAGTGTATAGAGATGTTTTGTAATTGACAACAGCATAACTATCAATCTGCAAATTAGGATAAGTAAAAGATAACATAACTTGGAAGTGGGATTTGTGTTCTGTGTGTTTCGTGTTTGTTTGTGTGTTCTGTAGAGTCTTGTTATTGTCTATGGGAGGAGAGAACGGAGCAACAGCGGGTCTATAGCTCCTTTCACTCTGAAATCACATTGGTGACTGAACTGCGCACGCGTAGGATTTTATGAGTTTAGCCACTCCCCTGCACTGAACTGTTGGGAGAGTCAGTTTCAGAGCAGACAAAAAGAAAAAGGGAGGGGGAATTTTGCACACAAGTGAAATGTTCTGTTGAATTAACTGTTGCTTGACTGTAAAACTGTTTGGTTGATAATCGGTTGAGTTGGTGAATGAGAGATATATTGACGGATTAAAAATAATAATAATAAAATAAATGAATAAAATAAAATGTTATTGAGCTATTTATAATATTCCTGAGTTAAGCTGTTTGCTTATTTCTTAGCGTGAATGTGAAAAAAAATAAAATATATATATATATATATAAATAATAATGAACTAAATTCTTGCTTGATCTTTTGTCTTTCTGTCATATGAGAGACGAGAAGGAGGAGACAGAGAGAGAGAGAGAGGAGGTGCTAACATCAGCTGGCATCGATGACAACCACCCAGCCAAATTAAGGCCAGTACTGTACTTATCCACAAAACCTACTTTCCCTTACAAGATTTAATTGATACATTGTGTCTACATAGAATTGTTCATGTTGTGACCATTTCACAGGAACTTGGCAACAGACTGATGAATTGATGTAATTGATAATTGCACATTAGAGTTTTTGTCAATGACTTGTTTTGATTAGAGTTGTGTTGGAATTCCAGCATTGACATTATTCTGTAAAATTAAGGTAATTAGGTGCTTATTAAGCAATTGGGTTGTGAGTAGTTGTGGGTAGTGTTGCTGGTACAGGTCTTTTATTTTTGAATTGCTCTGGAGTTGACTACTTTCCTTTACTCTTCCTCATCGGATGTGGTAAGATTGCCACTAATCAATAATTTGGTAAAATAAAATTCACAGAATAATTAGTAATTGATTGATTGACTTGATTAATTGATTAGTTGATTGATTGGATTAGTTGATTGATTGATTGATTAGTAATTCATTGATTGATTTGATTGATTAGTTGATTGATTGGATTAGTTGATTGATTGATTTGATTGGTAATTGATTGATTGATTAGTAATTGATTGATTGATTTGATTGATTAGTTGATTGATTGGATTAGTTGATTGGTTGATTGATTTGATTGATTAGTTGATTGATTGGATTAGTTGATTAATTGATTGATTGGATTAGTTGATTGATTCATTGATTTAGTTGGTTAATTGATTGATTGGATTAATTGATTAATTATTTTTTAATTTAGAAAAAAAAAAAAAAAAAAAAAAAGAGAGGGAAACAAGAGGGAAACACATAACATAGTCATTACAATGGGGAAAAAGGACATCAAAACTACAAAAGCAATTACTCCTCTTCATGTAGTACAGAATAGTAATCCTCTAGTTAATGGTATAGCAAAATTATCTGAAAAATGGAATAAACGTTGGCCTGACATTGAACAACCATGGCCAGCGGAAGGCACTCTTAACCCAGACGTCATCAAGATAATGCAAGTGCTTGTATCCACGTATAAGGCAGATCAAAAGAAGGGAAAGAAAGGAAAATTACGCAAAGAAAAAAGACAAAGAGAGCTGGGTGTTCTTAAGCTCTTTGAAAATGAAGGACAAAAACTGATAAAAGATACAAAAGATAAGAGAGACAGAGGTACAGAGAAAATGGCAAAAGAGGTGAAGGTGACAGAAAAGCTAATGGCAGAAGTCAATACACCTTTCTCATATATGGATTCAGCAAAAACACCCCCACCTTATGAGAAAGAAGCCAAGTTTAAGGACGTTTATCCTCAGCTTCCAGTGATCATTCAGGAGGGTGACTATTGCATCAGAGATGAAGATGAACAAATAATAGAGAGAGGACAAGCAGAAACGACCATAAAGATGAATCCAAACTCCAAAAGCAGGAACAAAACGAGATGTCTGGAAACTAAGGGTAGAGTGAGGTCAAGGAGGATGGAACTTGATGATGACGATGATGATGATGATGATGATCAGAGTGATTCAGAAGAGATCATGGGTGGATATGACCCTGTCATCAGACAGAGGTTGGCCAGAGCGGAAAGAAGGGGTGATGGAAGTTGGAAGAAGAAGAATACAAGTGATTCGAGTGCTGGTGAAAATGAAGATGGAGACAACGATGAAGATTTGGAGACTAAAGGTGCTTCATATTCAAGAGGATTTTATCCTCCAATGACTAACACAGAAGAAATAGAAAGAGATATAGACCGATGCGTATCATACCTGTATAAGGCCAATAATTTAGAAGAAGTAAAAGAACTGGAAGAACGACTCAAGAAGCTGAAGACGAAGGAAAAGAAGCTGCTGAGAAAATAATCCCAAGAATCTGAGAAGAAATATACATTGAGGCCAAGGAAAGATGGCACTAGTAAGAAAATTATGCCGGTGATCATTCGAGGACAAAACCTAGAATATAAGCCTTTGCAGAACACCGATATGTCAGATATACTTGAGAAGCTGCCTACTCTTCAAGATGGAGCATATCCTTGGATTTCAAAGTTGGAAGAAATTACGGTGGGAACACAGTCTGCCATAGGAGACATTAAGAGACTTTTGGCTAATCTCCTTGGGATTCCAGGCATGGAAGAAATTTTTCAGAGAGCTGGACTTCATAGATATGTGGGAACTGCTGTGAATGATCCTGAATTGTTGGCTGCAAGCAGGAATCGGCTGTGGAGAGCACTGAAAGATACGTTTCCAACAAATGTGCATCCTGACAACATTCTGATTGACCCACTAGGACAACAAGAAAATCCGAGAGCCTACGTGTCAAGAGTGCATCAAGTGTGGAGAAATATTACCGGAAATGATCCAGATGTGAGTCAAATTGAGCAGTCAATCTTGAGAGCTAAACTACAGATGGGACTGCCCTCACCGGTAAGGAGCAAACTGGCAGAAGTGGTTGGACTTGAGAGCATGACAAAAGGTGTCTATACAGATCATATAGCCCATCAAGTGGATCTGTACCGGAAAAAGGAACACAACCAGAAAGAACAGGACCAAGAAACTCTCAGAAAACTCAATCAAATACAACTGGTGGAGAATAAGAAGGAGAAAAAACAAGCTCTGGTTATGCAGAATCAGGGTAAACCAAATCAACAATCACTGCCACAGCTTCAACCGAACCAGTTCCAACCACAATTGTACCAGACACCAATAGCGGTACCAGTTGTTTCATATCCACAGCCAGTTTCTGGACAGAGACAGAATTGGAGAGGAAGAGGACGAGAAGGTTCAGGAAGAGGAAGAGGAGGAAGATTTAAGCCACACTTCCAGCAATCTTCAGAAGTGTGTTATAATTGTGGACAGGTTGGTCATTTTGCCCGTGAGTGTAATGGGCCAGAAGGAAACACCAGAGGGAATTTCAGAGGAAGATACAGGAGCCAGTCAAGATCATTTGGAGGACCGGTGAACCCTTATAGGGGCCCGGAGCAAGGATTCTAGAGGTGCCCAGAAGATCCGAAAGGGGGGTGTCAGCTGGTAGCATCAGGACCGGAAAAAGATCCAACAATTGAGGTGAAAGTAAACAAACGACCATTGGAAGTGATGGCGGATAGCGGAGCTGCTTTTACCTGTGTTCGGCCTGAAGATGCTACACATCTCCCTATGTCCAATCAACTAATTAGGACAATCGGATTTGAGGGAGTGAAACAGCTGATTCCTCTTACGGAACCAATTGAGCTCTGCTATGAAAATCAGAAAATTACAATACCCATACTGGTATCAGAACATACACCTATTGCATTGTTGGGAAGAGATGCATTGTGTAAATTGAACTGTACAATAAAATGTACACCAGACGGCTGTCTGGTAGAGGTGCCAAAGGAAAATGTTTACCAACTGTCGATGACGACAGAGATGGATTCTTCTTCAGTGTTCTGGATTGGAAATCTCAGTGAAGATTTTTTGAAGCAGGCTAAGATATGGGAGAAATTCATTGTGACAAACATGCCAGATGCGAGGCTTCCAGAATATCCATCTCATTGTACGCTCAAGTATTTCAAGAATGCTGCCCAATCGGACTCAGAGGAATGGCTGAGTCGTCAACCAAAGAAAGTTCAACTTACCTCATGTTGCATAATTTTAGGACCACAAGGAGCAGCTATGAAGATAAACACAGACGATTATCTGGATAAAGAATTTGAGATTGAGAAGAGTGTGCCACATGTGACCTTGTTGGTTTCTGAAGGCTATGAGCAGAAGCAAATAGGAGAAATGATGACAGAAGCAGAGAAAGCTGTTTTCATACCGATGAAAGAGAATTTGGCGATCTGGAGGACTGAAGATCATCGATTTCTCAAAATCATGATTTCGGCTCAAGGACAAGGAGAGCCACAAGCTGTACGGATAACACACGAATCTATTTGCAGTGTGAAGATGGATTCAGACCCTATGAAAGAGGAGATGTTGCAACAAGTTCCAGAATTTCTGTGGTCTCAACACAGTACCGATATTGGACTTGTGAAATCAGCCCAACCGGTGAAAGTTGAACTTCGACCAGGAGCCAGACCTCCTTGGAAGAATCAGTATCCATTGAAAGATGAAGCAATCCAAGGGATCGAACCACAAATTGAAGGACTTTCGAAAGCAAGTGTTTTAAGGACAACAAAAAATCCTCAGAGTAACACACCTTTGTTACCTGTGAAAAAACCAGATGGAACTTATCGTGTGGTTCATGACTTGAGAGCAGTGAATGAGGTAGTAACTGACTTTCCAGCGGAAGTGCCAGACCCGCATACTTTGTTAGCCCAAATTCCTCCTGAAGCGACACATTTTACGGTGTTAGACTTATGTGGTGCATTTTTTAGTGTTCCACTTAGTGTAGAGAGTCAGGGTTTATTTGGGTTCACATATAAGGGACAGTTCTATGAGTACAATCGTTTACCACAGGGTTTTCGGCACAGCCCGCACATCTTCAATAAAGTATTGAAGGAAGATTTGGTAGGGATAGATCAGATATTGCAAAGCACTGTCATTCAGTATGTAGATGATATAATTATCTGCTCACAGGATAAGGAAACATGTCATAGAGACTCAATTAAATTGCTACAGGTATTGGCAGAAAAGGGACATAAGGTTTCACAGAAAAAGTTGCAATATTGCCAGGAGAAGGTTGTCTATTTGGGTCAGACAGTAACGCACGGAAATCGAAGCATTTCGGATAGTCAATTGGAAGCTATTCGTAAGGCTCCGAAGCCTAGAACTGTCAGAGAGATGATGACATTTCTTGGTATTGCTGGATATTCTTCAGCTTGGGTTGAGAGCTATGCTAGTTTGACAGGACCTTTGAGAGCTATGGTCAAGGATACTGGAAATGGTCAACTCCATAGCAATCTTTCCTGGACACAGGAAGGCCTTGTGGCATTTGAAACGATCAAACAGAGGTTGCAGGAGGCACCTGCACTCACATTACCAGACTACTCTAAGAATTTTTTGCTATATGTGTCTACTTCTACTGGAGGTAAATATGCATGTGCAGTTCTTTGTCAGCCGACAGGCACAGGGACGAATCCTCAGCCTATTTCCTACTACTCTACTGCCTATTCAGAAGTAGAATTAGGACTACCACTGTGCTACAGAGCAATGGTGGGAGTATATTCAATGTATAACAAAGCATCATCTGTTACAATGGGTTACCCAGTAACAATTCTTACCCATCATAGTCTCAGAAATCTTCTGAACTTTGGGAAATATACATTGACTATGCCTAGGCTCAGAGACTATCACAGGCTCTTAGAGCAGGAAGATGTCACCCTAGTAAGGTGTGATACGGTGAATCCAGCCGAGAATTTGCCAACTTCAGAGGATGGTGAGCCACATGATTGTGTCCAGGAAGCAGAGAAATACTCAAGGCTTCGATCAGATTTGCAAGCCTTTCCATTACGTGAAGCAGACCTGGAGTATTGGACTGATGGGTCTTGTTATCGTGTGGGAGACAAATTGTGCGCTGGCTTTGCAGTAGTCAAAGCCCAAGGAACTGGATTTGTCATCGAAAAGGCTGAAGTAATACCACAGCCTGCGTCTGCACAACTTGCTGAACTTGTGGGGCTAACAGAAGCATGTTTGTTAGCAGAAGGAAAGCGAGTGACGATATACACTGATTCAGCATATGCACATAGTGTATGTCATCTGTTCGGAGCAGTGTGGAAAGGTCGAGGGTTTAAGAAAACGGATGGTTCTCCGATACAACATCATGCGCAAATAATGAAACTGTTACACGCTATGATGAAGCCTACAGAGATAGCGATAGCTAAGTGTGCAGCTCATAGGACAGATGTGTCGAAAGTTACACAAGGGAACAAAGCTGCTGATGAAGCTGCAAAAGCCGTCACAGGAGCGGACAAATTGGGCAAAGTTTTTCTGGTCACTCATGCAGTGGACTTGGAAGACAAAATTACGCTTAAGGATGTGATTTTGATGCAGGAAGCTGCTCCTACGATCGACAAACAGTTATGGCTTGACCGAGGTGCCGTCAAAGATGCTACTGGTCTGTGGAGAAACCATGAGGGGTTGATAGTAGCGCCTCCAGACCTATTAGGTCTGATGATTCAGGAAGCACATGGGTTAGCTCATGTTGCAAGGGGGGAGGTTAAAAGAAAGATCACAAAGGAGTATGGTTGTTGGGCACCATATTTGCTTGAACAAGTTGACTATGTCATAGGCAGGTGCACAATTTGTCTGAAAAACAATGTTCGCAGGGGTGTGACTGTTCTTCCTGGCCACATTCCTACACTGAGAGGTCCTATGCGTGAGTTGGTTATTGACTTTGTTGATATGATAAAACCAGTTGATGGAAAAAGATACATATTGGTGGTTGTAGATAGATTTTCACGATGGCCGGAGGCCTGTCCAACTAAGCGAAAATATGCTCAGTCGGTTGCAAAGTTTTTGTGTAAAGAAGTCATAAGCAGGTGGGAATTTCCCGATTTAATATACTCAGAAAATGGGAAAGAGTTTTGTGAATAAATCAGTGAAATGGTTTTTGAACAAATTTGATAAAAATAAAAATTGGAAAAAGTCAGACTAAAATGTTATGAAAACTAGGGTTGAAATAATTCTAGGAAATGTGGAATATCTGATTGTGGGATGATTATATTATTGTGATGAATCAAAGGGGGGAAATGGAATGTGATTCATTTTATATATAATCTTATATATACATTCTTATATTATTGCTGATATTGATGTTTTAATTTGCATGTGTTGTTTTGCAAAAGATACTGTTTGGTATTTTATTTTCTTCCAGAAGCATATGGGGGAATATGTAGAGGGACTCAAATACTCAAACATGGACAATATGAATGGACTGGAGGAAGTGGAACAAGGAAGGAGTGGAAATGTTCCGATTCCATCATCGACGTCGCATTGAAAGTCGACACTGTGGAGGAGATGAAGTGTAGTGGACTACATTCCAGTGTTATATTCTTTCTGTATAATTTTTTGAAGAATTATGTTTTCTGTTGTTGGGTACATGTGGGGACCTCAGATGTTTTTGTTTATTTCGTTGAAGTTTAGGGATATGGGGTCTAGGCAAGGACAGAGAGAATCCACAGGAGGGTCCGATGGGTCGACCAGCCTGAATGTGGACATTTTGATTGTATTTTGTTTGCTGGGGTTTTCATATGTATTCAATTGCATCATAGCTTAAAATGTATTCATAAAGATGTATGAATTGATCTGGAGTACTTAGGTGGTCGCCTAGGGCAGAGGGGCCGTGAGAGAATTTTCCTGTCTTGACTGACTGATGGATATTTGGAATGAAAGCTGCCAGACAGGTTTTTCGCTCTTACACTCCATAACAATTTACTTACACTCCATAACAATTTATTTACACTCCATAATAATGTATTTACACTACATACAAAAATGTGTCTATATAAACATGTGTTTAATCTCCATAAATTTTGGTTTATTGTTAAAGTTACTCAAGAACAAGAATTGTTATTTGTCATAATCCTATTCTTTTTGTTTTCGAGACTTAATTAGTCTCGAAGGGGGGAAATATGTAGTGTCTTAGAGTCTAGGATATGCTGACCGTTGCAGAAAGTGTGTTAGAGGAAACTTGGCTCTAAGATTTTGCTGATGTGGCAAAATGGTGTAACAGATGAACTGTATTCTACTCTGCTGAAAACATCTGGAAATCATTACTAAAGTTCATGGAAAATGATAGGGGGAGAGATGTAGAAAAGGCCAGGGATTGGTTTTTAGAATCACACCATATTACGTCATAAATTATATAAAACCATGTCTTGAACAATAGAAGAGGGGAATAGCGAATTACAGAATTTGGCTGTTGCTGTCCCCAGATATCTGCAGGTATCTGTCAAATTCCGATGCTGTATACCCTTTGTTATAATAAACCTTTATAAACAGAGTACAGTGTCGGCGGATTCCTTATCATTACAGCATGGACCAGCAAAGGTGTGTCTTTTAGACACTACAGACGTACTCAGACACTAGGGCTGCGTTCAATATTACAAAACAGTGTGCAATGTCCAATTAAACGGCAACAGTGCTGTTCTGAGTGACCAGTTGAAAAACCAGGTTGGGGAAGGCTGTCAGCATGGCCACACATCTTTAAATACGTCACTCATTGCTTCAAGCCACACCCCACCACAACCACCAAACGGAGCAAATAAAATAAAATAAACGTTTATTGGGCAAGTACACAGATTTACATGTACAGTGGGCTCCAAAATTACTGGCACCCCTGACTGGCAATGCACAAACAATACTTTAAAAAATATAAACAATATAATTATAGAGATAAACTCAAAATACCAACATGTGAGAAATACTGTACTTTATTAACGTTTCAATGGAACCAACCAAAATCATACAATTATTTAATACAAAATAAATGTCACCAAAATCAAGGTTTCATAATTATTGGCACTACTTAGTGCAACCACCTATGGCAAGGATAACAGCATGGAGTCTTTTCCTGTAATGTTTGACAAGGTTAAGGAACACATTTGGAGGGATTTTGGCCCATTCCTCTATGCAGATCCTTTGAAGATGCTTCACATTCTTGGGTTTGCGCTTATCAACTGCCCTGTTCAACTCAGCCCACAGATTTTTGATTGGATTGAGGTCCGGCGACTGAGATGGCCATGGCAGAACATTGATTTTGTTGTCACAGAACCATTTCTGTGTGGATCTTGAGGTATGTTTTGGGTCATTGTCTTGTTGGAAAGTCCACCTACGGCCAAGTCCCAGCCTTCTGGCCGAGGCAACCAGATTGTCAGCCAAAATTGCCTGATACTTGGTGGAATTCATTATGCCATCAATCTTAACCAGTGCCCCTGGACCTCTGGAATTAAAACAGCCCCAAAACATCACTGACCCACCACCATATTTCACCGTGGGTATGAGGTGCCTCTCCTTGTATGCGTCTCTGTTTCGACGCCAAACATGCCGATGCTGTATCTGACCAAAACGTTCAATTTTGGTCTCATCTGACCAGAGCACCTTCTTCCAGTCATAATTGAAATAACGTTTGGCAAACTCCAAGCGCTTGCGCCTGTATCTTGGGGTCAGAAATTGCTTTTTTCTGGCAACCCTTCCAAAGAGCCTGTGATTGTGGAGGTGCCGTCTGATGGTGCTTTTTGAAACCTGGTGACCCCAAGATGCCACCAAGGCCTGCAATTCTTTCACAGTGATTCTTGGGGATTTTGTTGCTTCTCTCACCATCCTCCTCCCTATCCTGGGGGGAAAAATGCATTTGCGTCCTCTACCCGTGAGGTTTTCAACTGTTCCATATCTTTCTTTATTTTTCAATAATTGCCCTGACAGTGCTCAGTGGTATATTCAATCGTTTGTGGATCTTCTTGTAGCCATTACCAGATTTATGAAGGTCTACAACCATCTGTCTCTTTTGAACTGCCAGGTCTTTTGTTTTCTTCATGGTGTTGGATCCTTAAGACTTAGATCAACTTAAATAAGTGGAATATAATTCCTGGTTTAATTTTTGTAGATGTTATTTACAATAATCTTTAAGGGTGCCATTAATTGTGAAACCTTGATTTGGAGGACATTGATTTTTTATTAAATCAATAAATTATTTTGGTGGGTTCCATTGGAACATTAATATAGTACAGTATTTCTCACATGTTGGTATTTTGAGTTTATCTCTATAATTATATTGTTTATATTTTTTTAAGTATTATTTGTGCATTGCCAGTCAGGGGTGCCAGTAATTTTGGAGCCCACTGTATATACAGTGCCCTCAGAAACTATTCATATCCCTTGACTTATTCCACATTATGTTTTGTTACAGCCTGAATTCATGTTTTCAGAAATGTTTGCACATTTATTGAAAATGAAATACAGAAATATCTCATTTACATAAGTATTCACACCCCTGAGTCAATACATATTAGAATCACATTTGGCACCAATTACAGCTTTGCACACCTGGATTGTACAATATTTGCACATTATTCTTTTTAAAATTATTCAAGCTCTGTCAAGTTGTTTGTTTGATCATTGCTAGACAGCCATTTTCAAATCTTGCCATAGATTTTCAAGCCAATTTAAGTCAAAACTGTAACTAGGCCACTCAGGAACATTCAATGTCGTCTTGGTAAGCAGCTCCAGTGTATATTTGGCCTTGTGTTTTAGGTTATTGTCCTGCTGAAAGGTGAATTTGTCTCCCAGTGTCTGTTGGAAAGCAGACTTAACCAGGTTTTCTTCTAAGATTTTGCCTGTGCTTAGCTCTAATCCGTTTCTTTTTATCATAAAAAACTCCCTTTTCCTTGCCAATGACAAGCATACTGTCACGCCCTGACCTTGAGAGCCTGGTATTATCTAGTTAGTTTGGTCAGGGTGTGAATGTTGATAGATTCTATGTTTTCTATTTCTATGTTGGCCAGGTGTGGTTCCCAATCAGAGGCAGCTGTTGATCGTTGTCTCTGATTGGGGTTCATACTTAGGCAGCCATTTTTCCTACCTTTAGTTGTGGGATCTTGTTTCTGTTTGGCTTGTTGGATGTTTAGCCTTTTGAATGTCACGTTCTGTTGGATTTTGTTATTTTGTCGGTGTTTATATAATAAACGACTATGTACGCATACCACGTTGCACCTTGGTCCAATCCTTTACTCAATGAACGTGACACATACCCATAACATGATGCAGCCACCACCATGCTTGAATGTGTTGGATTTGCCCCAAACATAACACTTTGTATTCAGTATTACTTTAGTGCCTTGTTGCAAACAGGATGCATGTTTTGGAGTATTTTTATTCTGTACAAGCTTCCTTCTCTTCACTTTGTCAATTATGTTAGTATTGTGGAGTAACTACAATGTTGTTGATCCATCCTCAGTTTTCTCCTATCACAGCCATTAAACTCTGTAACTGTTTTAAAGTCACCATTGGCCTCATGGTGAAATTCCTGAACGGTTTCCTTCTCGGGCAACTGAGTTAGGAAGGACGCCTGTATCTTTGTAATGACTGGGTGTATTGAGACACCATCCCAAGTGTAATTCATAACTTCACCATGCTCAAAGTGATATTTAATGTCTGCTTTTTTTGTTTTTACCCATCTACCAATAGTTGCCCTTCTTTGCGAGGTATTGGAATGCAGTGTGTGGTTTTCGCCAGGCATCATGGGACCCATGTCGTCCAAAAAGTTTACTGAAGTTTGCCAAAAACACCTGGAAGCACCTCAATGATCATCAAGACTCTTGGAAGAATGTTCTATGGACAGATTACTCAAAAGTATAACTGGGTCCAATTATGCCTGGCGAAAACCAAACACTGCATTCCACAGTAAGAACCTCATACCAATGGTCAAGCATGGTGGTGGTAGTGTGATGGTTTGAGGATGCTTTGCTGCCTCAGGACCTGGATGACTTGCCTTAACAGAAGGAACCATGAATTCTGCTCTGTATCAGTGTATTTTACAGGAGAATGTCTGGCCATCCGTCTGTGAGCTGAAGCTGAAGCGTAGCTGGGTCATGCAGCAAGACAATGATCCAAAACACACAATCAAGTCCACATGAAAATGGCTAAAAAGCAACGAATTTGAAGTTTTGGAATGTTCTAGTCAAAGTCCAGACCTAATCCCAATTGAGATGTTGTGGACGGACATGAAATTAGCAGTTCATGCTTGAAAACCCACAAATGTCGCTGCGTTAAAGCAGTTCTGCATGCAAGAGTGGGCCAAAAGTCCTCCACAGTGATGTGAGAGACTGATCAACAACTACAGGAAGCATTTGGTTGCAGTCTTTGCAGCTAAAGGTAGCACAGCCAGTTATTGAGTGTAAGGGGGCAATTACTTTTTCACACAGGGGCAATGGGTGTTGCATAACTTTGTTTATGAAATAAATGGAATAAGTATGTAATTGTTGTGTTATTTGTTCACTCAGGTTCACTTTATATTTTATTTATTAGGTTTTGGTTGAAGATCTGATAACATTTAGTATAAAAAATATGCAAAAATAGCGAAAATATGAAAGGGAGCAAATACTTTTTCACCGCACTATATATAGGATGAGCCATGACTAGAATACAGTATATACATGTAAAGTGGGTAAAACAGTATGTAAACATTATTAAAATGACCAGTGTTCAATGATTCTATATACATAGGGCAGCAGTCTCTTAAGGTGCAGGGTAGATTACCGGGTGGAGGTCGGCTAGTGATGACTGTTTAACAGTCTGATGGCCTGGAGATAGAAGCTGTTTTTCAGTCTCTCTGTCCGAGCTTTGATGCACCTGTACTTTCTCCGCCTTCTAGATTGTAGTGGGGTGGCTCGGGTGGCTGAGGTCTTTGATAATCTTCTTGGCCTTCCTGTGACACCGGGTGCTGTAGATATCCTGCAGGACAGGCAGTGTACCCCCGGTGATGCGTTGGGCTGACCGCACCACCCTCTGAAGAGCCCTGCAGTTGCGGGCAGTGCAGTTGCCGTACCAGGCGGTGATACAGCCCGGCAGAATGCTCTCAATGGTGCATCTGTAGAAGTTCATGAGGGTGTTAGGGGCCAAGCTGAATTTCTTCAGCCTCCTGAGGTTGAAGAGGCGCTGTTGCGCCTTCTTCACCAAGCTGCTGATGTGGAGGGAACATTTCAGGTTCACGCAGAGGAACTTGACGCTTTTGACCCTCTCGATGTGAAAGGGGGCTTGCTCTCTTTGCTGTCTCCTGTAGTCCACGATCAGCTCCTTCGTTTTGTGGAGGGAGAGGTTATTTTCCTGGCACCACTACGCCGAGGACTCTCACCTCCTCCCTGTAGGCTGTCTCGTTGTTGGTAATCAGGCCTACCACTGTTGTGTCATCAGCAAACTTGATGATTGAGTTGGAGACCTGCGTAGCAACGCAGTCATGGGTGAACAGGAAGTACAGGAGGGGGCTGAGCACGCAACCCTGCTGGGCGGAGGCCGAGGTGGCGTCACGCGGCGGAGGTGTTGTTGCCTACCTTCACCACCTGGGGTCCGCCCGTTAGGAAATGAAGGACCCAGTTTCAAAGGGAGGGGTTCAGACCCACGGCCCTGAGTTTAGGGATGAGCTTGGAGGGCACTATGGTGTTAAAGGCTGAGCTGTAGTTGATGAACAGTATTCTCACATAGGTATTCCTCTTGTCCAGGTGGGATAGGTGTGCAGTGCAATGGTGCTATGGGGCGATAGTCATTTAGTTCAGTTAACTTCGCTTTCTTGGGTACAGGAACAATGGTGGACATCTTGAAGCAAGTGGGGACAACTGACTGGGATAGGGAGAGATTGAATATGTCCGTAAACACTCCAGCCAGCTGGTCTGCACATGCTCTGAAGACGCGGCTTGGGATGCCATCTGGGCCGGCAGCCTTGCGAGGGTTAACAGCTTCAATGTCTTACTCATGTCAGCCACAGAGATTGGGAGCACATCCTCGTGAGCGGCGGAGGCCCACATCGGCAGCGCTGTGTTGTTTTCCTCGAAGCGGGCAAGAAAGTGTTTAGCTTGTCCGGGATTGAGGCATCGGTGTCCGCTACGTATCTCAAAGTCTGTTCAAGAACGTTGAACGTTTTGGGGAAACATGTCATTCAGCACAAACCGTCACGCAACGTAGCAAACATTTAATCAAACTGAACGCACCCTAGTAGAGTAGCCTCAATTCAAATGAAGTTTATGCAACAATCTGACGTAAAGGGACTGTTAGGTCTTCTGGAATCTACGACAAGTGTGGAGATGTATGCTACACTTATGAACAAGTTATGCATCTAGTGTAGCAGGCCCGTTTAAAAAGAATGCAGTTACTGCTTACCTGGTGCGTCGAGAAACGTTTATTTGTAGCCTAATGATTTTTTTTATCCAAAACATAAACCCAGAATATTCAGTATTCATCCAAATCACTCCTATGGGGTGAGCATTCAAATCACCCCTATGGGAGGGCAGCTCCTGGTCAGCCCAGCCCAAGCTCTTCTCTGTTCTGGCACCCCAATGGTGGAACCTGCTTCCCCCTGAAGTTACGACAGCAGAGTCTTCCGAAAACATCTGAAACCCTACCTCTTCAAAGAGTATCTTAAATAATCCCACAGCACCCCCCCTTGCAAACCCCCCCCCCCCCCCCCCCAAAAAAAAAATAGGAAAATATATACTTAACAAAAATGCAACATGCAACAATTTCAAAGATTTTACTGAGTTACAGTTCATATAAGGAAATCAGTCAGTTGAAATGAATTCAATAAGCCCTAATCTATTTCACATGACTGGGAATAAAGATATGCATCTGTTGGTCACAAATACCTTAAAAATTAGGTAGGGGCGTGGATCAGAAAACCAGTCAGTATCTGGTGTGACCACCATTTGCCTCATGCAGTGCGACACATCTCCTTCGCATAGAGTTGATCAGGCTGTTGATTGTGTCCTGTGGAATGTTGTCCCACTCCTCTTCAATGGCTATGCGAAGTTGCTGGATATTGGTGGGAACACATCGATCCAGAGCATCCAGAACATGCTCAATGGTGGACATGTCTGGTGAGTATGCAGGCCATGGAAGAACTAGGACATTTTCAGGTACCAGGAAGTGTGTACGGATTCTTGCGACATGGGGCCGTGTATTATCATGCTGAAACATGAGGTGACGGCGGTGGATGAATGGCAAGACAATGGGCCTCAGGATCTCGTCACGGTATCTCTGTGCATTCAAATTGCCATTGATAAAATGCAATTGTGTTCGTTGTCCGTAGCTTATGCCTGCCCATACCATAACCCCACCGCCACCATGGGGCTCTCTGTTCACAACGTTGACATCAGCAAACCGCTAGCCCACACGATGTCATACACGTGGTCTGCGGTTGTGAGGCCGGTTGGACGTACTGCCAAATTCTCTAAAACAACTTGGAGGCAGCTTATGGTAGAGATATTAACATTAAATTATCTGGCAACAGCTTTGGTGGACATTCCTGCAGTCAGCATGCCAATTGCTTCTCCCTCAAAACTTGAGACATCTGTGACATTGTGTTGTGTGACAAAACTGCATATTTTAGAGTGGCCTTTTTTAGAGTGGCCTTTTATTGCCCCCAGCACAAGGTGCACCTGTGTAATGATCATGCTGTTTAATCAGCTACTTGATATGCCACACCTGTAAAGTGGATGGATTATCTTGACAAAGGAGAAATGCTCACTAACAGGGATGTAAACAAATTTGTGCACAACATTTTAGAGAAATAAGCTTTTTGTGCGTATCTTTTATTTCAGCTCATGAAACACTTTACATGTTGTGTTTATATTTTTGTTCAGTGTAAAAAAAAGCCTTTCGTGAGCTAACACTCGCACTTAACTATTTTCCTTCTTACTAGCTCTGACTTTTGTGATAGCTACTTTATTGAGGAAAAATGTACTTACTATGACTGTGATATGTGGTTGTCCCACCTAGCTATCTTAATACTGCAGTGGGCTAAATCAGGGTCACACAAAGTGTTTCTTGTTAATTTTAAACAAATCTACTTTGAAACAAAAGTATACACCTCACACACATGGTTATGGGCTTAAAAAAAGACACCTGTACCATGTCAGATATAGAGTTGAAATGTATTCAATTTTGAGTTTGCATCCCAATATTACACTTTATATACATCCCAGAAGACTGAAATATAACAGAACTGTTTGACATAGAAACACCGGATTTTCATATATATATATATTTTTATGTTTTAGTAATTATGAAAAAAATATGAATAACATTCCACCCTTAAGGCCACTAGGTCATTTGACTGCAGGAAAGGGGCACGATTAATGCACTAAATGACTAAAATTTAAATTTAAGGAGGGGGCTGTTGCCTAGGCAACCAAAAATGTGTTTGCTACAACACATTGGTTGTTTCAGCAAGTTGGAGAATCCATGTAGAGTCCAGAAACTAACTCAACTACACAAATGCCCAGGAGTCCTGTCTTTAGTCAGGTGTTGTTGTTTTTTGGTGGTTATGACTCTTATTTAATTTTCATGACAGTCTTCATCAATAACCATTGGTTACCCGGTTATATGGTAATTGTGCAATGCAGCCCTAATCACAAAAATATATATACAAACGTTTTACATAGCCAGGGATCACAAATCTACACAAACAAATTAATCATAATGACTCTGGCTGTCTGGCAATCTAGCTAGGTTTCACTTCACTAGATTCTACAGCCACAAAATCAAATTTGGCTATATCAGAAAAATTAACGTGAAAAAAAAGTTAATTATTAAAACTTAATTTAATGTTAGGGTTAGGCATAAGGTTAGCAGTGTGGTTAAGGTTAGAGTTAAGGTTAAGTAATATTTGTATTTAAAGAGAAATTGTGGAAATGGCGAAGTTCATGTTTAGTCTTTGCCTGACAAAGTGAAATTAAGATATATAAGTTATCCTGTGCGAGCTTATGTGCCGAGTACATTACGTTGTTACAGGTGTCAAACTTATGGGCATGTGGCAGCAGTATGTAGGAGGGAGATTCCAAGGTGTGAGAAGTGTGCAGAAGGGCATGAGATAAAGGAGTGTGAAGCAGTTGGGGTGGCCATGGGGCTGGGGATCAGACATGTCCAGTGTGAGAGAAGCAGATTGAGGTTTCCAGGGTAAGAGTAGAGAAGAAATTGTCATATGCGGAGGCAGTGAAGAAAGTAGAGGAAGAGGGGTCAAGGGGGGGAGTGGTGAGAGTAGGAGATATGTACCAGTACAGTGGGATAGGCAACCAAGTGATATATGTTTCAGTAAGATTGGATTTTTAGAGTTTATAGCAATGGTTATTAATTGTACTGCAGGGATGGAACGTAAGTCATAGAAAATTGAGGTTGTGGTGGCAGCTGCAGAGAGTGTGCGAGACTTGACATCAGAAGAGTTACAGGGAGTGTTAAGTGGTGATGTCCCATCCTTTCAGGTTGAGGGCATGAGGTAGGAATGAGTATATTTAAATAATGGAGAAGGGTGGGGTTAATTATTAGTAATAGTTTTGAATTTGTGAGTGTAATGTTAGATGGTAGGGTATTTCTTTGCTTTGTTTTATTTTATTTTTCAAGGAAAAGAAAAGGGAGTTGTACTCCAGTGTAGTAGGTGGCGGTAATGCAACAAATTGGATGCCAACCGCCGTTAAACCTCATTGAAGAAGAAGAAGATGGCGGAGTTCATGACTTTGTGGCTGTGGTAACTAGTGACGGCCCTTGTAACGCGCGAACCTTGGCACGAACGTATCATGCGAAGTCTCGCGCTATTCAGGCAGTCGCTGTTTAATGGCGGCCCTCGTACTCGTAGCGATGTCTGGAACGGGGAACAACACAAGGAACCCATCCGGGTGTGATAGCTGACCGGGAATTAACGAAAATACTGTGGCATTCCCTCTCCTAACCGGTTTCCGAACGGATGGGTAGAGGGGGGTTTACCAAGCGACATAAGATACGAAAGCGACATAGGTGGCTAGCGGGAGAGGAGAGATCTACAGTGGAAGAGATAGCTGCTAGCTCGATAGTCAACACAGTTGTCACTGCCGGTGAGGCAAGCCCGGAGCAACCCTGACAAGTGCGGGTTTGAAGAGGGTGGACTGGAGTGTGTGACTCTTGCCTGGCACCAGATGCTAACATGAGTGGACCTGGGCAGGATAGCGAACCAGAGGCAAAAGTCCTCCTCATCAAGCGGCTATACAGGTGAGTTAAAGGCCTTTTACTGGGAAACATTACATAGCTAGCTAACAGTAGTAAAATAAATGGATAGCTAACCTTAGCTAGTTTGCTAAGCAGCAAGCAATCTATTCAACTAGCTACTTAGCTAACTATCCAGTCATCTGTCTGTCTGTGACTTGCATCAGCGAACGTTAGGTAGTTAACTGGACATGTCACGAAGCCTTAGTCGAAGGACAATGACATTTTTACGAAGTAGTCGGACATTTCCGATAATATGGTTTTCAAATAGCCAGATGTAGCCCAGTGTGAACTTATGAAGCGGATAGCTAATTAGCTAACTAACGTTAGCTTCTGGACAACTGAGCACTAACAGAAACAAGTAAACGTAACTGCTATTAGCTAGCTAACTTATTCCTGTGCCGTGTCAACTTGCTCTCTAAATAAAATTGGTTAACTAACGTTAGTTATGATAGCTTCAGCTGTCAGTATTGTCACAGTAAGTTACTAGTTAACTGATAGGCCTACCTTGTTTGCTAGCTACCTAGCTAGTTAGTTATTTAGCAGCTAACTAGAAGCGTCTAGCAGAACAACACCATATTAATAATGTCGACTGGCTACTTTGAACATGCATAACTAGGCCTAGTTAGGGAGAAACACCATATTTCACAAGCCCCTTTAGATTTACCTACCTAGTTAGGTAACGTTAACTATAATGTCAACCATTATCTCAGTGTGAGACATGTATGACAGTTGATATTTTCCAGTTATAACTAGCTAGCTAACGTTAGTTCCCTACATTGATAAGAATGAGTTTGCTCATTCCTCCAATGACCATTACCAGTAATTCACCTGCCATAATAACTGTCTCTTGCGTGCTCAGGGCAGTGGTTGAGTCGGTACACAAGCTGGATGTCATCATTGGCAGTAAGTCATCGTACAGGGAGGTCTTCAAGCCTGAAAACATCAGCCTTCGCAACAAGTAAGCATTTTACTCTAACCTTTGCTCTAAACACTAAGGCAAAAGGCAAAGCACTAACCCCAACCTTGTCCGTCCTCTGTGCCCAGGTTGCGGGAACTGTGTGTGAAACTGATGTTTCTCCACCCTGTGGATTATGGTCGCAAGGCAGAGGAGCTTCTGTGGAGGAAGGTCTACTACGAGGTCATCCAGGTCATCAAGACCAACAAGAAGGTACAGGTGTTTTTTTTTCTTTCACATATAGGCCACTTTAAAATAACTGATCTCCGTCCTCTTTAAAGTGAACTCTGGGGTAAAAAATAAGCTAAAGAACTCTGTTCTCTTTGTATTCACACTGCCCTTGCCTTTGAATGAGGACTCAACTCTTTTGCCAGTTCACTTTATCCATTTTATGGTCCGAGTCCTCTTTGCATTCACATTGCTATATTTAGAAAGGAAGCAAGATCTTTTTCCATCATTCACTCAATGCACTCTGGGACAAGCCATTTCATCAAAACGTGTTATTGGACAGCTAGATATACCTACTTACATTTTGGTATCTAATATATTGCATTTAGTTAAAAGATGAGACATAATAAATGTAATCAGAAGATACTATTAACATGTAAATATTATTCGTAACAGAATAAATAGCAGAAGAATAACTGCAGATTAAATAATGCTGTAATTGAAAATTGTACACCCAATCTAGGCTACCGCCCCTTTAAGAGCTAACATCAATTTTGGACCATATGCTGTGATTCTCACCAAATATGTTGTCTTCTCATACTATTCAAACCCCACAATCGAATAAATGGCGTATGAAGCTCTCTTAAAGATCGCATATTGCAAACAAATAATCGGAACTAAAAACTCCACACATTTTGGAATGTCTGTGTGTCCTTGACAATCGCTAATCAATTATCCAAAAACGGCACACTTTTTTTTCCACGAACCTGCACATCATCATCTTCTGTCTTGTGGCACCAATGTGAGGGTTTATGGCAGGGGAAACTGTGTTGCAGTAGTGTGTGTAATCACAAGCGAACCTGGGGGGCATTGCCCTAAAATGGAACCGGACAGCGGAATTGTCTCAGTTCGGTTCGCTTCGGGGGCTCTTGAGGGGTCTGATTTCCTTTTGGAGTGTTAACACTGCATAAAAAATTAAGCAAACCGCACTGAGTTCACAAACATTTGCTAAAAGGGACCATGTGTGAAAACACCGTAAGTGATTGGGGAAATGTTATGACAGTGTGGCCAGTACAGTGACTGCTGAGGTTTCATTTACATTTACATTTTAGTCATTTAGCAGACGCTCTTATCCAGAGCGACTTACAGTTAGTGAATACATATTTTTTTTATACTGGCCCCCTGTGGGAATCGAACCCACAACCCTGGCGTTGCAAACGCCATGCTCTATCAACTGAGCTACATCCCTGCCGGCCATTCCCTCCCCTACCCTGGACGACGCTGGGCCAATTGTGCGCCGCCCATGAGTCTCCCGGTCGCGGCCGGCTGCGACAGAGCCTGGATTCGAACCAGGATCTCTAGTGGCACAGTTTGCACTGCGATGCAGTGCCTTAGACCACTGCGCCACTCAGGAGTACAGGTTTCAGACATGCACACTTTATCTTTCCTCATGCCCTACACACAACCCTAATCTCTTCTCATTGCCTGGCCCCCTCTTATCTCTCCATGTCTTCTGCAGCATATCCACAGTCGCAGTGCCCTGGAGTGTGCCTACAGGACTCACCTGATAGCTGGCGTGGGCTTCTACCAGCACCTGCTGCTCTACATCCAGTCCCACTACCAGCTGGAAATGCAGGACTGCATCGACTGGACCCATGTCACTGACCCCCTCATCGGTGAGACACACAGACACACACAGGTCAGTGGTATCTGTGATTGACACAGTGTATAAATGATTGTATTTGTTTTTGTAGGTCGGAAGAAGCCGGTATCAGCCACCCCTAAGGAGATGGAGTGGGCCCAAATGGCCTGCCATCGCTGCCTGGTGTACCTGGGAGATCTAGGTAATACAAACTTGATCTTTCTCACCAAAGAGATTTGAGACAACCTTATTTGTATGACCACGGAATTACATTCCCCAAATCCAAGGTCACGTTGATTTGAATGTACAGGAGAGGTTTACGGGAGGTTGTTTGAATGTTTTCCGCAGCCCGTTACCAGAACGAGTTGGCTGGGGTGGAGGCTGAGCAGCTGGCAGAGCGGTTCTACCACCAGGCACTGTCTGTCACGCCGCACGTAGGTGAGTTGACAACTAGGTGTTACCAGCCCTCTCTTTCACAGCACATTAACCACTGTTTTTTACACTAACCGGTTTACTCACACCCCCATCATCTACAAATGAATTACTATTGTTATATTGCCCACATAGTGATGAACTCACACAGCACTTATTGATTGAGCAAATGACTGGTCAAAGCTTTACGCAGCTCATAGTGATCTAGCTGAACTGTTAGGGGGCCATTTGGGCCAGGAAGGGGGCATTCAGTGACTGTTAGCGGGCCATTTGGGCCAGGAAAAGGCATTCAGTCTTAAGAAATTACTGATCCACATTTAAAACTTTCAGTTTTTTGGAGAGGGCTTCAGAGAGCTTCATCAGTCGAACTGAAAGTCAACATTAAATAGCCGCTGCTAAAGGAAAGCAATGTCTTTAGTGTGCCATGATATTGACAAGTGTTTGATGTTGTGTTTTCAGGAATGCCTTTCAATCAGTTAGGTACACTGGCGGGGAGTAAATTCTACAACGTGGAGGCCACCTATTACTACCTACGCTGGTGAGAGGAGACTTTGACACGTCTAGATTTACTGCAGAACAGCCACAGTCTATCTATGACTGATATGTAGGCTATGCTGTAGCTGTGCTATTGTTCTCTACCTCAGTGGGGCAATTTAGTCACACTGCTGGGGAGAAATATCTTCATAGTAGCAATTACTATTTGGATCACGTTCAGTAGGCTATAAATAGGAGACATGTTTTGAAATGGAAGAGGTTCTGAAACCAGTCTGTTAGGAGAAGAAGCCCAACTTCAGAGCCAGAACACGTAAAAAAAAAGACTCGCCACCAAGTGGTGCCGGGACGATACCAGTATTGCAATACTCGTTAGTATCATGGCAAGGAAACAAAACGCGAAGCGGATTGAACTTCGTTAGGAAAACAGCCCTGATGTTGGAAAGAAACATTATGTTGTCATCCAGTCACATGTATTTATTTTCCAAGCTATAGCACACTATTTTACATACAACAGGTTTTTAAAGACTAAAGACTTGGGTCTGCTTCGTGTTTTCATTGCCATGGAAAAATATTGCGATACTGGTATCGTCACAGGCCTTACACCAAGTACTGATCATGGTTTTCTCCTCTATGTTCCCGTGTTTGAACAGTATACAGTCAGAGACTCCTTTCGAGGGGGCCTACGGGAATTTGAAGCGTCTGTTTGATAAAGCTGCTAAGATGTACCACCAGGTGAAGAAACAGGAGATGAAGAAGCTGTCTCCCTCACGGCAAAGGTCAGTCTGGTTTCCTCTCAGCACAGCCCTGAAATGACAATTCACTAAGTCAGCCTTGAAACATGAATTGAGATAGCCGTCTTTGGGATCCTTACTGTTTCTTCAACTGTTTTCTCTCCAGATCCAAGGACATCAAGCAACTTCTGGTGAGCTTCATGTACCTGCAGAGTCTACTGCAGCCCAAGAACAGGTTAGGACTTTCTCTATTCACCATGGATTTAGGTCCTAGTCATTTATTTCAATAGGAACCTCAACATTTTGTACATAGCTATCTGATAATAATAACAATTTATATAATTTTTATAACCCCCTTTGCTCGGTCTCAAAGTGCTTTCTATTGTCTGTTGGGTACCGTGTTTGTAATGTCTTACCATTTCTCTCCTCCTCCCTGTGAGTAGTCTGCTGGAGACAGAGCTGACCTCTCTGTGTCAGTCGGTGCTGGAGGATTTTAACCTGGTGCTGTTCTACCTGCCCTCGCCGCCCCACGGCCACGAGGTCACTTCCCCCAGCGAGGAGGAGCATGAAGAGCACGACTCGCCCTGCGCCCTGCTCCCCGACGCCCTCGTCTTCAAGATGGTGGTCACCTGCCTCATGGTAGTGCACAGCCTGAAGCGGGGAGGTCAGTAAGAATATAGATGTGATATATTTTTTAACATCGCTTTTCAAACATTACGCTCAAAGGGTGCTCTAAGTAGGGCTGAGTCGGTAGGCATGCGAGGATATGACATACTGCAAGGGAGAGATAAGGGAATATGTTGTTTCATTGTTGTTGAATTTTGTAATGCGAAGTTGACATGTTGACTTGTTTGTGTAGGGTCCAAGCAGTACAGTGCGTCTATAGCCTTCACGCTGGCCCTCTTCTCCCACCTGGTGAACCATGTCAACATCCGCCTGCAGGCTGAGCTGGAGGAGGGGGAGAGCCAGGTGCCCCCGCTGCAGACCGACAACACCGGTGAGAACACCACTCACAGCTAACTTCATGATGCCCATACACTATTCACGTTCTCAGTTAATCCTCTGAAAAATTATACTTGGAAATAAAACAATTTAATGGAACAATAATGTTTGCTCCTAGACGACTCTGAGTTGAGAGACCCGTCTGACCCGTTGACCTCGGAGGAGAGGCCCCTGCAGAACGGCTCCCTGGACCATGAGGAGGTCGAGGGGGGCCACCGGAGCACCGCGGCCAAGAAAGCAGGCATCGGTGAGCGGAAAGCAGAGGAGGAGAAACAGAAGCAGAAGAAGAAGTACGCCCGCCTCTCCATGCTGCGCCGCCGCCGCAGCGCCACCCGCAAAGAAGACGAGAGCGACCTGAGCGAGGGCTTCGAGAGCGATGAAGAAGAGGAGGAGGAGGAGGAGGAAGAAGAAGAGCAGAGGGGCCGCGCTGACTCCGGGGCCGCTTCCTCAGGACCCCCACTCACCCCCTCCACACTGGGGAAGGAGAGCAAGAGAGGGAGGGAGCACCCGACAGAGGAGGGAACCTGGGAGAGCTGCTCGGAGGAAGACGAGGAGGGGGGCACGGCCTTCGACGTGGAGACTGACTCGGACATGAACAGCCAGGAGTCCCGCTCCGACCTGGAGGATATAGAGGACTCGGAAATCCTGGAGAACTCGGACACCCCTCCTCGGGGGGAGCAGCAGCCCGAGGATGAGCAAGCCGATCCCAGGGGGGACGGGGACACCCCTCCGGCCACCAACGGCCCCCTCCTGCCCAGCGACCCCAGTATCAGCAGTAACCTCCAGGCCATGTCGTCCCAGCTGTTCCAGGCCAAGCGCTGCTTCCGCCTGGCACCCACCTTCAGCAACATGCTGCTGAGGCCCCACAGCTCCGCCACCAACCCCACGCCCACCCCCACCGACCCAGATGCCTCCTCCACCACCCCCTCCCAGGAGACCCCTCCTCCCCCAGGGGACTCACCCTCCGGCGCCGGCCCCGGCACTACCAACGGAACCAACGACAATGGTCAGTAACCTACCCACACACATTGATGCTGTGTTGATTACTATGTGATTTTTGTATAGTGCAGGATATGATGAGTTTAAAGAGGAACTTTAATATACCAATATAATGATGTACTTCTAGTCTGTTTTTAGTCTTTCCCAATGACTACATTGAGTAACAGCACATCGCTAAAAAATGCAATTTTATAACAGTACCTCTGAGGTTCCCCCTAAGAAAACTAAGGTGTAGATTAAACACATGTTCATTTCTTTATTTGTCCATTCCCTTTAGAGGTGGATTCCGATTCAGAGTGTAGCGTTCACAGCAACCAATCAGTACACAGTGAGACGACCCTCTCGGAGAGACTGGAGATTCTGACCAATCAGGGGCTCATCCAGGTGGTCAAGGTGTTTGTGGATTGGCTGAGAACAAACACTGACATTATCGTCATGTGTGCACAGGTAAAGGGGGTGGATTTTTCACTAACCTAGAAGCACTTACAAACAGTATGCATTGAAAAATCTAATTTGCATCAAATTGGCTAAATACAAGTTGGGCTTTGTATCAGCTGACTCAAGGCAAGGGTTTATAGTCTTCATCATTGTTGGTGTTTGTTTCACTGTCTGTCTTCCACTCAATGTAATTCCGTTACTCTGTCTGTAGAGTTCTCAGAGCCTATGGAACAGACTGTCTGTGCTACTCAACCTGCTGCCTGACGGGAGAAAGATGCTGGAAGCAGGCGAGTTACTGAATGCACCCGTCCTTTTTATGGGTTGTTAATCTGCGTTTAAATGTGGAGGCTTGAGTTGGCCAAATTCCTCTCTTCCCCCTCTCTCACATTATATTTCTCATTCTAACTGTTCTCCCTTTTCCTCTCCTTTGGTTATTTTAACCCATCTTCTCAGAGCTGAAATTCCGACTGTATCTCTCATTCTGTAGAGCACGGTTGTAGAGCACATGTGAGTAGATGTCATGTCTTAGTCTCTCTGTCTCTGTGTGTGTGTGTATTTTAGAGCTGGGTCTGAGCGCTGCGGTGACTGAGCTGGTGAATGGGTGTGAGCAACCCGGCCTGGTCCAGTCCCTGCTGCTGCCTGAGGACCTGGCCCTGCGACACCTACCTGCCCTCAACCTGGCCCACCGCCGCCTCGACTACGCCCGCCCCAGACCTTCCCTCAGCCCCGTACAGGAGGTACACACACCTAGCTTCCCTTACACACCCTCCCTCACACCCTCACTGTTTTGTTGCCCTCTCTCTACTTTACTATCTCACTCAAACTCGCTCTCTTTCTCTCCCATCTCAGTGTGTGGTGCGCGTGTGCTGCATCCGCAGCTTTGGCCACTTCCTCACCAATCTCCAATGCAACGTGCTGCACTTCAACCCGGAGGCGGGCATCTTCACCAGCATCAGCCAATCGGAGCAGGACAACCTGGTGCAGCAGGCCAAGGCCCAGTTCCGCATGGTGAGCGCAGTTGAATGAACCAATGAGACCAAAGCAGCAGCAGCAGTCACTCTAGTTTCAGTACTTGTTTCACTTGTGAAGCTCAAATGACTGTAAAGTATGATCTATTTCAACACTGTTTGTGTGTCCAGGCAGAGGAGGAGGCTCGACGAAACCGCTTGATGAGAGACATGGCTCAGCTCCGCCTACAGGTCTGTCTTCTGAAACATTCCATTCTATCATAAACCAAACACTATCAATCTAGCTATCTGACACTATACTGTGTGTACAAAACATTAGGAACATTCCATTTCCATGACATACTGTAGACTGACCAGATGAATCCAGGTGAAAGCTATGATCCCTTATTGATGTCACTTGTTAAATCCACTTCAGTCAGTGTAGATGAAGGGGAGTAAACAGGTTAAAGAAGGCTTTTTAAGCCTTGAGACAATTGAGACATGGATTGTGTATGTGTGCCATTCAGGGGGCAAGACAAAATATTGAAGTGCCTTTGAACGGGGTATGGTAGTAGGTGGCAGGCGCACCGGTTTGTGTCAAGAACTGCAATGCTGCTGGGTTTTTCACGCTCAACAGTTTCCTGTGTGTATTAACAATGGTCCACCACCCAAAATACATCCAGCCAACTTCATTATTGGGACAGTGAAGCATTTGTTTCTTCTTTTGGCTCTATACTCCAAGAGTTTGGATTTGAAATCTAACCAGGTGTGCAAAGGGAAACAAGATGGCATATTGAACACAAAGCGGTAAAATTCACCTCAAGATAAAAACATAATATTCAATATCAGGAAGTTAGACTAAATATTAAAATTTCATATATTCGAGGGTAATAACATACAATCTGGATAATAACACAAAACAAATTATAAGGCTAGAGAAATGTATTGACAAATATTACAACAACACACAACACCCAAACATGACTGAAGATAAACGAGGAGAATCAATCTCCAAGAGAGAACGAGACTCCTCGACTGATACAGATGATTTATGCTTTTCACCACTCGGACTGGTAAGTGTGGAAAGCGACCTGTTGAAGTCGATAAATGACAAACTGGGCATACTGGAGTTGGTCAGTAATGATGGAAAAGAGTTGAAGGCGTGTCTGGAAATGAGTGACGGAAAAGTTGCGATAATGGAGAGCGATACAAAAAAAACTAAAAGGGACAGTCACAAGGATGGAAACGGACATTAAGGAACTTAAAAAGGAGAACAACTTTCTGAAAGAAGCCTTACTAGATATACAAACTAGATAGATGAGAGAAAATCTAGCACTTACGGGTATCCAGGAAAAGGAGGGAGAGATTACAAAAAGAATAGTGAGGGACTTCTTTCTTACAGCGCTGCAGATTCCACTCGAGGCTGTCGATAAAATCCAACTCGAACGTGTACAATGTTTCGGACAAAGAGGGCAGAGATATGAGCGTCCAATCTTTGCCAAATTTGCCTTTTTTAAGGACAAAGTAATGGTTAAAAGCCTAGGAAAAAGACTTGCTGGCACGAAAATAGGCATGAATGATCAGTTCCCAAGGGAGATTGCAGAACGGCGCAAAGTTCTGTACCCAATCTTGAAGGAAAACAGATTAAAAGGTAAGCGTGTTGCTCTCGTTGTTGATAAACTGTATATTGACAACCAAATGTTCCGCGACACAAAGACTACTCCATGGCTATTCTGAAAGTTCTAATAGAGGAGTCGACTAATGGAACACCCAATGCTAGTCATGGTAGGGATTGTAATAATAAAACATATTTATAGTAGGTATAGTAATTTATAAAGGGATAAGACACAGTATTACAAGAAAAGATAACAAGCTAAATAATACATCTTCAAATACAACTAAATTAGAACACAGTACTCAATCAACATAGTGGAGATAAAAACATAGCAAACAGAAGACATAGAAGGCACAATGTGGGGATATGTGTGGATGAATTGTGATGGAAGGCGTGGTGTGCGTTTTGGTGTTTGAATAAGTGTGGCCTTAAGTGAGTGAGAAAGGAAATGGTTGCATATCCCAGAACCAACATGTGTCTGTGAGCAGGGGTTGTGAGAGAGAGCTTTCAATTTTGTGCAGATGAAGGATATACATTTTAAAGTATAGTATACATCTATTATATTTGTCATTGTCCTATCATGATGGAATGATCCCCAACCCTATATCCTAGACACCCACTTGAGCGACCCATACACCAAAGAGAAGTCCCCATCTGTTTTATGGACCTGCTGTGAGTTGCCTATATGCAGCCAAAACAGGAAAATAAATGCGGTCAGAGACCTACTTGAGCAGCACCACCCCCTCAAGATTCTGAGCCTGCCTGGCAGGGTTGGTCCTACAAAGCCATAGCCCCCTGATGAGAGAGCATTATATACAAGGAAATTCTCAAAGCTGCTAATGAGAACCTTGACGACCTTGTAACTAGCCGGTGGGGATTCCGGTGGGGTACCCCCTCCCAGGTAGTGGCAGTGCTGGCAACACTGGCAGCAGTAACCCATGGGGAGGGGGTCACACTCAGACAATCAGAGAGGGGGCTTATCATTGTGGCCCAGGTGGCACAAAATAATCAAAGGTCTGAATGCACGGAGATGCTTGGGAAAAATGGTTACAACGGGGGACCAGAGTGTTTGTGTCTCAGGTGAAGAGGGTAGATCTGATCTCCATCACCTAAGACTTGACATAGATTAAATAGATAAATCAAATCTCACATTGTTTTCAATTTCTGCTCAATCTTGCATGCTTTCTCAATCAGCTGTAACTGTATATGCATTCGTAAATCAGGTCCTTTCTTGAGTTGGGCTCTGGGATGTAACAACCGTTGAGCATCTGATTTTATGGTTGATTGTGGAGTAAAGGGGTTGAGTGTGTTAGAGTATGTGAGTGTGCCTGTGTGTTTATCCCACATCTGTTGCAAAGGGGGTAAGGATGTTAGGGAGAATATAGGATGAACCACAATAATTGTTTGCTAAAATAATAATTGCTTGTCAAAAATTAAATGTAATACAATGGCAATCCGGGTTATATGTTAAAATCCTACGCATGAACTGCCGACATTATTACGCATATTAATTGATAATGATGGAAAATAAGATATGCAAGATATTTGAATAGATATATATTTTTAAATAGTAATATATATATATATATATATATATATATACAGTGGGGAGAACAAGTATTTGATACACTGTCGATTTTGCAGGTTTTCCTACTTACAAAGCATGTAGAGGTCTGTAATTTTTATCATAGGTACACTTCAACTGTGAGACGGAATCAAAAAAAAAATAATCCAGAAAATCATATTTGTATGATTTTTAAATAATTCATTTGCATTTTATTGCATGACATAAGTATTTGATACATCAGAAAAGCAGAACTTAATATTTGGTACAGAAACCTTTGTTTGCAATTACAGAGATCATACGTTTCCTGTAGGTCTTGACCAGGTTTGCACACACTGCAGCAGGGATTTTGGCCCACTCCTCCATACAGACCTTCTCCAGATCCTTCAGGTTTCGGGGCTGTCGCTGGGCAATACGGACTTTCAGCTCCCTCCAAAGATTTTCTATTGGGTTCAGGTCTGGAGACTGGCTAGGCCACTCCAGGACCTTGAGATGCTTCTTACGGAGCCACTCCTTAGTTGCCCTGGCTGTGTGTTTCAGATCGTTGTCATGCTGGAAGACCCAGCCACGACCCATCTTCAATGCTCTTACTGAGGGAAGGAGGTTGTTGGCCAAGATCTCGCGATACATGGCCCCATCCATCCTCCCCTCAATACGGTGCAGTCGTCCTGTCCCCTTTGCAGAAAAGCATCCCCAAAGAATGATGTTTCCACCTCCATGCTTCATGGTTGGGATGGTGTTATTGGGGTTGTACTCATTCTTCTTCTTCCTCCAAACACAGAGAGTGGAGTTTAGACCAAAAAGCTCTATTTTTGTCTCATCAGACCACATGACCTTCTCCCATTCCTCCTCTGGATCATCCAGATGGTCATTGGCAAACTTCAGACGGGCCTGGACATGCGCTGGCTTGAGCAGGGGTACCTTGCATGCGCTGCAGGATTTTAATCCATGACGGCGTAGTGTGTTACTAATGGTTTTCTTTGAGACTGTGGTCCCAGCTCTCTTCAGGTCATTGACCAGGTCCTGCCGTGTAGTTCTGGGCTGATCCCTCACCTTCCTCATGATCATTGATGCCCCACGAGGTGAGATCTTGCATGGAGCCCCAGACCGAGGGTGATTGACCGTCATCTTGAACTTCTTCCATTTTCTAATAATTGCGCCAACAGTTGTTGCCTTCTCACCAAGCTGCTTGCCTATTGTCCTGTAGCCCATTCCAGCCTTGTGCAGGTCTACAATTTTATCCCTGATGTCCTTACACAGCTCTCTGGTCTTGGCCATTGTGGAGAGGTTGGAGTCTGTTTGATTGAGTGTGTGGACAGGTGTCTTTTATACAGGTAATGAGTTCAAACAGGTGTAGTTAATACAGGTAATGAGTGGAGAACAGGAGGGATTCTTAAAGAAAAACTAACAGGTCTGTGAGAGCCGGAATTCTTACTGGTTGGTAGGTGATCAAATACTTATGTCATGCAATGAAATGCAAATTAATTACTTAAAAATCATACAATGTGATTTTCTGGATTTTTTTTTTAGATTCCGTCTCTCACTGTTGAAGTGTACCTATGATGAAAATTACAGACCTCTACATGCTTTGTAAGTAGGAAAACCTGCAAAATCGGCAGTGTATCAAATACTTGTTCTCCCCACTGTATATATATATATATATATATATATATATATATATATATATATATATATATATATATATATATATATATATATATATATATATATATATATATATATATATATATATATATATATATATATATATATATATATATATATATATACATATACACATACAGTGGGGAGAACAAGTATTTGATACACTGCCGATTTTGCAGGTTTTCCTACTTACAAAGCATGTAGAGGTCTGTCATTTTTATCATAGGTACACTTCAACTGTGAGAGACGGAATCTAAAACAAAAATCCAGAAAATCACATTGTATGATTTTTAAGTAATTAATTCGCATTTTATTGCATGACATAAGTATTTGATACATCAGAAAAGCAGAACTTAATATTTGGTACAGAAACCTGTGTTTGCAATTACAGAGATCATACATTTCCTGTAGGTCTTGACCAGGTTTGCACACACTGCAGCAGGGATTTTGGCCCACTCCTCCATACAGACCTTCTCCAGATCCTTCAGGTTTCGGGGCTGTCGCTGGGCAATACGGACTTTCAGCTCCCTCCAAAGATGTTCTATTGGGTTCCGGTCTGGAGACTGGCTAGGCCACTCCAGGACCTTGAGATGCTTCTTACGGAGCCACTCCTTAGTTGCCCTGGCTGTGTGTTTCGGGTCGTTGTCATGCTGGAAGACCCAGCCACGACCCATCTTCAATGCTCTTACTGAGGGAAGGAGGTTGTTGGCCAAGATCTCACGTTTCATGGCCCCATCCATCCTCCCCTCAATACGGTGCAGTCGTCCTGTCCCCTTTGCAGAAAAGGATCCCCAAAGAATGATGTTTCCACCTCCATGCTTCATGGTTGGGATGGTGTTCTTGGGATTCCTCCAAACACGGCGAGTGGAGTTTAGACCAAAAAGCTCTATTTTTGTCTCATCAGACCACATGACCTTCTCCCATTCCTCCTCTGGATCATCCAGATGGTCATACTTCAGACGGGCCTGGACATGCGCTGGCTTGAGCAGGGGGACCTTGCGTGCGCTGCAGGATTTTAATCCATGACGGTGTAGTGTGTTACTAATGGTTTTCTTTGAGACTGCGGTCCCAGCTCTCTTCAGGTCATTGACCAGGTCCTGCCGTGTAGTTCTGGGCTGATCCCTCACCTTCCTCATGATCATTGATGCCCCACGAGGTGAGATCTTGCATGGAGCCCCAGACCGAGGGTGATTGACCGTCATCTTGAACTTCTTCCATTTTCTAATAATTGTGTCAACAGTTGTTGCCTTCTCACCAAGCTGCTTGCCTATTGTCCTGTAGCCCATCCCAGCCTTGTGCAGGTCTACAATTGTATCCTTGATGTCCTTACACAGCTCTCTGGTCTTGGCCATTGTGGAGAGGTTGGAGTCTCTTTGATTGAGTGTGTGGACAGGTGTCTTTTATACAGGTAACGAGTTCAAACAGGTGCAGTTAATACAGGTAATGAGTGGAGAACAGGAGGGCTTCTTAAAGAAAAACTAACAGGTCTGTGAGAGATGGAATTCTTACTGGTTGGTAGGTGATCAAATACTTATGTCATGCAATAAAATGCAAATTAATTACTTAAAAATCATACAATGTGATTTTCTGGATTTTTGTTTTAGATTCCGTCTCTCACAGTTGAAGTGTACCTATAATAAAAATTACAGACCTCTACATGCTTTGTAAGTAGGAAAACCTGCAAAGTCGGCAGTGTATCAAATACTTGTTCTCCCCACTGTAAATATGCTGTTTTCGATGGATGGGTCCTGGCCTCTCGGGGGGCCCTAGGGATCCGGAGGGACGGGGGTGGGATGCCGATCACTGGGATGACGGCTCAACTTGGGATGGGGAGGGGCTTTAGCGGGGGAATTAGTGGAGAACAATTGGAGGGTTACTTAGTAGCAATGCAAATATCATGGGACAGCTATATGGACACTCAATCATTACGGTATTTTTTATTGATAAATAGACTTGAAACTTGTATCTCATTATGGTGTATGGTGAAATAAGTATAGCCAGTTATAATTGTAATGGCTTAGCAGATAATAACAAAAGAAGAACAATATTTACATGGCTCAAAGAGAAGGAATATAATATCTATTGTTTACAGGAAACTCATACAACAATTCTAGATGACGTTGCGTGGAAAAGGGAATGAGGGAGGGCGAAATATACTTCTCCCATGGGCAAAGAAACTCAAAAGGGGTGATGATATTCATTTAATAGTAATTTCGATCTGAATGTCCAAATAGATACGCAAGGTAGATGGATTATTTTAAATATGTTATTGGACCATAAAAAGATATGGCTCATTAACCTTTACGGACCAAATAATGATGATCCACACTTCTTTGACAATATATATAATAAATGATCAACCCTGCAAGCAATTCAAGACAATGTTATTATGGTGGGGGATTATAATACTGTTTTAAATAGCTCAATGGTCCGTAAAGGAAATCACACCACAAACAATCACCCTCATGCGCTTAAGGAAATCGTGAATGTCATGGATACATTAGAACTAGTAGATATATGGAGGCTTAAATATCCTGATCTAGTGAGATATACATGGCGGAGACTCAATCAAGCTAGTCGTCTTGACTTCTTTCTTATGTCATTCTCGTTGGCACCAAAAGTTTAAAAAGTGTTGATAAGGGACAGAATGCGGTCGGACCATCATATAATTGGCATATACATTACTCTTACTGAATTTCCACGTGGGCGAGGATATTGGAAATGTAATCAAAGCCTATTGGATGATAATTTATTTATAACTAGGACAAAGGAATTTATAACTGATTTTTTCCGACATAACATAGGTACAGCAAATCCCCTTATTGTATGTGCCTTTAGAGGCCATGCAATTCAGTACTCATCTAAAAAACAAAAGCAATTTAGGTCAAAATAGTTTATACTAACAAAGGAAATAGAAGGTCTAACAGAACAGATAGATGGCAATAAAAACTGTAACAGAGGCTCAGAATAAATTAGAGGAAAAACAGAAAAGAAATTAAGAAACTTATTCAAGAAAGATCAAGTGTAATATATTATAAAAATAAAGCAAACTGGATGGAAAGTTATTTTTTAATCTTCAACATAGGAATGCTACCAAAAATAATTTAATGAAACTGGTTACAATTGACGGAGTCACCCATGATTCACCAAATGATACTTTGAAGGAGGAAACAAAGTACTTTAAGCATATGTTTTCGTTTCAGTCGCCTCCATCTCCTCTAACTGAAGCTAATTGTAGAGATTTTTTTCTATTGATAATGTAAAATTAACAGCCATACAGAAAGACTCATGTGAAGGTGAAATTACAGAGGAGGAACTTCTGGATGCAATTAAAGACTTTAAGTCCGGGAAAACTCCAGGGATGGATGGCATACCAGTCGAGGTATACCAAACCTTTTTTGATATACTAAGAGGACCGTTATTAGCATGTTTTAACCACTCCTATGTAAATGGTAGATTATCAGACACTCAAGAAGATGGTCTGATTTCATTATTACTGAAACAGGATACAAGTGGAAAATATACAGTGGGGAAAAAAAGTATTTAGGCAGCCACCAATTGTGCAAGTTCTCCCACTTAAAAAGATGAGAGGCCTGTAATTTTCATCATAGGTACACGTCAACTATGACAGACAAATTGAGAGAAACAATTCCAGAAAATCACATTGTAGGATTTTTTATGAATTTATTTGCAAATTATGGTGGAAAATAGGTATTTGTTCACCTACAAACAAGCAAGATTTCTGGCTCTCACAGACCTGTAACTTCTTCTTTAAGAGGCTCCTCTGTCCTCCACTCGTTACCTGTATTAATGGCACCTGTTTGAACTTGTTATCAGTATAAAAGACACCTGTCCACAACCTCAAACAGTCACACTCCAAACTCCACTATGGCCAAGACCAAAGAGCTGTCAAAGGACACCAGAAACAAAATTGTAGACCTGCACCAGGCTGGGAAGACTGAATCTGCAATAGGTAAGCAGCTTGGTTTGAAGAAATCAACTGTGGGAGCAATTATTAGGAAATGGAAGACATACAAGACCACTGATAATCTCCCTCGATCTGGGGCTCCACGCAAGATCTCACCCCGTGGGGGCAAAATGATCACAAGAACGGTGAGCAAAAATCCCAGAACCACACGGGGGGACCTAGTGAATGACCTGCAGAGAGCTGGGACCAAAGTAACAAAGCCTACCATCAGTAACACACTACGCCGCCAGGGACTCAAATCCTGCAGTGCCAGACGTGTCCCCCTGCTTAAGCCAGTACATGTCCAGACCCGTCTGAAGTTTGCTAGAGTGCATTTGGATGATCCAGAAGAGGATTGGGAGAATGTCAGATGGTCAGATGAAACCAAAATATAACTTTTTGGTAAAAACTCAACTCGTCGTGTTTGGAGGACAAAGAATGCTGAGTTGCATCCAAAGAACACCATACCTACTGTGAAGCATGGGGGTGGAAACATCATGCTTTGGGGCTGTTTTTCTGCAAAGGGACCAGGACGACTGATCCGTGTAAAGGAAAGAATGAATGGGGCCATGTATCGTGAGATTTTGAGTGAAAACCTCCTTCCATCAGCAAGGGCATTGAAGATGAAATGTGGCTGCGTCTTTCAGCATGACAATGATCCCAAACACACCGCCCGGGCAACGAAGGAGTGGCTTCGTAAGAAGCATTTCAAGGTCCTGGAGTGGCCTAGCCAGTCTCCAGAACTCAACCCCATAGAAAATCTTTGGAGGGAGTTGAAAGTCCGTGTTGCCCAGCGACAGCCCCAAAACATCACTGCTCTAGAGGAGATCTGCATGGAGGAATGGGCCAAAATACCAGCAACAGTGTGTGAAAACCTTGTGAAGACTTACAGAAAACGTTTGACCTGTGTCATTGCCAACAAAGGGTATATAACAAAGTATTGAGAAACTTTTGTTATTGAACAAATACTTATTTTCCACCATAATTTGCAAATAAATTCATTAAAAATCCTACAATGTGATTTTCTGGAAAGTTTTTCTCATTTTGTCTGTCATAGTTGACGTGTACCTATGATGAAAATTACAGGCCTCTCATATTTTTAAGTGGGAGAACTTGCAAAATTGGTGGCTGACTAAATACTTATTTTCCCTACTGTATAAAGATCCAGTCCGTTAAAGAAATTGGAGGCCCCTTACACTTCAGTGTTGTGATGCAAAAATTCTAGCAAAATGTATAGTGCATAGAATTAAAAAGGTATTGTCGGACATTATTCAAGTTTTTTTACATGGAAGATACATTGGAGATAATATAAGGCAAGTACTGGAAACAATAGAAAACTGGAAAATCTGGGAAACCAGGCCTGCTATTCATAGCAGACTTCGAAAAGGCATTTGATAAAGTACGACTGGGGTTTATATATTAATGCCTGGAGCATTTCAATTTTGGAGAATCTCTTATAAAATGGGTCAAAATCATGTATAGTAACCCTAGGTGTAAAATAGTAAATAATGGCTATTTTCTCAAGAGGAGTGAAACAAGGTTGTCCACTATCGGCATATCTATTTATTATGGCTATCGAGATGTTAGCTATTAAAATCAGATCCAACAATAATATCAAGGGATTAGAAATCCAGGGCTTAAAAACAAATGTGTCATTGTACGCTGATGATTCATGTTTTCTTTTAAACCCACAACTAGAATCCCTCCACAGCCTCGTAGAGGATCTAGATACATTTTCTAACCTCTCTGGATTACAACCAAATTATGACAAATGTACTATATTACGTATTGGATCACTAAAAAATACAATTTTTACATTACCATGTAGTTTACCAATAAAATCTGGACTGATGGTGATGTGGATATACTCGGAATACATATCCCAAAGGAAATAAATGATCTCACTCCAATACATTTTAATAGAAAGTATTGATAGATACTTGCTACCAATAGATAAGATCTTGCTACCATGGAAAGGTAAATACCTGTCTATTTGTGGAAATATCACCCTGATTAACTCTTTTAGTATTATCCCAATTTACCTATTTGCTTATGGTCTTGCCTACGCCTAGCGAACAGTTTTTTTTTTTTTTATTATATGAGAAAATAATATTCCATTTTATTTGGAACGGCAAGCCAGACAAAATTAAATGGGCCTATTTATATAATGAATAAGAATTCAGAGGACAGAAATTATTCAATATTAAAGCATTAGACCTATCACTAAAAGCTTCAGTCATACAAAAGTTATACTTAAATCCGAACTGGTTCTCTAGCAAATTAGTAAGATTGTCTCACCCAATGTTCAAGAATGGCCTTTTTCCCTTTATTCAGATTACAACCTCTCACTTTCAGTTGTTTGAAAAGGAAGTCATCTCCCAAATATCACTATTTCTAAAACAAGCCGTAGAAAGTTGGTTGCAATTTCAATTTAATCCTCCAGAAACTACAGAACAAATAATGCAACAAATATTGTGGTTAAACTCAAATATACTAATTGACAAAAAAATCTTCTTTTTTTTTTACAAAATGTTTAAAAATGGTATAATCTTCATAAATTAAATCATCGGTAGGACTGGTGGAGTTATGTCGCACATGCAGCTAACAAAAACATATGGAAATGTCTGCTCTACCCAAAATTACAACCAAATAATTGCAGCCTTACCGCAAAAATGGAAGAGGAAAGTGGAAGGGAGAAAAAGTAAGGAACTTGTCTGTCGGCCTTGCATTAAAGAACATAATTGGTTAAAGAAAACTGTGATAAATAAAGAAGTATACCAGTTTCATTTAAGGACCAAAGGATTGACAGCCGTCCCATATAGATTGCAAAATAGTTGGGAAGAGATTTTTGACGTACCGATCCCATGGCATAGTGTTTATGAACTGATAAGCAAAACTACACCGGATTCAAAACTTAGAATCTTTCAATTTAAATTATTATATACAATTCTTGCTACCAATATAATGTTATTGATATGGGGGATACAATCTTCCCAGCTCTGCAGATTTTGCTGCGAAGAGACCGAATCATTAGATCAATATTTACCTTGAGCTAACCTTGCAGATAGCATTACTGGGTGATCTGAAAAGTCATAGTCAATCGATCAATAATATAATAATACTTTTAGCAAAAATGTTTATTTTCAATTTACAATCTGTAGAAACAATGAGAATAGAAAGGTTCAGAACTTTTGTAAAACATCACAGTACAGTTGAAAAATATATGGCAAATAGAAATCCTATATGGATGGTGTTAAGAGATAGATGGGTGGTGTTGAAGAATGGGACTAATAACAACTAACAACAACTAATAACAAGATAACTAATAATGTAAGCATACTGTGTCCATTATAAAGTATTTAGGTTGTAGGTTGGGAGCTTTTGTGAAAGAGCACAGTTAGAAAGATATGGCATATAGAAGCAAACCGGATGGACATCATGAAAATGATCGGAGAGGTTGAGAGTAGAAGTAGTTCAGGAGAAAAAAACAAATAAAATATAATTATTGTAAAATTGACTGTGTCCATAAAATGTATATAGGAAGTATAAGCTGGAAGTAGAGGCCTAAGCATTGTTGTTCACTAGTTTACTCCAATTAGGGAAAGGGTGGTGGGGTTGGAAAGTAATAAAGGGGAATATATATATTTTTAAAGGGTATGTGTATGTATGCATGTGTATGTATGTGTGTGTGTATATATATATATATATATATATATATATATATATATATATATATATATATATATATAGGAAGTGATGCAGACAATTACATTGATGGAAGTTACAATCTATCTGCAATATTAAGCTGATCTACCCCCTAAAAAAATAATTTTAAAATAATTTTAAATCAAACAATGACTGAGGTTAAAGTCAGCTTTAATTTGAGTGTATTTTCATCCATATCGGGTTAACTGTTTTTAGAAATTACAGCACTTTTTGCACGTAGTCCTCCCATTTTAGGGGATCAAAAGTATTGGGACAAGTATTTGTCCCACATTCACAGATTTGATTTCAAATCCAAACTTTTGGGGTATAGAGCCAAAAGAAGAAGAAATGCTTCACTGTCCAATAATTAGAGGGCACTGTATTATCCACTCAACATCCCATCAAGGTAAGCAAATTGTCATGCGTCTGCTCTGCAGTTGGAGGTGTCTCAGCTAGAGGGCAGCCTGCAGCAGCCCAAGACCCAGTCGTCCATGTCTCCGTACCTGGTACCTGACTCTGCCGCCCTATGCCAGCACCTCAACCTCCTCAGACATCTGGCTGGCAGCGGCTGCTTCATCATCATCATCCCCCGCACAGGTGAGCACAGCGCCATGCCCCATGCCCTGCCTGGGTGAATAAACCCAGTGTTGGACTGGATGGCTGTGGATAAGTCTGTTGGTTTGAATGTAGTCATAATTTAGAGGTTTCTCACCAGAATTGCATGGAGACAAAATAGTGATAAATATGATTTCTATATTGCAGGGCTATTCAACTATATTCTTACGGGGGCCAGATTTGAAAAAGGTTATTTACAGGGGGGCCAGACATTTTCTACATGGGATTACTCTTATAAAGCACTTTTATTCAGATTAAATGTTGCTAATAGTTAATTTGAAGTGCTTTAAGATTAGCCTAATTCAGTGCATCAAATTGTTTAAATAATGGAACACATTTGTACTTATAACACAGTTGACCTGCATCACATTCATTTCTACTTTCCTGTCTGTTTTACAGACATGGCTTCATCTTTTGTTTTATTTACACTTTTATCCATGGCATATCTCAGTTGACCAGCATCACATTCTGTTCTATTTTCTATTTCGTTATCATTTTGTTATTTTCTGTCTTGTTTTTTTTTTTTTTTTACTTAGAAACCTTTTATGCATGGCGTATCTCAGTTGACTAGCTTTTGTGGAGAAGTCTCTCTCCCCCCGCATCAGTAGAGAACGGCTCCCTATAACAAGCTGCACCACCTCTCTGGGGACTTAAACTCATCAAATCTTGTTGCAAAGTTAGCTTTCAGTTTATCTAAAAACTCCGACATCACGGGAGTGATCTGTGCTGATGATAACTGAATATAGTGTCGCAGTGTAGGGAAATCAAATCAGAGGAGAAGTATTTTATTTTTTATTGACACGTTTCCTATGTAAAAGTAGCTCATGATGCTCAGCAGACTACGAAACAAGCGATGTTGCATGCTAGATGTTGATCGGATAAGGTTTATGATAGCCATAACTGAGTCCGTGGGTTTTTTTAACTCACTGCTGAGTTAAGTGCAAAGCACGCTCTGGTGTATCTGGCAGTGTAGTGATCTCATCTGCTATGAAAGAGCCGATAGGCGGGCAGACAGACCCTGTACCCCTGTTAGCAGCTCTGATTGGCTGTAACTGGTATGTTGGGTGATAATGATTGACAGCACTTAATGGGCGGGACTACAGGGAAACAGATTCTCGCATTGGAGAATATTCAACAAGGGCTCATTTTGGCTCTAAACATCAGATTATTTGCAGGATTTTTTTTAGAATGAATGTTCAGAATTGATCAGAAGGCCATTCTAAATTGATAAACGGGCCGGATTTGGCCCGCTGGCCGCCAGTTGAATAGCCCTGCTATATTGTTTTGACATTGGCTATTTGCTGGCTATGTTTTGTAAGTTCTCGAGGTGACAAGACTGAAGCTGAGTTTGTTTGTCTTTCTAGTTAGAGCATGAAATGAATCGATACCTAAGTTAAAACATGATGGTCGACTCTGTTATCTGCCTCAGTGATTGATGGCCTTGACCACCTGAAGAAGGAGAATGCCGGAGCGAGGGACGGTATCCGCTTCCTGGAGTCTGAGTTCCGTAAAGGCAACAGGTATGTGTCTGTCTCAACCCTCAAGTGTGACGTATGGTAATATAGTGGGACACATTTAAGATATGACAACCACAATCAGCCAACCCAGTACAAGGGAAGCCAGTTCTTGAGTCAGAAGCATAGCTTGTTATCATTGAATGGGATATGTGGAGTCGACAGTTCTCTGAATGAAAAGATAAAGAGGGCGATTTTCAATGTAGTTAGCCTTTAACTGGTGTGAAACCCTAGAGCCAATGATACACAGGTCATTGTTCCTTTTACATCAATTTATCTCTCACGTAACCGATTTCAAATGAGCTGGCTGTTGGAGCCAATATTGCCCTTACTACTTCAGATCTTAACAAAACAATGTTTCTAACCATAACCCAGTCTGAATCTGTGATCCAATAAACTAAGAATAGGCTGCGACCCATATGGGCGAAGACACTTGATGTAGTAAACCCCTCTTCCGTCCCCATCTACCTCAGGTACATACGTTGCCAGAAGGAGTCAGGGCGGAGTTTTGAGAGGGACAAACTGAAACGCCAGGACATTGAAGCCTGGTAAGCCTAGTCTCCATTTGTCTGTCTACATAGTCTCTTCATATGGTGACCTCTCCAATACTTAGCATTCTTATACAAATGCTTCAAAAGTGGTAAAAGATTTATGAAAGATATCTACCAGCGGTAAAACTCCTTCCCTAACTGTTTTCTTATGTGTTCTGATTCTAGGCATCTATATAAGATGGTGGACAGCTGTCGTCAGCTGACCGTCTCCCAGAGCAACGGAGACGAAGACACGGCTGGCATGGTCACTATTCTCACCGGTCACTCAGTGGAGGAGCTGAGTACCCGCTCTGGACCTATGAAGGTCAGTGAGCAACAATACATATCATAAATACAATCACTCACTCAGTTCTTTAGGCTCTCCAGCAACCGCTGTTGGTATGGACAGCTGGTCTGACTACCGTGTATTTCTGGTTTATCCCTTGGGTTGTACAGTATTGCTATTAATATATCCCTGTTATAAACGACTGACATTTTACCATGGTGTAGATCTTTGTAGAGAGCCAGAGCTCTTTCTGAGAGACATTTGGCATGTTTGACCTCCCCCATTCATCCTTCCGTGATATTTACCTTACTTTGTATGTTCATTGGTGTTAGAGTTGACATCTTACCCTCTATTGTCTGTGTCTCCTTGGTAACAGTCGGCCATCCAGGTACTGGCGACAGCAGGCATGGAGCTGAAGAACATTGTGGAGTTCTACCGTCAGTGGAAGGAAATTGGCTGAGAGCGTTGAGGGGGCGAGGTCGTCACGGCGGACAGCTGATCACACACTCACTCCCTCTCTCTCCCACTCTGTTGCTCTGTCTGTATCTGTGTCTCCAAGGAAAATCAACTCAAAGAAAGAAAAGAGAAGGGGGGGGGGGGAAGAGAATGCGATAGAGGGTGGAAAAGTAAAGCAGTTGGGTGGAAAGAAAAGGCGAGACACATGGGCAAAGGGGGCAGTAAGAAACAGCAGAAGACCCCCAACCCCAAACATAAAGAAGCGAGGCCAGAGGTTGGGGTAAGATAATTAAGTGGGGACGCTACGCACTTAAAGTGCCCTTGGTTCACATCATAACCAGGCATATACTGTATATGATAGAAAGGAGTACATTACGTGTCGAGAGAGAACCACATACACATTCACGCTCAGTTAAATCCATTGGTGTATATATGTATAGAGCAGTGTTTCCCGTTTCCTCCTTTCCCTCTGTGTTGTGAAGGTGGCACTATGTCAGCCCTATGGCTGGCTGGGTCTGGTCTGTTAAGGCAGGGGGGTGTGGGGTAAATCCCAGAGAGAGAACACATCTCTAGCTTGCCGAGCGTTGAGCCTCTCAACACATCGGAGTCTCGTAGCTCGTAGGGCTACAAACAGGGGTTCAGGTCAATGGACGTACACTTCTCCAGGATGTGTTCTTTCCTATGTGGCTAATCAGTTTTTTGCGGTGTACTTTTTGTGTCCAGTGACTAATGTATTGTGTTATCTGTGTATGAGGAGGAGGAATAATGACGTGTTGTGCCCTGCAATTGTTTTAATTTGGATTTTATTTTTGTACCCAAATATACTTTATTTTGTGTTTTTGTGAGCTGTGCTGAATACACACAGGAATGAAATGCAGGGGGAGGGATGGGGTTGTCTTGTATCGTTTCCCTAAACCAGTCTGATAATCCTTCTGTTCTCCAATAAATAGTCCTGACTTCTGTTTCATGGTGCCGTTTTAGGAAGAGGTAGACTGGGGTGGGTCAGCTTTATGCTGTTGCTAGATGTCAAGGAGAGCGGGGCCTGCGGCTGTTCCAAAATGGCGGCGCAGGGTGTTTGTGTTTTGACCCCTATGAACTCCTGATATATCCCATCTACCATCATCACTAACTGTCCCATCATGCACAGTGCAAAGGAACTCGGTATATGTGTGTGGCCACGCATTGAACAATAAAATGAACTCATTAAAATTTTATTTTCTTGTTTTCACGCTCTTGCAGAAACCATTTGCAGGTCAACTTTTCATAGCTTTCCACAATTTATGACAAAGCACAGGACACTCTGAATTGGGAAAGCAACCTATTTGAGCTGAAGAACATACTCACGTCTGCACCCTTATGACAACAATAGGCGTTGTTTCAGAAGATCCGGAGACGATGACCAAACATTAAAATAAAATATTGTGTTTCAAATTTTATTTGTCACATGTGCCGAATATAACGGGTGTAAACCTTACCGTGAAATGCTAACTTACAAGCCCTTAACCAACAATGCAGTAAAAAGTAATAAAAGATTTACTAAATAAACTAAAGTAAAAAATAATTAAAGAGTAACAATACAGAGGCTATATACAGGGGGTACCGGTACCAAGTCAATGTGCAGGGGTACAGGTTAGTCTAGGTAATTGAGGTTATATGTACATGTAGGTAGGGGTAAAGTGACTATGCATAGATAATAAACAGCGAGTAGCAGCAGCGTAAAAAAAGTGTGTGTGTGGGGGGGGGGGGGAGGTCAATGCAAATAGTCCGGGTAGCCATTTGATTAGCTGTTCAGCAGTCTTATAGCTTGGGGGTAGAAGCCTTTTGGACCTAGACTAAGTGCTCCGTTACCACTTGCCGTTTGGAACACATTTTAATGTTTTTCATTTTATAGGCTTGTTCCAAACTTTCTGAACACCCTTGCCTATTGAAATATGGTAGTTCTGTTCCACTTTCCTCTCTAACTTCTCATTCTGAACCCGTTCAGTGCAGTCTGGCTCATCCATCAGTCTCGGTCCTGTAAGTAGGTCTCTGTGTGCCATCTATCCTGCTCTCTTCTGTTGTGAGGTCTCGTGCCCCTCACTACCCTGGATGCCTGGGACCCATGCCCACCATTCTGCATGGCATGGCAGAGAGTGACCAATCCCCTGGCAGCGGGGTCAGCGCCACCCCAACAGAAGATGGTTGGCAAAGCACAGGGCTGGCCCACTCTCTGGTAGTGGGGAAGTGAACAGTCCAGGGCCCGGTTTCCCAAAAGCATCTTAAGGTTAAGTTCATCGTTAGAACCTTCATTGGAGCATATGATAGCAAGATAGCAAAAATGTGTAGAATTGCAGGAAATTAGCTTTAAAACTGCAAAATGTTCTCTCAGCCTCATGGCAAAATATGAACAAAAGCATGAGATGAGCTGTAAAACAGCAAAAAGTGTAGAATTGCAGGGAATTTAAAATGACAAAATGTGTGGAATAGCATTATAAAACAGCACTTGTTTTCTCTCTGCACCATGGAAAAAATGTGTTGAAATGCAAATTTTGCCAGAGGTCAGTGCCCTGTGGCCCCCTTGACCCCAAATGCTGTAGTCTGGTGCTGAGGGAGGATAAAAAGTCCTAACAAAGCATTTTGTCAATGTGCCTCTCAGTCCGTGAAAAATAGGCCCTGCGCTTCATGTAGACTTGGTTCAGTTATGAATATTATGAAGTGACCTGCCTGCCTTGACTTAGTGAGTGAGAATTTCTGAAGAATTTAAACTTCGCCTATATAGTCATGGTATTGCATAGGCTACAGATGAAAATCATCACTATTGATATCACCCAATAGTCTTTGGAGCTGTTTCAAATAGGTCATGTGAAAAACTTTTCAATGTGGCATTTTGATTAAGGAAAATATATAACTGGCTGTGCGTGTAAAATATAATAATTATGCGATGATATGGGATGCCTTAAGGCTTGCTCTCTCCCTTGTCTCCTGATTCTCCATAACAAGGTTTCTTTCTTGTCCCCATCCAATCAAAAAGTCGCTGTGTGCGGAGGGTGGGATTTCGACATTGGGGCGACGGGTTGGCAGTGTTTTTATTCGCCTGTGAAGGAATGCAGGACATAGACAGTTTATACCGACTAACACCAGCGTCCGATGGTCAGGATAACCGGATTTACGATGGAACTGTAGTTTATTACAAGCAACATTTGTTCATTTTGGTCAGTGACTACATCGCTCCAGTGAAGATTCGCGCAAATGAGCTCACCGCCAATATAAAGCTGAAAGGTTTGACTTGGTTTCTTTCTCTTCACGTGCCATAGTGTGCTTGTCACAATGTAACAACCTATAGTGTGTTTGTGTGTGAGTGTGTGTGTGTGTGTGTGTGTAGGCTACCGGTAAGTGGCGTTTTTCTTTCCAAGCACTGTCGGGGGGGGGGGGGGGGGGGGGGGGGGGGGGCGCGTGCGTGCGTTTATGTATGTGCGCCACGTGCGTGTAGGAAACGTTATGGAAATCCTGAAAATGTACTCTATGTCTCCACGGAACCAGACTTTTCAACTATTATGCAAATTATATTATGTAGCCTATGTATCTTGTCATTTAAAATATCATTACACTTTTTGTCGGCATATTTGCCTTTTTGTATTCATATTCCATTTTAATTGATGAAATTGGCAGTGTAGCCTGTCATGAGTGTGTAGGCCTATTATTGTTTGAAGTGTGACAAATTTGACAGATCAGTTTCTATCACTTGCGCCGGAAAAAATAGGATATTTGCCCATAACACTTTTCTTACAATGCGATAACAATATGGTAGGCTATCCGACATGAAAATGAAGACCAAATAGTACATGGAAACAGATTGGACATCCAGTACTCCTCTTTCTTGGAAAGCAAACATACATTAAAAAAACGCGCACGGGGGAACATTCTTGGTCTTGTAATCTCTGGCCCGCAGCACACATAATGGCGTTTGTCTTGTTATTGTTGCTGCAACAGTCCACGTGAGCGCGCGGAGGAGCATTTAGTCAGTCTCTCCAGGGTTCTTCTGGGCAGTGGCTGTGTAGAGAGCTACTAGGATAGACCGTTAGACTAGACACCGCCTACAGTTCACCAAGACAGCGAGGTAGTCCTTCCCTGGTTTTACGTCTCGGCTCTTTTTAAGGCATATTCTCCCTCCGCATGCCCGACTCCCACGGTAAGTGCTATTCTCTTGGGAAAAATAGAACCCAATCTCTCACCAGAAAGTTTATCTCTGATATTGTCTTTTTAGCCTGTGACATAACTAAACATAACTGCTAATTTATATTTTTGTCTGTGATTGTTGTGTGTCTGCCTTTACCATTTCACCACTATTAATGTCATATGAATGTGACTTCAGGCATTGTACATTCCTATAAAAATACGAATTAATTTGAATTTGAACAGGAGATAGGATTGAGTGCTCTTTACGAGAAACTGTGTCCAATTGTTGGATCTCGTTTCTCTCATGAAACTATGCACTCAGCATTTATTCTTTATTTTGTAATATTCATGTTGTTTACAACTCCCGAGCAATGAATTGAGTTTCACCCTCTGCCCTGCCTCTGGTACAGGGCGTTAGTGCGTTCCTCTACAAAGGTAGGGCAAGGGAAAGGTAGGATAGCTACCTCGCTAGGCTATATGAGTTAAACATTCCATAGACCAAATGTAGGTCTCTTCCCTACAAATCTGGTTGGTCCAGTCTACTGTTATTGCGACTCTATTGCTATTGCAATTACAAGTTGTAACTTGTTCCATGTGACACTATGTTCTTATAGTTAATTACAGATTGGCATAAGTGATATTACTGGTTGACACCACACCTGCAGCAAGGAACTGTATGACCCTGTTTAAATCATGTCAAATGCTTTGTGATATAGTCATTCATCAGTTTGCAGATTGGTGAAAGCAGAGGTTCTGTTACGCTTTCAACAATTTATTCATGTTAGATCAGAGATGACAGGAAAGAAGCGACAAGAGAGTAAGGATGCATAAAAAAAAAAAATCAAACTCTCTTACTGGACATAACAGATGATATCCTAATCCATTTATCACTTGCTTATAATAGTGTCATATGGCATAGTGGCATAGTGTGAATTTAAAGTCCTAAACAGACAGTGTTAATGAGTAGTCCATCTAGGTCAATGGGAGGGTCTGATATTTAGTTCAGTTATACATGGAGTTATTTGATGGATTTATACCTTCTGCAGTACAGTATGGACAGGAACCGGCAAATCCTGTTGTTCCTGGTACACTTGACCATCAGTCATATTGTGTGTGTGTGTTGAGTTGATGTCTTCAATGTTCCATTCCCAGTACAAACTGTACAGAACCATGCAGCAACATGACAACACAATGTTCTATGGGGCGAACGATGTGCCTTGTTCTTGTTTGCATAACATGCTCCCCACATAGACTTCTTATTTTCAGCTCCTGGGTAATAAAGACTCCTATTGAGGAAGGTCATGTGACGAGATCACGAGCGAGGGAAAGAATTTCAGAATTCAGGATTTGGGCGAGAGAGTGGAACAGAAAGAGGGAAAAGTGGGAGAGAAGCTGCATAGCTAGGGGACTATGGATGGATTCAGAAGAGGTGGAGAGGGGTAAAGGGGAGGTGAAGAGGAGAGAGGGATGAAGAAGTGAAAGTTTGGAATATTTGTTGATTTTGATACACGATGGTAGGGGAACTGGGGATGGTCACCGCCACCGGTAGTCACTCTCTGTTTAGAGTGCTTGTTTTCCCCTTGTTTGCTGTATGTGGCAACCATTACCGTGCTCTTGCACACAAACAAACAAACAAACACTCACTGACACTTAAACAAACACCTCTGACAGAGGGTTTAACCTTCTTCTCGCTTTCTTGTTACTCATTTGCACAATTGTATAGTATTGTAGATAGGAAGTCAAGAATGATCAAGTCCTTGACAATAAATTATTCTGAAGAGAAATGTGTTGCTACTGTGCAGAACAGCCTTGTGAGTGGGTTGTGTAGTTGAGAGTGGGTGGTAGTGAGCACACGAGAAGTGGTTGATATCACAGAGACCCCAGAGGCCCATGAACAACACCTCCAAAACCTCCCGTTATTCGACTAAAACAGAAATAAACATTCTACTACTGATGGAGACTGTGGAGGCTGCTGTGGTGATAACGGCTCATAATAATGGCTGGAATGGAGCAAATGGAATTGCATCAAATACATAGAAACCATGTGTTTGATACCATTCCACAGATTCCGCTCCAGCCATTACCACGAGCCCGTCCTCCCCAACTAAGGTGCCACCAACCTCCTGTGGATGGAGAACGAAATCGGATCACACACCATTGTTTCACCATTGTTTTACATTCCAGGCTATAAATCTGTGTTATTCATAAGTAGTTTTACTGGTCGTCACAGAACGTGCAGAGTTCTTTTAAAAGTAAGCTGAGAACTATTATCTATGCGCTCATTGCAATGTACTCATTGTCATGAGATCTATTCAGATGGACCGGTTTGGACCATTACCCAATCACCACCTGGTCACCTAGCAGACCTTTCCCATAAACACGGACATGGATGCCAATAGTTTTGTGCAAGACAATTCAGATTCCAAAGAAGTTAACAAAATCAGGGTCTACCCTAAGCCAAAATATGTGGACATGTTTATTTTCCATTCCACTCTGCAGTGAGAGTATTTCTTACTCACACGATCACCTGACATCATGTTTACTGCTGATTAGCAGTGAGGCTGCTGGGAAGAGTCAGTTTGGGAGGGTACTGAGGGAGAGGACAGTTGGAGTCAAGACGAGTCCAATTCGAATTAAAGATGACTTCATAGTGGGGTGGGTTAGGATTAGGAATAATGCATTTAGGCTTGTTTTCTTCACCACAGTTTCTCTGCTGCAGAGAGGAAGCCAGGGACCGTACATTCAATGTTATTCATTATGATCTAAAAGGCAGCACTTATGCAAGATCAGCAATCCTACTCTGAAACACTTTCTGAATATGGCCACATATGTTTAGTCATCTATGTCTAGGTGGTGATTTGTGGTAACCAAAGTGTGTCTTCCGCACACTCCCAAAGTTCTATTACATTATACAGGCAACATTTTGACCCTATAATTAGGTCTTCATCAGGACCAAATTTACAACATGAACTTGCTTCTTGGGATTACTCAATTAGCAGAATAAGTATGTGTGTATACAGGTGGGCATACAGGTAGTGCCATCCCAAGGAGCACACAAATCCATTGAAAAGGAGAGCCTAGGAGGCCAAAATGGAGGCCACGGTGTAGTCACTGGACCTCTGAGTGTACAAAACATTAGAAGCACATTCCTAATATTGAGTTGCACCCCATTTGCCCTCAGAACAGCCTTAATTTGTCAGGGCATGGACTCTACAAGGTGTCGAAAGCGTTCCACAGGGATGCTGGCCCATGTTGACTACAATGCTTCCCACAATTGTGTCAAGTTTGCTGGATGTCCTCTGGGTGGTGGACCATTCTTGATACACACGGGAAACTGTTGAGCATGAAAAAACCCAGCAGTATTGCAGTTCTTGACACACTCAAACCGGTGCTCCTGGCACTTACTACCATACCCCGTTCAAAGACACATCTTCTGTCTTGCCCATTCACCCATGGCACACATGCACAATCCATGTCTCAATTGTCTTAAGGCTTAAAGATCCTTCATTAACCTGTCTCCTCCCCTTCATCTACACTGGTTGAAGTAGATTTAACAAGTGACATCAATAAAGGACCATAACTTTCACCTGGTCAGTCTATGTCATGGAAAGAGCAGGTGTTCCTAATGTTTGATACACTCAGTGTATGTTTTAAATGCAGACTTTGCTTATTGAAACCAGCGGCACATTTTGCCAACCACACACTGATATGCACAGCCTTGTATTTACCCAGCCTTTTATTTATTCAAATCATTGGCACCTCGACCTCGCCCCTCTTTCATTGATAGGGGTTTGATGCATGCAAATGACTCACCCTCTGTTCTCATCTCTGAACCCAGTGACTCCGCTAGCATGGTTCAATGTCACAGACACAAGCTATTGTCTTGTCTTTTTCGTTCTCTTTCTGTGTGTGTGCCTTTGCGTGTGTGTGCACGTTTCCATGAATAAGAACTTCCAGTTCAGCATGTGTGTGTGTTGAGCAGAATGGCCACTCATTTTCATAGAGCCCAGTCCGGTGTGTAACAGTCGGCCCTTGGCCCTGCTCTCTCCAGACAGGGCCTCAGTCACAAAGCACACTTTGTCCCAGTAAACGGGATAAGGCCTGCAGCTGGGCCATGCAGTGTCCTGTCACCCTCTCTCTCTATCTCTGTCTCCCCTCACTCACTGTCATGTCACAGAGCCTGAAGTATGCACCATAATGACAGGGCAACCTCCAGGTAATATTTCACTCAGCCAACACTGAGATAAGTGCCCTGACTATGACAAATCATCAGACCAAAGCAATTTCCATTCTGAGCCAGAGACTTGAAAAACTTTTCAATGTGGCATTTTGATTAAGGAAAATATATAATTGGCTGTGCGTATAAAATATAATAATTATGCGATGATATGGGATGCCTTAAGGCTTGCTCTCTGCCTTGTCTCCTGATTCTCCATAACAAGGTTTCTTTCTTGTCCCCATCCAATCAAAAAGTCGCTGTGTGCGGAGGGTGGGATTTCGACATTGGGGCGACGGGTTGGCAGTGTTTTTATTCGCCTGTGAAGGAATGCAGGACATAGACAGTTTATACCGACTAACACCAGCGTCCGATGGTCAGGATAACCGGATTTACGATGGAACTGTAGTTTATTACAAGCAACATTTGTTCATTTTGGTCAGTGACTACATCGACTTAGGATAGGACTTATATGAGGCTGTTGTAGCAACTGTACTCTCACAAAGGAAGCAGTATGGATGGGGGTCACAGGAGGTTTGTGGCACCTTAATTGGGGAGGACGGGCTCATGATAATAGCTGGAGCGGAATCGTGGAATGGTATCAAATACAACAAACACATGGTTTCCATGTGTTTGATGCCATTCCATTTGCTCCGTTCCGGCCTTTATTATGAGCCGTCCTCCCCTCAGCAGCCTCCTGTGATGGGGGTTTAGTACTAATATTTGAATCTAGTTTAGTTTGATGGTGCTCTTTAACATACACTCTTAGAAAAAAAGGTGCTATCAAGAACCTAAAAGGGTTCTTCGGCTGTCCCCATAGGAGAACCCTTTGAAGAACCCTTTTTGGTTCCAGGTAGAATCCTCTGTGTAAAGGGTTCTACATGGAATGCAAAAGGGTTCTACCTGGAACCAATCCAGGTAGAACCCTTTTGCATTCCATGTAGAACCCTTTACACAGAGGATTCTACATGGAACCCAAAATAGTTCTACCTGGAACCAAAAAGGGTTCTACCTGGAACCAAAAAGGGTTCTCCTATGGGGACAGCCGAAGAACCCTTTTGTAACCCTTTTTTCTAAGAGTGTACTTAAGTCAATTTTTACAGTGAAGTGCCATAAAAAGAAAAGAAGCTGTTCAAATCAGTTATGATTGTCATCATGTCATATTATTGCATACTTTTTATTGCATACAAACAAACATGATTTATGGCCTATGCCATTATAACGCAAATGTTACTTGAATGTTAATACTGTATGTTCCTAGCAGAGGACTCAGCTTTGTGTGAAAGATGGCATGATCCTTCCTTTCCTGGCATGTTTATCCATCCTGTTTGCTTGTTCAGCACATACATGTTCTGCTGTTTGTGTGTGCCTCAGTGGCTATCACACAGTATTTCCTGTAGTGATGGGAAGTTCGACACTTTTTACTGACTCAGATCTTTTTGACTCGTTCTGTTAAAAGTATGAATCTTTCGACTCATTTCGTTCATTTTATTCAGTAATGCCCAGAGCGCGCAGGACCCCCTACCGGCGGAAGATGAAGTAAAAACTTGAGACATGATTCTACAAGCCTCTCGTTCACCATAGGGGGCTTATTGGAGCTGTCATTTGTGACTGAGACTTACTAAAGTGTACATTTGTGATAGCTGTTGATGATCACAAGTTTACTGGAGAACGGAGACCAAGTAGAGACTTTTGGACAAGGTGGATGATTGTATAATATAAGGCAGTTTATTCAGAGGTAAAGATATCTGTAAATAGCGTGCACGGACCCGTTCGTCAACCTCGTAGGGAGATATCTGAGAGCGCGCCCCAAAACATTGTGTGCTGACATTTTATACAATAAAATAAAGTAGGTTGATTCTAGTAGTTCCGATCTTCCGATTGGTCCTGATGAGTTGGTCGAGGTCATCTCCATTGCATTGGCTCTGAGTCGGGTTCTCTGTCTTCAGATGTTCAGCCTGACAGAAGGGGTTTTTTGTGTGTGTGTGCTTAACAATGATGATGTGTGTGTATGTGTGTGTATGTGTGTGTATGTGTGTGTGTGTGTATGTGTGTGTGTATGTGTGTGTGTATGTGTGTGTGTGTGTGTATGTGTGTGTGTGTATGTGTGTGTATGTGTGTGTGTGTGTGTGTGTGTGTGTATGTGTGTATGTGTGTGTGTGTATGTTTAACAATGATGATGTGTGTGTGTGTGTGTATGTGTGTGTGTGTGGGGGGGGTGTGTGTATGTCCTCAGAGCAATAACTCGTGAGTTTGGGAGAACTTGAGAGACCTATGGCGTGGGTGTTGTCCATAGCCACCTGCTGATAAGGCCGACAAGATAGAAGTCTTTGTGCATTGTATTAAGTCCAAAGGCCCCAACACAAGATGGGTTATGCACAAGATTTTAGTCAGACCAAGCTATAACATAATATATTTACCACGACAAATCCCTCTCTTCACGTCTCCCCAGAGACGTGACCAAGTAACAGTAAAGAAGGAAAACTTAAGACGTGACACAAGCTAACAGTGTAATTGGCAAAATAGGGAAAACTTTATCAGAAGATAAAGTTTTGATTCCCCCTCTTCACGTCTCACAAGAGACGTGACATAAAGCTTAAATGCTGCAATTTGGCAAAATAGGGAAAACTTTATCAGAAGATAAAGTTTTACATTCCCCCTCTTCACGTCTCACAAGAGACGTGACAAAAAGCTTAAATGCTATTCATCATCCAGATATCCTTGGTCAGCATCGTCAATAGCAAGCAAAGGAAACATCTGACCGTTATCTGCAGGATGTGGATCAATAGCGGTGGTTATAATCCTGGTTGTCAGCGTCCGTATGCATGGAATGCAACAGCATCCACAAAGCACTAGAATTGCAGCAAAAACAGAGATGGATACAAGTATAGAAGAAACAAGCGTTTTATATTTACCAAACGCATCCATCCAAGAGTCCCACATTGAAGTGTCCACCCCTGAGTGGCTCTTCATTTTACCATTAAGAGTTCGTAACCCTTCCAGGGCGACAGTCAAGCTGCCATCTGTGGCTGTATTGTTGGGAATAAAGGTACAACATTGTTCACCAAACATAGCACATACTCCTCCTTTTTCAGCCAGGAGCATGTCGACAGCAATACGATTTTGGAAAGCCATGAGAGAGGTCGCAGCCAACTGGCCATGCACCGCCTCAAAACCTTGTTGTGTCCAATTGCCTAATTTTTGAACATTAAAATGGACATAATTGATTCTGTCAACATTTTTATTAATTGTGCACCACCAGCAAAATGAAGATTCAAAACCTGCAGCTACTTGGTCAATCAATTTATACTCATCTGGTACCCCCCTAGGGACCCCAATTGCATCAATGTAGGTTGGGTCCCCATGAGTAGGGCCCACAGCGCGCCTGGTCCTGGTAGGAATTAAGTCAGACACATGGGTCACCAGCTCCTGAACACCTGTTGGATGCACAGAAATTGGTAGCAAAAGAGAGACTAGTGCACAGGTGCCTGTGGCATTTCCAGGCAGTCCATCAAACAGATGAACGCCTCCACACCACCACCAGACATCAGCCCTGGAAACAGGTTTAAACTCAGCATTAGACGTATAGATAAACCGACACCATCCAACAGGTACCATACCCAACAATGGTAGACCTTTCGTGAGATTAACACAGGTAAAGTTAGCTCTAGCCACCTGATAGGAAAAAATTGGTTTCTTAGTTGCTTTAGTAACCAAGGGATGAACTACGTCCCATAGTGTACAATTGGCGGAAGGGTTGTCATATTTCATGACAGACAGGAAGCATTCTGGCGTAATGGCGGCAGGGATAATGCGAAGCAATGGCCGTGCCCCCATACAAACCACACAACTCTGATGAGTCACCTTTGCCGCTTCCTCAGTCAACAAGAGCCAGTTGTTAGAAAGGCCAGAGACACCTGTAGCGGTCAGGATTGCATCATCCAAAGTAGGTGGAGTGGTAAGTAAAATAATAGAATTATTCTTATTACCATTTTCATTAATAGCATGTGCTTTTGTGTTATTAATATGACAAATTCGAACCTTCCAATAGACTGGTGCAGTGGTACAGCTTACATAAGGAGCAAGTCTAAAGTCCTGGCAGCCTAATGCAATACCAGGATAGATAGTAAATTTGAGTCCTTTAGAGTTTTTTGTCAAAGTCAAGAGTTTCCTCCATTGTTTTCCTAATGTAGTAGAGGTGCAACTGGACCAGTCATAATTAGTCTCACATACCAAGTTTGTCCAAGTCCAATCGCTATGGGTGACCCCCACTGTCATATACCAGTCCCAGTCACGGTAGTAGGTAAGTTCTCTGAAGTCTACCCACGGCACTGTCGCAGTAGTGGTAACATTAAAGGGTATACATAATGTGGTGCTTCTATACAATTGTCTGGGCCTACAGGAAAGGGTGTTAGAGACAACTTGTCGTTTATTTACGTGGTGGCTGTGGCTTACATTCTGATCTGGGCTCAATGTGTCGGAGTGCAGGTTGGTCGGACGTATGGTTGTGGCATTGAATGTGTCGTTAGGTTTACTAGTGGGTGTAATGGGTGTCTGTGTCATGTGCTGTACTGACCAGAGTATGATTCCTAGAGTAACCCCAATAGTTACAATCAGCAAAACAAGGAGTGGAGCAGAGCACCCCAGTCTCTCCCATGGTGGTCTGTCCCTCCTCTGTCTTTCCCCTCCAGTATCTGTAGATGGGAGTCTCCTCCACATATTCAGATAGTGTTGGTGTCAAGAATTTGATCCGAATTTAATGTGATTAAATCACTTCTGACTTCAGTCAGGGTTCTGGAAGGAGTTGGTGCTGGTGTACAATGTGTCAAGTGGTGCCAAGGTGCGCCTGATTTACCTTTGACCTGGACTGAGTGTGAAGTAACCTCCTTCACTTCGTACGGTCCAGTCCACCTGGGATCTTGCCACTTTCTCTTGTGAACCTTGATCCTTACCCAGTCGCCAACTTTTACCTTCAGCAGCGCCGGATCTCCCGTCAGCTCCCCCTCTTGGACCTTGTGAATCTGTTTGGAGAGAGCTGCAGAGAGTTCCGTTAGTTTTCTCACATATTCAGACATTACAATTTGTTGTACATCAAGGGCGGGCATATGACCTCCCTCCCTTGGTGGACCAGGCATGACTCTACCAGTCATAATCTCCTGTGGAGAGAGATGGGTGCCTGCTCCTGGAGAGGCTCTCATGGCCATCAACGCCAGGGGCAGAGCTTCAACCCACGTCAACTTTGAACCTGCACATACCTTGGCTATCTTAGCCTTCAAAGTTTGATTGGCGCGTTCCACGAGGCCCTGAGATTGCGGCCGGTACACAGACCCAAACTTGTGCACAATACCGAACCTCTCCTCCACCTGTCTCAGGTGTTGGTTACTGAAATGGGACCCGTTGTCGGATCGAATTTGTCTTGGAACCCCATACCTTGGTATGAGTTCAGTCTGCAGCCACTTAATAACTGACCTAGCATCCTCACGTGCTGTTGGTATTGCCTCAACCCATTTGGAGAATCGATCTACCATTACCAATAAGTACCTTTTCCCATTAGTTACATTATCAGCCCCCATGTCAGTGTAATCTATGCTAATGTCCTGAAAACATGCATTAGGTACTGGGTATGAACCCATGGGTGTTTGGAAAGGTTTCTTTGGGTTGTGGCTGCCACAAATGCTGCACTCATCACAAAACAAGTCTGTCATGTCCTTAATGTGTGGGTGCCACCAAATATGGGAAACCTTCTGTAAAGTTTTGAGTTTCCCTTCATGGGTGGGCCCATGAGCCTCACGTATCAGCTCGGGACAGAGATTAGCTGGGGCCACCAACCTGCCGTCATGGCATCTCCAAAGTTCATCAGGTCCTTTGGTGGCTCCCATCTGTCCCCATACCGAGTGCTCATACGGGCCCGCTGTGAATTGTAGTTCCTTTATGTGTTGGTCTGTGAGTTCTGTTCTAGCTGGTTGAGTCTGCAGCACCATCTGTCTTGGAGTGTAGCCCCCAGCTTTCTTGGCTGCTTTGTCAGCTGCGTCATTTCCCTCGCTGACTTTGTTCTTGAGTTGCTGATGTCCTTTGCACTTCATGATGGCCACCTGCTCAGGTAGTGAGACTGCTTTTATCAGTCTCTCCATTTGTGCCTTGTGTTTGATCGGAAGGTTTCCTGTTGTGGTGAAGTTACGTCTGACCCATTGTGGTCCATCTGTATGGACTGCTCCATGAGCATATGCTGAGTCAGTGTAGATGTTCACAGTCTTTCCTTCAGCCTTTTCCAGGGCTTGAGTCAAACCAATGATCTCAGCTAGTTGGGCTGAGGCAGGTTGTGGGATGATGTCTGATTCCAGGGTCACGTGTGACCCGTCTGGAAGCTGCTGTACCACTGCATATGCTGCTATGTTCCCTTCTTCTCCTCTATAGCAGCATCCATCGGTGTACAACCATAGATCAGGATTGGTAAGGGGTTCGTTTCCCAAGTCTGGTCGCAGTTTCAGTTCCTGTGCCGCCCTCTCTTCGCAGGAGTGTGCCAACCCTTCTTCTGCATTGAGTGCGTCTGCCATGTTTTTGTCGGTGTTGACAAAAGTAATGTGTGATTGGGTGCATTTATTCTGGATTTTGTTCTTTCTTTCAGCGCTGAACGTGAATTCCTTGCTCATCAGATATGCTGCAACCCCATGGTGCGTATGGATTTCCAATTTGTGGCACATTACCAGGTGGGCGGTTTTTTCAATAGCTTTTGCCACTGCAGCCACATACCTGGAACATGTTGTCTGACCTGCTTCAATATGGTCCAACTTAGAGGAATGATACATCAGTACTCTTCTCTCCCCCTCTTGTTTCTGAAAAAGGATGGAAGAAGTGAACCCCTCCTTTTCAGAAACATCAAGATGAAATTTGTTTTTGTAGTCGGGTGCTGTCAGAGCTGCTGCCACCGAGAGATCGGTTTTTAGGAGAGCAAACGCTGTTGATGCTTCAGGTGTCCAGGTAAGTGAGGAGTGTAAGTTTCTTGGTCCTGCTTCTCTCACTATTTCTCTCAGTGGTTCAGTCCTGGATGTGTAGTCAGGGATGTGGGTACGGCTGTACCCTGTCAACCCCAGGAAGGACAACATGCCTGACACTGTGATGGGACGTGGATGATGGAGTATGGAATCTCGGTGGGATTTCGAGAGACCAGCACCTTCTCCTGAGATTTCTCTGCCAAGGAAAAGGACAGTTCTGCGACAGGACTGGACTTTGCTCATTTTGACCTTGTAGCCTTTGACAGCCAAGAAGTCAAGTAGGGTTTTTGTCATTTGTAGACAGAGATCAGATGTGGGAGCCCCCAGCAAAAGGTCGTCTACATATTGGATGAGTATCACTCCTTCAGGGATTTTCAATTCAGTCAGGTGTGTCTTCAAGATATGATTGAAGATTCCGGGAGAACACCTGTAACCCTGTGGAAGAACCGAATACGTATACTGTTGATGTTCATATGTGAAGGCAAAGAGAGGCTGTGAAGCCTCATCCAGTGGAATGCTGAAGAAGGCATTAGCCAGATCCACAACGGTGAAGTATTGGTGTTTTGGTGAGAGATTACTCAGTGTAATGTGAGGGTCAGGGACAGGTAGGTCAATGGGTGCAGTGACGTCGTTCACTGCTCGGAAGTCTTGTACCATCCGGTATGTTTCGCCTCCTGTTTTCAAGACTGGTAAGATTGGTGTGTTCCATGGAGACACAGTGCGATATATGACACGAGCTCCCAACAACCCATCTATGGTTGGTTTGATCCCCCTGGTCTGTTCAGGTTTCAGACGGTACTGTGTTCGGTAGATAGGAATTTGATCAGGGTTGAGTAAGGTGATGGTGACTGGTTCCACCTGTAGTTGTCCAACATCAAATGGGGTGTGTGTCCATATGCCTTCATCAATGGTGGAAAGCAGTGCTTGTGATGAGGGGTGGTCTGTGTAAGGTTTACCATGGTGTCTTGGGAGAGTCAAACGTTCAGGAAGGCAATGTTCCTCTGTGTCAACTGTCATAAACCTCCACATGTTCTCAGTGGTGGCTTTGGTTATTCCTGGAGTTTGGGTGGGTTCCCACTGGAGTTTGGATGCTCTTCTGATCATAGGCCCAAGGCTCCTTGCTTCAAAACCGTTTCCAACTGCCAGTGTAACATGGGGAGCAGATTCTTCGCCCAGTAGGTACCAGGATTTCAAATGGGAAGGTAGGATAACCGGAGCAGCCACTCCTTCTTGTCCACACACTATGGTACAACATCTGATTGTTGGTGTCAGGTGCATCATGTTTTCATCCCAGTCATCAGTATATGGGTTGACATCATTATCAGTCACATTAAGTGTACAGTGGATTTCAGCTTGAGGAGTCTTGTATGGGTGAAATGTGTAAATGAGTTGTCTCAGCTGGTTGAACTTGAATTGAACCTCAGGGGTTCCTTGGCCGGATTCGATGCACTTCAACCAGTATATTTCTTGGGTCAGGGAGAGCACTGGGGTTGGGATGATGGGTAGCATCAGCACCCTAACTGGATGAACTGGTGTGGAGGTAATGGGATCAATGGAAACCTCCACACCCTTTTCGGTAAGGTAGATTGAACATTTCAGTTTGCACAATAGGTCCCTTCCCAATAGGTTGATTGGACAGTTGGGACAATATAGGAATTGATGCTTCAAATTGGAAGGGCCCCATTGGAAGAGCAATGGTATGGTCTTGTTTTGTGCTTCGGGTGTTCCTGATACCCCCACCACCTGTATTGATTCCGAAGAGAGTGGTTGACGAGATCTTATGGCAGAGTACGTACATCCTGTATCTACCAAAAATTGGTGGGTAACTCCCTCCACTTCACACATGACAGTTGGTTCAGTATGAAGTGGAAAATGCTGACCCCCATTCCCGTTCTGTGGTGGTGGGCAGCTTCAGGGCCAGGGAGGATATTCGTCTGACATGCCCTGGAAGGTAGGAGCTGGCTGCTGGTTAGGCTGTTGGTTTGGGTCTTGTTGTGGGTGGTTATATGCTGGTAGGGCAGCATGTGGCTGGTACATCGGTCTTGGGCCTCCTCTTGATCTGAAGGCATAACCTCTACCCCTGTTTGCCAGCCAGTGTTGCTGTTGCGGACTAGGTGGTAATGGACACCATCTGACAGAGTGGCCATATTGATGACAATTGTAACAGGCCCCCCTATTACCTTGTGGCCTTGGCTGTCCCCATTGAGTCTGGTATGGTGCCACCGGTGGCTGATATGGTGGAGTTGGTGCTTGATAGTATGGCTGAGGCACCATTGCGATCGTTGGAAGTGTTGTTGGAGGCGGCTGCTGTGTTTGTATCATTTGTGAGACAGTTTTTTCAATTATTTGAGAAATGTCAGGTTGGTCTTCAGCCACCATCTGTTTCTTTGGCTTATCTCCCTTCTGTGCCTCTTTCAGTTGTAGCTTGAGCAGCTGCACCTGCAGGGATTGGACATGTGTTTCCGCCCCTCCCTTGTCTTTATTGTATTGGGTGATGTGATGATGGACATGGGAGTTAAACTGCGCCCTAGGGAGTGCCATTAATCCCACAGTTCCCCTTAGTTTGGTTCGAACGTCACTTGGGGTCCCGCTCACCACCATCTCTTTCCACATGCTGCACGTGGTGTCGGAGTGATCATATGGTTCGTCATGGACCGTTCTCCAAGTGGTTTTGGCCCTGTCCAGGTAGGCAGCTGGCTGTTCCCCAGGGCCGATGGTAAAAGAGGTCAGTGTTGCATGGTTTCGTTCTGTAGGATATGCCCTCCTCAGAACTTCCCACAACACAGTTCTATAGACTTCCGGTGGCGTCACACCTCCGCTCTTTTCCAGACCTGCCTCTCTTGTCAGTACCGTCATGGTGGTGTGATCTGTGGCCCTGGCCAAGAGTGCCTTCATGTCTGCCAGAGCAAGCCTAAACCCAGATGTAAGGGTTTGAAGTTGCAACAGCCAAGCAGACGCTCCACCATGGAGGCTGGGCATCTGATCCATCAGGGCGGTCAGGTCAGTCATCTTCCAGGGTTGGTATTCTTCATGTTGTTGGTCTGCTGTTGGTCTAAGTGGCATTTGGGAGTTCAATCCCCTTTCTCTAAGTCTGGCAGATTTTCTGATGGGTTCATGCAAGTCAACAACTTCCCCCACCATCACCCCTTTCAAGGCCCAGGTCTTCCCCTTCTCTGCTTCTTCTATTATGGTGGTGTTATGTGACGCCTGTCCCTGACACGCATCCCACTCAGCCTCATAGGTTTTTTCTTCCTTCCTTTGTTCTCCTTCATCATCCTCACTTGGTGGGTCCCCGATTGAGACCCCCCGTGAGCTTCTTAATGAGCCAGACCCTATCGACCCCCAAAGCTCATTGTCCCCTGCACCCCCTTCTGTCATGGATTGGGTACTTCCCCTTTCGACAAACCATTCTGAGAGTCTGGGTTTAGGCTGATTGGGTGCAGCTGCTTGTCTTAGGCCAGATGCTCCCCCTTTCCTGTATAGATCTGACGGTTGGTTTTGAGTCATCATTACCAGGGACTCTGGGTTGGAACCCCCACTTGTGGGACTGGGTCTGGGTTGGGTTCCGCCGGCCGGGTGTGGCTCCTCTCGTCCTTGTGGCTCGCTGTTGGCTCGGACTTCCACACAGTGAAGTACACCTTGCCCTACGCTTAGTGCCATGTTCCCCTCTAGGTGTCCTCCTTGCACCACGAACACAGGCGCTTGTACCACTGCAGGACTTAGGAATGGGTTATAAGGGTTAGTTGGAGGAGTGTGTGTGTATGCGGGTGGTGTGCTCTTCGCTTCCTGTGGCAGGGTCGGATACAGTGGTGCTGAGGGCGCTGGTATGTCACTCATGGACTGTGTCCCCACTATTGGTGTTGTCTCAGTTGTGGGTTCAATCACCACACCCATCATGTCTGGTTTCTTGTATGGGTGTGCTCGTCGTGTTTCCTCAATTGCCCACGTACCTATCCTTAGCTCAGCCTCTGCTCTCTCTCTGTGTTTAGTCCCTTCCTTCTTGAATAAGTGAGACTTATTCCTTACCAATTCACTTTCTGTTCCTTCCCTCACTGCCTCCCCTAGCTCTTTCTCCATAGAGGTGAGTTGCCCTTTAGACGGGGCACCCCCGCTAAAGTAACCTGCATGTGTCCATTTGAGTTTCACTCCCTCCCACACTTTCTTCACTGTCTTATACTGTTCTTTCCCTCCCGCTCTATCCTGTATTTTTTGATCTAGATATTCATTAAACTTGAGTTTTGGGACGGTAGTGGTTGCCATGGTTATACAGTTTTTTTTTTTTTGACTATCTTGGTGCACTTAGCCCGTCACTGGCCGAAACCAGCAATGTATTCTTGGCGCTGACTCAGACTTATCTCTGATGTCCCACCCTCGTACACAAAGAATTTTTTCAATAATTTATTATTAGGAATTATTTTGCAAAAGGTACTATTGTTTTTCAGTTATTCGAGTTATTGTATATCTTCCCAAAAGGTATCAGAATCGCCCTTTTGGAACAATACATTTAACAAACTCGAGCGCTCCCAAAATAATTATCAATTCAATTTTAGGAATTATTTAGCAAAAGTTATTATTGTTTTTCAATTATTCGAATTATTATATATTTTCCCAAAAGGTATCAGAATCGCCCTTTTGGAAGAATACATTAACAAACTCGAGCGCTCCTAAAATAATTACCAATTTAATTTTGGGAATTATTTAGCAAAAGTTATTATTGTTTTTCAGGTATTCGAGTTATTATATATTTTCCCAAAAGGTATCAGAATCGCCCTTTTGGAAGAATATATTAGCAAACTCGAGCGCTCCTAAAATAATTACCAATTTAATTTTGGGAATTATTTAGCAAAAGTTATTATTGTTTTTCAGGTATTCGAGTTATTATATATTTTCCCAAAAGGTATCAGAATCGCCCTTTTGGAAGAATATATTAGCAAACTCGAGCGCTCCTAAAATAATTACCAATTTAATTTTAGGAACTAAGGAAATACCAACTTCCACAAGAGGGAAAAAGTTCAAGTCAGCTTTTAGCGCAGCGGCTACATAACAAGCAAAATAGGACTCCGTGGTCCTCTTAAAAGTTATCAACTAGTTAGTCTCATGAAACGGCCAATCTTACACAACATTCAGGTTATCATTTCAACAATTAAATTTTTCATTACATATCAGCATCAACACACGAATTCAGTTTAAGTTCCTCACAGTACATATAGTTGAGTGCCACGTCAACCAAATTGCCCGACTATCTGAACTTGTATTTTTATTTTTATTTTTTTTGATTCTCCTCAAGGAGACTCCCAGTCGTTTAAACCATTCAACTGGCGTCTAGTCGGGAGAACCTTTTCTGGACTTGGATTCTCACGGAATTAACTCAACCCGACTATCTGAATCTTTTTATCAAGTCACCAGATCCTTCTCTTGTGGATCAAATAAAAGAGTCCATCGCTTGTGGACCAAAACCTCTGTAATAGGCTCCTCACTAGAAAGCCACATTTCAACAGGAAAAAAACCACTGTAACTAGACTTCTTCTCTTAGAGTCACATTTCAACAGTAAAAACCTAAGATTTCAGATATCAACAGCAAAAAATAAAAGGGTCCGTCTCTCGTGAACCACAACCTGTAACTAGACTCCTCCCCTAGAGAGTCACATTTCAACAGTAAGAACCTAAAGAATTCAAATATCTTTACATATATGCCTTTTGAGTCATAATAGATATGTTATAAATTTAACAGTAATCCATACTCACGCCCAGTACTACTGATCAAAATTTGGGTTTATCCTACAATACAATATGCAGATTTTGTTTTAACAGGTTCTGCTTACCTTTGTATTGACGGCCGTCTAGATCAGTTTCCTGAGGCGAGCTGGATTCCCGGCTGCTCCTGCGGACAGGTCACCCGTCCTTTCAGATCCGTCTCTTACTTGTCTCCTGTCTCTATCAACCTTTATGGACCGAATTCAGAGTTAGAAAACCACCCTCTGCTACCAAGTTTGTTGATGATCACAAGTTTACTGGAGAACGGAGACCAAGTAGAGACTTTTGGACAAGGTGGATGATTGTATAATATAAGGCAGTTTATTCAGAGGTAAAGATATCTGTAAATAGCGTGCACGGACCCGTTCGTCAACCTCGTAGGGAGATATCTGAGAGCGCGCCCCAAAACATTGTGTGCTGACATTTTATACAATAAAATAAAGTAGGTTGATTCTAGTAGTTCCGATCTTCCGATTGGTCCTGATGAGTTGGTCGAGGTCATCTCCATTGCATTGGCTCTGAGTCGGGTTCTCTGTCTTCAGATGTTCAGCCTGACAGAAGGGGTTTTTTGTGTGTGTGTGCTTAACAATGATGATGTGTGTGTATGTGTGTGTATGTATGTGTGTGTATGTGTGTGTGTGTGTATGTGTGTGTGTATGTGTGTGTGTATGTGTGTGTGTATGTGTGTGTGTATGTGTGTGTGTGTGTGTATGTGTGTGTGTATGTGTGTGTGTGTATGTGTGTGTGTGTGTGTGTGTGTATGTGTGTATGTGTGTGTGTGTATGTTTAACAATGATGATGTGTGTGTGTGTGTGTATGTGTGTGTGTGTGGGGGGGGTGTGTGTATGTCCTCAGAGCAATAACTCGTGAGTTTGGGAGAACTTGAGAGACCTATGGCGTGGGTGTTGTCCATAGCCACCTGCTGATAAGGCCGACAAGATAGAAGTCTTTGTGCATTGTATTAAGTCCAAAGGCCCCAACACAAGATGGGTTATGCACAAGATTTTAGTCAGACCAAGCTATAACATAATATATTTACCACGACATAGCTAGGCATACAAATAAGATAATTTATTAATACATTTGAAACAAGGTCTAGTTGCGGCTGCAACCAGACTAGATTGTGAACGACTCTTTGTGGAATGACTTGACTGCGGATAGGGAGATAAGCACATATCGTTCGCGAACTGCAGCAGGCACCCTAACGATTTGTTCTCGATTTTGTTCAGCAGATGCAGGCTGTTTAGGCTTCTACAAATCTATGTAGCTTTCAATAATCTATTAATTACATTCATTCTTGCACCATGAGATCAAATACCAGTTCTAAACATGTATTTTTCTTCTCTATGCTGCGTATGCATCATGATCTATTTTCCTGCGCGCACATATGATAGGCAGTTGGTGGTCGGAGCACGTCTCTGGAGCCGCTGAGCAGGTCAAACGAACGACTAAAAGGAACGAGTCACTCTGAAAAAAGTATCAGTCAGTAGAAAAGGTTGTTCAAAAATAAGCATTCGTGAACTGCACTTCACTAATTTCCTGTTCCTCACAGATTCACTCAAGTCACTTAAAAGTCTAGCGTGCTCCCAGTTACTGCCTCTTCTATTTGAATTATATTATATTGAATTCTGTATGACGTTGCAACCCAAGTCATTTGTGTCTATTTCACAATAAGCTTTGATAGTGGGTTGCACATATTAATATGATATACACTGAGTGTACAAAACATTAGGAACACCTGCTCTTTCCATGACATAGACTGACCATATGAATCCAGGTGAAAGCTATGATCCCTTATTGTTGTCACTTGTTATATCCACTTCAATCTGTGTAGATGAAGAGGATTAGACAGGTTAAAGAATGATTTTTAAGCCTTGAGACAATTGAAACATGGATGGTGTATGTGTGCCATTTAGAGGGTGAATGGGCAAGACAGAAGATTTAAGTGCTTTTGAACGGGGTATGGTAGTAGGTACCAGGCGCACCGGTTTGAGTGTGTCAAGAACTGCAACGCTGCTGGGTTTTTCATGCTCAACAGATTCCCGTGTGTATCAAGAATGGTCCACCACCCAAAGGGCATCCAGCCAACTTGCACAACTGTGGGAAGCATTGGAGTCAACATGGGCCAGCATCCCTGTGGAACGATTTCAACACCTAGTAGAGTCCATGCCCTGACGAATTGAGACTGTTCTGAGGGCAAAAGGGGGCAAAAGGGGGTGCAGCTCAATATTAGGAAGGTGTTCCTAATATTTCGTACACTCTGTGTATTTCCATATAGGGTATCTGAAATACCTTTGAGTGAGAAAGAGACAGGGAGAGATCATGAGAGATTTAAACATCAGTAAGTAGGGCAAAATAAAACTTCCTCAACAGAAACTCTCAATAGACAATGACAGATTTGCATCAAACCAACTAGTGTTTTATGTTGTTTTGCCAGCCGAAAAATGGCAAGCAAAGCAGGCCTGGAATATTGAACATGGTGTGGTTTGCTGGGTTCACAAACAAAATACTCTTATTGACAATCTCCCTTGCTATCTGAACAGAAGGAGTCCTCTGTTCAATACTGCATAGCAGGAACATGTTATTGTCATGCTAGCTTTGTTAGCTAACAGCCCACCATAATGTGACAATGCTAACCACTGTCTAAATCTGAGTCCATGTCTGGGGATGTCTAGAGAAGGTTGACACAATGGAAGACTGTTGAGTCCAGTCAACAAGGACATCATGACAAAGGAAGGAATACTCATTTTGATGGAACCATGAGAAAATTCTATGGAATGTTTTTGTGTTGGTTTGTAATTTGAAACCAGGGGAAACAGAGTGGACTGTTCCCCAAACTGTTCACATACATTGGATGTGTCTTGTGTGATATGTAAACACATTTCTAGTTCTGATGGGTATGTAACAGTGTTCACACATTATATCTGAGTGTATGGCAGTGTCATTTCTAGAGCATTATATCTAACAGCAATTGTCTTCCCTTCCCTTTCTCTCTCTGCAGTGTTTCCTTTGTGGTGGGGGGGCGGGGGGGCCAGCGGTGGTGGGGTCTGGGCCCAGGGCTGGGGCCAAGGCTGGGGCTTGGGCCGCTGTATGCAATGGGAACCAGGGCCTGGAGAGGGGGCCCAGGCCCCAGCATTTGACTGCCCAGTCTGGTGTGTCCTCTGCCGGGGATGCAGGGCCAGGCTCAGGGAGGCCTGCCAGAGAGGGAGGGGGGCCATCAGACTGCCCACTGACATGCTAAGCATCAAACTCCCCCAGCTCTTTGACATCCACCAAATCCCCAAGGTAAGAGTGGCCAGACTGAAAGAGAAACCTTTTGCAACCATTTCACAAACCTTCAGAGGTTTCACTGACTGAATGTTCATGTTTTACTAAATATAGGAAATGGTGTCGAGATCAGGATTATGTCACACAGTTCCCAGAGGGCTGTCTGCACTTATGTTCAACCCAGTCCTTGCTCCATCTTCACCCGGGTCCGTATTCACAAAGCATCTCAGAGTAGCAGTGCTGATATAGGATCAGTTTTGCCTATTAAATTATAAGGAATAAGAGGGGGGATCTGAATTGACACCCAACAACCTGCCTGCTCGACCCCATCCCCTCCTCCCTTCTCCAGACCATCTCTGGAGACCTTCTCCCATTCCTTACTTCCCTCATCAACTCATCCCTGACCACTGGCTGTGTCCCCTCTGACTTCAAAAGGGCCCGAGTCGCTCCCCTCCTCAAGAAACCAACACACGAGCCCTCTGACGTTAAAAACTACAGACCAGTATCCCTTCTTACTTTTCATTCCAAAACATTTGAGTGTCCTGTCTCTGACCAACTCTCTCGCTATTTCTCTTAGAACAAACTTCTTGATCCTAACTAGTCAGGCTTCAAGACGGGTCACTCAACGGGTCACTCAACCGAAACTGCTCTCCACACTGCCAAAGCTGACTTTGTCTCCTCTGTTCTCATCCTCCTAGATCTATCCACTGCCTTCGACACCGTGAACCATCAGATCCTCCTCTCCACCCGCTCGATTCTAGTCCCTCTCATCTTCTCTCTATACACCAAGTCACTCGGCTCCATCATATCCTCACATGGTCCCTCCGATCATTGATATGCGGATGACACTCAGCTACTTTTCTCCTTCCCCCCTTCTGACACCCAGGTGGCGACACGCATCTCTGCGTGCCTGGCAGACATCTCAGCTTGGATGTCGGCCCACCATCTCAAGCTCATCCTCGACAAGACGGAGCTGCTCTTCCTCCCGGGGAAGGCCTGCCCGCTCCAAGACCTCCATCACGTTTGACAACTCCACCTTGTCCCCCTCCCAGAGTGCAAAGAACCTTGGCGTGACCCTGGACAATACCCTGTTGTTCTCTGCAAACATCAGCAGTGACTCGCTCCTGCAGGTTCATGCTCTACAGCATTCGTAGAGTATAACCCTACCTCCCACAGAATGCGGCGCAGGTCCTAATCCAGGTACTTGTCATCTCCCATCTGGTCTACTGCAACTCGCTGTTGGTTGGGCTCCCCGCTTGTGCCATCAAACCCCTGCAACTTATCCAGAATGCCGCAGCCCACCTGGTGTTCAACCATCCCAAGTTCTCCTATGTCACCCCGCTCCTCCGCACCCTCCACTGGCTTCCAGTCAAAGCTCTTCTTTCTTCTGGCAAGCCTATGGTGGAACCAGCTTCCTCCTGAAGCTAGGACAGCAGAGTCCCTTCCCCATCTGAAACCCTACCTCTTCAAAGAGTATCTTAAATAATCCCACAGGACAGGTCTTGATGTCCTCCAGTTGTATGTTAGATAATCTCTTTAGTAGTCTAAAGTATGTACTGTATCACAGCAAATGTGTTTGTGTTTTGCCTTCAGGTGTTCCGGGAGGATGGGATCATCTCGGGCTACCGTCACCCCCAAAGCTCTGCCCTGGACTGCATCCTTAGCAGCTTCCAGATGACTAATGAGACAGTCAACATCTGGACCCACTTCCTGCCCACATGGTATGTACACGAATGCAAACACTGAATGTAGACGAGATCAGATCCATAGATAACGGGAGGTATTCTGTAACAATTAGGGCTGGTTTAGACTGGAAAGCATACGTATCAGATTGGTGTCTTCCTGTCTTCGTATCAAATCTTCCGATAACTCTCTAATTTCATCTGAATTTGAACTGACGGTGTTGCGACGCATCTAATTTCCCAGGTACTTCCTGTGGCGCTTCAGCGTCCTGTGCTCCACACTGAACTTCCTGTCGGAGAGCTACACCTGGCCGCTGCTGGTGTACATGCTGCTGATCTGTGTGTACCCCTTCACCTCCAGCTGTGCCCACACCTTCAGCACCATGTCCCCCGAGGCACGCCACATCTGCTACTTCTTCGACTACGGGGCCCTCAGCCTCTACAGCCTGGGTAAGGCCCACTGCATGAAGTCTGACTGTCTGCACTTCACGGTTAGACTATTTGTACTTCCTTTACCTTTAGTAATTTTTTATTGTTAAATTTCCTCCTGTACCAAGTCTGCCAACTCTCACAGTAGGCTACTGCTTCTTCTAATCCGACCTTGTGCAATACCACAAGGTACAGGCCAGGGGCAATCTTTCAAGTTCCAAAAAGTCTCTGCGAATTTGGGAAATTAGTTGCACGATTAGAACTTTATATCCTTGGCCACTACCACTTCCCACATTTGTAACCATTGTTTGTGTGGTAACGTCATTGTTTGTGTGTATGATTTGGCGCTGTGTGTGTCGTGTTGCTGTGCTGTCTGGGCTTGTCAGATTCACTTTAATTAAGGTTTTTGGCCCACAAAACCTCATAATAATATATGTCTTGTTCAAGTATCAAGATAAGCTAAAATCGGTTCGACAGCTCAGTATCAACAGTGAAATCAGAGATTGTTTTCTTCTACAATCCTTTGAATCACCTTTGAATAATGTTTGTCTTTCATTTAAAACATTCAGTCTTAGGGTTGCTCTTCCAATAGAGAAGCCATACAGGGCTACTTACAAACAGAGAGCATGTTGCACCAGATTGCACTGTCAGATTTAGGTCAACAGACAGCAGAGATTAAAATATCTGCATATGTTTTCCTCTCGGAACCAGCATCTGGGAAAGGTTTTTATGGATGTTTGCATACCACTACTCTACACCTTCACGTGGAGATTTTCCATGGATTAATGTCTGTGTCCACGTGCTTGCTCAACGGATTCACATACTTGGGTATTTGCATTATGCTTGTGAATACGCATGCTTTTCTTGGGTGTGTGCTTGCTTGAATGGCTGTGTGTGATAGACTTGTCTCTCTGTCTTTCGAACATAAACTTTGTCCCTTACTTTGAAAAACTGCCGCTTAAAGCCATATTAACGGATATGAGGCCCCTGCAATTTGATCCTTAATCTACCACAATTCTCCTTACTGTCAAAACATACCCAGCCCTAAATGTCCAAAAGTCAATTTCTGCAATAAGAATTGCAAATGTTTACTGTAGGTGGTGTTCTGCAGCCACGTTTATTTACAAAAGCCTGTAGATTTACCAGAAGTACATAATTGGGATTATAAACTGGTGCTGAAGCATATTTACAGCAAGTGCAAGGCCAATGTTTCATTAGTAGGTTGTTAGAGCCTAATTGATACAGTATGTTGTGAGCATTGCAATTTATAAGCATTTTAAGTGCTTGGTGAGTGTATGGTAGGTAAATGCATGGTAGATTTAGACTCAGATATTGTACAGTACCAGTCAAAAGTTTGGACACACCTACTCATTCAAGGGTTTTTCTATATTTTTACTATTTTTTACATTGTAGAATAATAGTGAAGACATCAAAACCATGAAATAACACATATGGAATCATGTAGTAACCAAAAAATGGTTAAACAAATCAAAATATATTTTATATTTGAGATTCTTCAAATCGCCACCCTTTGCCTTGATGACAGCTTTGCACACACTTGGCATTCTCTCAACCAGATTCATGAGGTAGTCACCTGGAATGCATTTCAATTAACAGGTGTGCCTTGTTAAAAGTTAATTTGTGGATTTCATTCCTTCTTAATGTGTTTGAGCCAATCAGTTGTGTTGTGACAAGGTAGGGGTGGTATACAGAAGATAGCCCTATTTGGTAAAAGACCGTCCATATTATGGCAAGAACAGCTCAAATAAGCAAAGAGGAACGACAGTCCATCATTGCTTTAAGACATGAAGGTCAGTCAATCCGGAAAATCTGTGCAGTCGCAAAAAACATCAAGCGCTGTGATGAAACTGGCTCCGCCGTGTCTTTGTGAGACGCAGAGTAGGTGAACGGATGATCTCCACATGTGTGGTTCCCACCATGAAGCATGGAGGAGGAGGTGTGATGGTGTGGGGGTACTTTGTTGGTGACATTGTTGGTGATTTATTTCGAATTCAAGGCACACTTAACCACAGCATTCTGCAGCAATACGCTATCCCATCTGGTTGCGCCTAGTGGGACGATCATTTGTTTTTCAACAGGACAATGACCCAAAACACACCTCCAGGCTGTGTAAGGGCTATTTGACCAAGAAGGAGAGTGATGGAGTGCTGCATCAGATGACCTGGCCTCCACAATCACCCGACCTAAACCAAATTGAGATGGTTTGGGATGAATTGGACCGCAGAGTGAAGGAAAAGCAGCCAACAAGTGCTCAGCATATGTGGGAACTCCTTCAAGACTGTTGGAAAAGCATTCCTCATTAAGCTGGTTGAGAGAATGCCAAGAGTGTACAAAGCTGTCATCGAGGCAAAGGGTGGCTACTTTGAAGAATCTAGAATATAAAATATATTTTGATTTGTTTAACACTTTTTTTGTTACTACATGATTCCATACGTGTTATTTCAAAGTTTTGATGTCTTCACTATTATTCTACAATGTAGAAAATAGTAAAAAAAAAAAAAAGATAAACCCTTGAATGAGTAGGTGTCCAAACTTTTGACTGGTGCTGTATGTTTTTTAACCTTTCAATGTTTTGTGTGTTTGTGTCCAGGTTGTGCCATAACCTATGGCTCCTATGTGATGCCTGACTGCTGGGTCAACAGCTGGCTGCACCAACACTTTGTGCCCATTGCCATCTGCAACACACTATTCTGCACCAGCCTGTCCTGCTATTCTAGGTAGGCAGCCACACTGTCTCCTACCCACAATGCATCACTCTCCTGGTCATTGAAACCATTGTAACTTTCCTCCCTCTGTTTTTTCATAGATTCCTAGAGCTGCAATTTCCACACCGGAGTAAAATTCTCCGGACAGGGGCATTTGTCTTTCCATTCATCTTTGACAACATCCCTCTATTTTACAGAGTGAGTGTATTTTAAGAAGGTGTAGACAGAGTTCACAGAAAGTCTGCTTGTGCAGTTATTGGGTTGCATTCTGTTTGTTATGGAACAGTTTAGATACGATTAATGCCTCTCTTTAATACTTTGACCAGGACTTTTGTCTCATTAACTTAGAAACGGATTTTGTGTAGAATAAATAAAGATTTGACCACATGCTGTTAAAGCTTTTAATCTATTGGCCGCTGTTTGTGCCAATGATCTTATGTGTGTGTGTGTGTGTGTGTGTGTGTGTGTCTGTGTGTTTGTGTAGCTGCTGCTGTGCTGCGGGGGCAGCTGCTATCACAGTGAGGCCCTGCCCAGTCACTGTTACCACCTCCTCTTCGCCTTCCTCACCTGCTTCCTGTTTGCCTCACACCTCCCAGAGAGGCTGGCCCCGGGGCGCTTCGACTACTTCGGTATGTCCACGCCAATGCCCGGTTACCGTGGCAACTGGAATTGGGAGGTTATACCAGTTATTGAGCAAGCTTTAGCTAGTCTGGCCAATTATTGTTGGCTCATATCGGTTTCATTTCTACTGTGTCAGTGATGGTCAAGTCTCCCAAGTGGCGCAGTAAGTCTCCCGAGTGGCGCAGTGGTTTAAGGCACTGCATCGCAGTGCTAGCTGTGCCACTAGAGATCCTGGTTCGAATCCAGGCTCTGTTGTAGCCGGCCGCGACCGGGAGACCCATGGGGCGGCGCGCAATTGGCCCAGCGTCGTCCAGGGTAGGGGAGGAAATGGCCGGCAGGGATGTAGCTCAGTTGATAGAGCATGGCGTTTGCAACGCCAGGGTTGTGGGTTCGATTCCCACAGGGGGTATGAAAAAATATTTAAAAATAATGTATGCACTAACTGTAAGTCACTCTGGATAAGAGCGTCTGCTAAATGACTGAAATGTAAATGTAATGGTACTGTAGGCGAATATTTGAATAGTGACAATTCTTTGAGCAAACCTGGTAAATCCTTATTCACTGCAGTATCATCAAATCCAAGCATTTTCAATGACTTTCTCTCTCATTGATATCTCTCTCCTTCTCTCTCTCCTCTCTCAGGCCACAGTCACCAGCTTTTCCACATCTGTGCCGTGGTGGGTACCCACTTCCAGATGGAGGCGGTGCTAGCAGATATGACCTCACGCAGGGCGTGGCTCATCACACAGGCGGCCGAACCCTCCTTCCTGAGTACCCTGGGGGCACTGGCCCTCGGCATCATCCTCAACCTAGGCATCATTGTCATCTTCAGTGCCCCTCTGCTGTGGAACCCACACCACAGTGCCAACCACCCACTGACGCCACCCACGAAACGCAAGCAACAGTGACACTCCCCACAACCAGTGACCACCCAGTATGTTCAAATGAAAAGGGTTGGCTAAACCATTCTCCCAGTCATGAACTTTGGAAATAATAACCACAAAAAGTTGTATTATACCTTTTAAAACCAGGTAGTATTTGTATAACTCCATTGGATTATTATCACAGGATGGTTTTTCTACATGTTATTCTAACGTCATTATAAGGTTTGTTTAGGAGTTTATTAATGTGTTCACTGTTTACTTTGAAGCTGAATACCCAGCAATTTCTATGAAGCCTTTCAGTTATTCAGTATCATTGTTTACTGTTAAAAGTTGTGGAGGTATTTAGAGTTAAAGGATCATATGCCGACTTCTTTTCACTTATACTTGAAAGGCTTTGGGTTATATGAAGCATATTTGATGTCTAACAACACATAAAAGTGCCTTCTTTTATAGATAGTGACACAAATGTTACCTAAGTACTCGTAACATTATTTCTGGTTTGTGAAATCTCAAACTGGAAAAATCTTTAACTGTAAAGTTGCAGGGAATTTTCATATTAATATATAAGTATTTAGCTACTGTTGTTCATTTGTCCTATATATTTGTAAGCCATTATTAGAACATCTCAAAACCCATATTTAATATAAAGTATGACTATCCATTACATTATTCTCATGACTTCTAAAATAATCTGCACTCTCACTAACTGGACTACTTAGTATGATTCCACCATTTTATTTCAATATTCACTACCATCTCATTTAAATCTACATAATATACGCAGTTTTCGATTGCTAGACCCCATTTCTCCACTATGAGTTGAATAGATTTACAGACCAGTATAGTGCTCTCTCAGATGGCCTGCTCTAAATGTCTAAAGCTGCTATCTAGAACCTAAAAGGGTTCTTCGGCTGTCCCCGTAGGAGAACCCTTTAAATAACCCTTTTTGGTTCCCGGTAGAACCCTTTTGAGTTCCTTGTAGAACCCTTTCCACAGAGGGTTCTACATAGAACCCAAAAGAGTTCTATCTGGAACCAAAAAGGGTTCTACCTGGAACCAAAAAGGGTTCTCCTATGGGGACACCCTTTTGTAACCCTTTTTTCTTAGCGTGTATCTGAAAGCTACAGCACTGTACCATGTCTATGATTAAAAGACAGGTGCCATTTTACAGATGTAGGTTTCCATGGAAACTCCATGGTTCTTCGCAGTATGTGTTCCTGTAAATGCTCAGCCACTTTTATTGTTCTTAGGAGTAATCTTATTTTTTACTTCTACCACATACAGTAATGGTCATTGGATACATTTTTGTGAAACACTACGTGCTGTTTAAATGTCAGAGAATTACTGAAATTCTCCTTTAAACATACCCATCATTGTAACATCGATAGGACGTACCAAATGATCCTGTTTATAACAGCTATCTGATGGAAGACATCTTAGATGATGGTGCACAACAGAACCTCATCTCCCAGGCATGTGGTTGTGGTCAGTGGAGGTCAAAGGGTCTTGGCACTGTCATGTGGTATCGTGGTGGTCATTACAGGTTTATGGTGAACCAATACACCACACCCCATGCTGATATAACATTGTCAGTGGCTATTGTTTACATGTATCCTTGAAAAAGAGTGTGGTATCTCTTGAATATGTATTCCTTGTAGTATATATAACAGCACTTACTGTTTCTGTTCAGTTGTAAAGCGTGGTGCATATGTACAGGTAACTGCCAAAATAAAGGAAACACCAACATACTGTAAAGTGTCTTAATAGGGCGTTGGGCCATAGGGCGTTGGGCCACCACGAGCCGCCAGAACAGCTTCTATGCCTTGGCTTAGATTCTACAAGTGACTGGAACTCTATTGGAGTGATGCGACACCATTCTTCCATGAGAAATTCCATAATTTGGTGTTTAGTTGATGGGGTGGAAAACGCTGTCTCAGGCGCCGCTCCAGATTCTCCCATAAGTGTTCAATTGGGTTGAAATGTGGTGACTGATAGACACACACACACCCTTTAAAACCTGTATGCTCCTTTGAGACCCTACTTTCAAAGTCACTGAGATTTCTCCTTCTAGCCATGGTAGCTAAAATAATGGGCAACTGGGCATTTTTATACATTACCCTAAGTATGATGGAATATTAATTGCTTAATTAACTCAGGAACCACACCTGTGTGGAAGCACATGCTTTCAATATACTTTGTATCCCTCATTTACTCAAGTGTTTCCTTCATTTTGGCAGTGATCAGTATATTTACGTGATTATTTTTCTAAACATTTTAGATTAGGAAAAGTTATTAATTACATCCCCAACATCATATGATCATTTCTTGTCATAATAGCACTTACATGTAGACCTAACACACATTATTGTATCATGTGTCTAGCATGTAAGGGAGACCAGTGTTGGTTGTCACAGTGCTTATAACTCCCAAACTAGAGGGCGCTGTGCAAACACACGCACACGCAAATTGACTCAAAAGGACATATGTTGTTCTCAAGGCATAAAATGCTGCATTTTGTTAGGAGTATCGTTTGATCAAAGAAGGCTATTTCTAAGACACTGTATACTATATTGCTTCATTTCCTGTTACAAAAGGAATAAACTACTAGCCAACATTGTGACAACCATCCCATCAGTGGAGGCTGCCTAGGGGAGGACGCCGCAAAATAATGGCTGGAACAGAGCGAATGGACTGGCATCAACACATGGAAACCATGTGTTTGATGTATTTGATACCATTCCACTGATTCCACTCCAGCCATTACCAGGAGCCCGTCCTCCCCAATTAAGGTGCCACCAACCTCCTGTGAACCTCATACTGTGTGACAACCAACCCTGCGATGAGGCTGGTTGTCACAAGTGGACAGAGTGTGTTTAATGGCTTATAACTCCATGTTGGAATAAGACATAATAATAGGGTCCCTATTTCAACGCAAGACCTTGGTCTTTCTATTAATGTTGAAAAGTCTTGTAAGATATACTGGTGCTGAGAAATACACACCAGAGTAAAATGTGTGACAACCAACCGCAGTCTCCCCTAAAGGCTTTGGGTGGTTATGAGGGAATAGAAAGTGATATTGTGGTCAGTGAGGGAAATGGACTGTGATGCAGGTTGAGGAATACAGAGCATAGTGTACATGCAGTATAGGCACACAAACAAACACACACACGTGCACATACACACAAACACACGTAATTTTACTCCAACGAGAGCCCTATTGTTTGAAAACCAATTTTTGTTTTGAGGGTTAGTGTATTGAACACAGAGAGACCCATAGAGTTCCCCTTTTCATCATTCTAATAGCACTCAGTTTTCCACTGTTGATTTTTGTATGGTGCTTTCATCGTCTTACAAGTTGTTTCTTGGAAGTGGGATGTGATTAGCGTGTGGCCGAGCATATCGACCATAACTGTATCTGAATACACATATTGTAGTGCTGATATACCTGCAGTTGGTGCATATAACCTATTGTCCTTTAAGTTGTTGAATATTTGAATGTTCAACAAAATATCAAAACATTCTGTTATGCTTTTATCATTGAAATTGACTTTAGTTCAAACTAGGTTATTGCTGAAAAAAAGTGATAACCTATTAGTTCAAATGTGTCTGTTTGTTTACGTCGATCACTTTCATGAAGCTACAATGATTCCCAAAGTTTGTTCATATTGAATGGCATGTTACAGTAAGTAAAACAGGAAGCTATGCAAAGATTTGGTTGGATGACACCACAAACCACACACCAATTACCTTCCAGTGATATGACTCCTGAAGAGTGCTAGGTTTTAGCAAAGAGGAAAGAAGCGGTTTGAATGAATGTCTGTGCCTATTGTCCTTTCATACTATCTTTAATTAAACCTTTATTTTAATTTAGCATATATGCTGTGTTTTGTGTGGAGAACTTAATATAGTTCCTGGGGAAAAAAACAGAAAAAAAAAACATTTCATTGTTTGCTATCTTGTTACTAAAAGTGTGTCAATGCTGCATTATTTGAGTGTATTATCACTGGAATAATTTCTCTAATAAAAATTACTCACCACATATTTGACAGCATTACTGTGTTTGTCTGTCAACTGTGTATATCAACTGTATCAGTTGAAATGTTGGATTGTGTAGGGGAGTACTGCAGTTCTTTTCCAATACAGCAGGTGACAACCTTTCACTGAGCAATGATCTACTGTAAAACAACCACTGTTCTACTGCAAGAGGGAACAAAGTATTGGTGTATGAATGTGAGCAGTAGGAGGCATGATTGTACAATGATTATTTTTTTTGCCTGTGTAGCCAACAAGTATGTAGCGAACCTCTTGTTGCCAAGCTTAGCCCACCTCATTTAAAATAGTGGAAAATGTAGTTATTTTGCCAGATTCTACCAAATTTGTTTTAACATACAACAACAAATATTGCTTATCTTGTTTTGAGGCAATTTGAGGTTCTTTTTTCTCTCAGTCAATGGGGAAGATGCTGAGATCTTGGTCTCTACACTTCAGATGGGGAATAGAGGCTCTCTTTCCTTGGAAAGAGGGTATTAGGGTCTCTTTTAAAAGGGGAGTGATAATGAGGGAGTTGAGATAGTAGAGGCAGACTCATTTGGCTCTAGCCCTGGAAGGAGATGGGCAGTGGAAAGTATATCTCTATAGGGGGTTGAAGGTATAGTCGGGTCTCTGCCTCGAAGACGTGATAGGAAACAGTGGTCCAGCATGAGCCTAACAACTGTTTTCATTTCCAATACACTAAAGAGAGGGAGAGAGCCAGCGATATAGCATTACTCACAACCCATTAGCACTCCTAAGGGAGTGGATATGGAAAAAAGGAGGGAGAAAAAAAGTGTGAGGTCAAGAGAGGCTGCTGTAATATACCTAAAGTGTGTTTGTTTGTTTGGGGGGTGATGTAAGGTAATATAAAACTTGATTCTTCCAGTAACTGATGTGTGTGGTGAGCGTTCCAGGGCGAAAGTACTGCTGTGTGTAATTCAGGTAGTTGATTACGGACCTCCACACAATAAAAGGTGCTTTTGCAGGCTAAAACGTTTACGTACAATTAGTCTGTATTTGTTCATTCTCAGAAAAATGATTTTAAAATGTACTGTAAGATGGTAGACAATTGGAAACGGAGCTCTTGAACCAAATGGTTGTTTTATTCATGTGCAGACGATATACATTTTTTTTTACATCAATAAAGTATATTTACATATTTACATTCAAAGGTGTCCCAATTGTTTTACTAGTCTTGTAAAACGTCCGCTTTTATTTTGAAGGTGAAAGGTTAAAATGGAGAGTCGACCTTGTTGTGTGTTTTGCCCAGACACATGCCCTGTGGTGTATAGGTTGTATCAGGGACTCTATTTCAATTCCATCTGTCACTCTCCTCCTGAAGTTTCGATCATTGTTATCCATCTGTTACTTGTGAAACCATCTCGCTGTATCTCTCTCAAACCATCTTGTCCCTTACTGGATTGCAGCAGCTTGCTTTGA
>NC_140000.1:23177785-23378054 GCF_964263955.1 Coregonus lavaretus | reverse complement strand
ACCCATCATCCCTGACTGTAAGTTCCCCTACTTCCCCTTGCCTGGACACTGCCCCAGCCCCAGCCCTCCCAGCCTCTACCCAAGGATGTCCAGGTAGATAGGGGGGCTCTTCACCAGGGCCAGGAGGCGGCTGTGGATGTCCTTGATGACCAGCCTCTGCTGGGGCTCCCTCTGCCAGCAGCCCTGCATCAGGCCGTGCACCTCTTTGGGGCAAGTGCGTGGTCTCTCCAGCTCCCGGCCCTGTGTAATGCACTCGATAGCCTGTGGGGGGCGCAAATAGAGGCAGAGGGAGGGGGTTAGAAATAGAAGGTCTGCTAGCTACGGTAACTCTAGGTTTTTGGTATGCCTCTTTATCTGGGGCTATTACGTCAGGGTTTGAATGTTTTCACGATCGTCACTTTTCATTCATTTGACCAGACAAGCTCAAGCCACCCTAGAGAGCTTGAGGTGAAGACACTTGGGTAAGAACAATAAGTGGAGTTGTCAAGATGAATCGACAACTTCTACATAATTCTGGAGAATGTTCTGTGAGAACCAAAGATGTTGCCTCTAATAAGCTGGTGATCTTGCAAAACAATGGAACGGTATTCATCAGAAATTATCAAATTGACCCATTCTTGCACTTGGCATGGCTCAATGCATTTATCACTGTCAAGGACTGAATTCCACTATGCCTATTCCCATTCAAGGACTGCCCTTGGCCCCACATCACATAAAGAGCCAGTGACTTAACCCTTTTAAAGAGGGTTATCCCTGACCTAATCCAATGAACTGAAGAGACCTGTCAGCACTGAACCTCATCATACTATAATACTGAGCTTGCACAGTTGGTTCCTTGGAAGTCGTGGGAACGTATGTTTTTGGTTTCCCATTGGTTCTGGGAACGAAGCCAAACATTTCCTGACCAGTAAAGCAGAACGTCTTTTAAAAGTTCTGAGAATGGAAGTGATAATTTTGCCTGTTCTGGGAACGTTTATTTTTAGGTTCTGATAATGTTTTACTATAGTTCCCTGAAAGTTTTCCTCTGAGGTTTTATTAACGTTCTGAGAACGGAAATGATAGGTTATTTACATTTTACATTTTAGTCATTTAGCAGACGCTCTTATCCAGAGCGACTTACAGTTAGTGAGTGCGTACATTTTCATACTTTTTCATACTATTTGAAGGTAATTAAATAACGTTCTGAGAACATGTTTCAATAAGACTGCTAGCTTAGAATAAATGTTTTAAACTCCAAGCACAGATAGGACACATGGAAATTAATTTGCTTAGGCATTAATCATGCAAACACATTTATTTTTTATTGTGGCACAGCATCAGTGAGATTCAAACCTATGATCTTCTGTTGTTTATCTATGTAATAAGTCCTCTGCACTACTAGGATGGAACTAGCATGCCATGTTTTTTTACTCATACAAAGCTGTTAATTTTATGTCATTTTAGTCCATAACTTTTAGGAAACGTTCTGTTAAAGTAATGAAACACCAAGACAATAATGTTTTTTTGTCAAGTTCCTTAAATGTGCTGAGAATGTTCCAAAGCAACTATCCTGCACCATTCCTAGAAAGTTGTGGGAAGGTTGTATGCATAATAACCATAGGACAACCACGCTCTCACCGAGCTCTAAGAAACATATGGTTCTCAGAACGTTATGTGTATCTTCATAAGTGAACAAAAATGTATAGTGACTTTCCAAGATGGCCGCCCGTCGCCTTATCTCAGACCTAAATGGAGAGTTTGGGATGATTTATCCCTGCCTTCCCTAATTAGACAACATGATAATTACGCAAGTCCATCATTGGCCGGGAAGGATTAGGTTAACAAGGTTAAACGTCATTGGCCCTGGGCAAAGATGAGAGCCAATGAGATTAGAATTGAGTGGACGGGAAAAGTGATCTACCATCCACTTGAAAGGAAAGAGGGTTCTAGTCCATAATGGTGCAGTTGCGGTCAGGACAGTGTCCACTTCTTGGGGTGCAACCTAAAAGGGTTGGACTGGGCCCGCCATGATTACTATGAACTCATTGATTGGCTGTATGTCAGCTGGGAAAACCGAGTGCTCTAGTATCGCTCTATGATCAAACACTTCACCCTCTATCCACAGGCTGTATGATGATGTGGTACAGTATTTACACTTTGCCTGGACACTGTTTCATTATTCAACACAACTAGATATCAGAGTTATATCTACTTAATTATTACTATGAATTTAGAAGGTTTTGATCACCAATACAAAGATGCCCCTTTCACACAAAAAAAGGTAGGTGCCCATATTCGTCCTATTTCACGTGAATTGAAATTGTGTTTTTGCATATCCCACTCCCCCTGAGACACCATCAGAGAGTAGGGACAGCCAGGGTCTGCCATCATGAACAGCATCCCTGGATAAATTAGGGTTGCTCAACAGCACATCAACAGATTTTTCACCTTGTCAGCTCAGGGATTCAAACCAGCAACCTTTCAGTTACTGGCCCAACGGTCTAACCACTAGGCAACCTGGCACCCCATGTTGCTGCCTACCCAGTGCCCAGTTCCTTACCTCACTGTTGGAGAGCTGGTACCAGGGCTGTTTCCCATAGGTGAAGATCTCCCAGAGGACCACTCCAAAGCTCCAGATATCACTCTCCGTGGTGAACTTCCTGTACATGATGCTCTCCGGGGGCATCCAGCGAATAGGAAGCATCGTACGCCCACCCACCTGATAGGGGTGAGGTCAATGATCATTCAATGGTGCATTTATAGAATTATAATTAATATGACAATGAAGATGATCATCAGATATACCATGCTACTTCATATGTGATAAGCCTATACATTGAAAATATCATTATGTCTTTTTTTTATACTGAACGAAAATATAAACGCAACATGCAACAATTGTAAAGATTTACTGAGTTACAGTTCATATGAGGTAATCAGTCAATTGAAATAAATTCAGTAGGCCCTAATCTATGGATTTCACATGACTGGGAATTCAGATATGCATCTGTTGTTCACAGATACCTTTAAAAAAAAATGGGCCTCACGTTATTTCTGTGCAATCAAATTGCCATCGATAAAACGCAATTGTGTTCATTGTCCGTAGCTTATGCCTGCCGATACCATAACCGCACCGCCACCATGGGGTTTTCTGTTCAAACAAAGTTGGAGGTGGCTTACGGTACAGAAATTAACATTAAATTCTCTGGCAACAGCTCTGGTGGACATTCCTGCAGTCAGCATGCCAATTGCACGTTCCCTCAAAATTGTGGCATTGTGTTGTGTGACAAAACTGCACATTTTAGAGTGGCCTTTTATTGTCCCTAGTGCAAGGTGCAACTGTGTAATGATCATGCTGTTTAATGCCACACCTGTCAATTGGAGGGATTATCTAGACAAATGAGAAATGCTCACTAACAGGGATGTAAACAAATGTTTGCACAACATCTTTGAGAAATAAGCTTTTTGTGCGTATGGAACATTTCTGTGATCTTTTATTTCAACTCATGAAACATGGGACCAACACTTTACATGTTGCGTTTATATTTTTGTTCAGTGTACATACAATTGGATATAATATTTTGTTAAATATTACATGACAATGAAATGTTGGATGACAAAATCCCCCCCTAAAAAAGTATTTCACTACTTCCACCTTTACCCTGTAGTAGTCTGTGCTGTAGATGTCCCGGGACATGCCAAAGTCTCCTATCTTGACCATCAGACCCTCTCCCATATCTCCCACCAGGCAGTTGCGTGTGGCCAGGTCCCGGTGCACGAAGTGAAGGGAGGCCAGGTAGACCATGCCCGAGGCGATCTGGGCGGCGATGTCCAGCATCTGGGGAAGAGTGAGCTGGCCCAGTGGGGGCATTTTCACCTCCTCCAGGATATGGGCGTCTGGACCGTGGGCCCTGGTGGACAGGGGGAGGACAGGTCATGACCTTTACAGGCTTTTGGGGCTTTTGGGTGAACGGCATGAGACATACTTTGGCTGATATCCATCAGGGCCCGTATTCACAGAGTCTCAGAGTAGTGTTTATACAGGATCAGTATAGCCTTTTAGATTATAATGAATATATGGACAGGGAGACCTGATTCTGGATCAGTGCTCCTACTCTGAGACGCTTTATGATATGGGCCCAGCTCTCCCATTGGTCATCCAGATTAATTTAGGCTTATGATTGGTCCTTTGATGCATGAACTTTTGCACCAACCTAGTGATGCAATATCAACATACAGTGACCAGATGGATGATTACTGCATGCAATCTGCAGATGGAACATGTTGGACATATATGAGATCCTTTAAGTGTAATAGAGGCGGTCAGCTAGAGACCAAACCATAACAAAACAACTTAACAAGATGGTTAATAGGAAACATAAGGCTTGTTATACGCCTTGCATTCATTTGGAATAATTTGATTCCGAGATGCATGATAGCCTTATTCTTCAAACGTTCCACAGTTTCTCTCAATATCACATCCACCCCACCCACTCTGGCTTGTAGCTCACTCCCAATAAGCTCCTCGATGTCTCCATCAATCCTAATAGAATGCCTCTCTACTTTGTCACGTGCAGGAAGTTGTCTATTCTATCACTATTAGTTTAACAGGCAGGTGGTAGGGTAGACGAGCAGCTGCCTCATAGGCCAAGAGACACTCATCCATTCTGTCTGCTTGGAAATGTGATTTCCATCTATCCATGAACATGGATAGTGTGGGCTGTGTCTGTGTGTGCATTGAGTCTTCATTCCCAGTCTGGCCCCATTGGACACCTGGCAGTGACAGACATACACTGTCTATGTCTGTTTCAATGGTGTCTCAGACTATGTCCCAGGTGCAGCATGAGTGGTCATCTACAGTATCAACATGGTGCTCTATCTGACTGCTCAGTGAACATCTCTCCTGCATCCATGTTGGACCAGACTATCTTCAATGACATTTGAAATGCATCTAAAATCACATATTCAGTCATCCCAGCTCACACAAATTATTTGGCACTCCCACAACTAAGTGTCCTAACCACTGCAACACACTGTTGGTCCATATGGTCCACCCCAAGTGGCTTGTTGTCTTGGGTACACAACAAGGTAGAGCAATGAGGGCGAAGGTGTCTACAAGTGTGGCTTGGCATAGAAACAGTTGTATTTGTGTGGTTCATCAAGGTCAATTAAGTGGCTTTGCTGAAGAGCAGTGGACACAATGATGCAGTGAGGTCAGAACAAAACCTTTGGCTTCTAAATAGTTACCATACTGAAGCTAATTAATTGAAGTAAGCAGGGGAAGGTTAGCATGAGGTTATCCCTGTGGGGTTTAAGTATGAGGTTCTGTTTCTTTTCCATACCTGAGGAAGCGGTTGAGGTCTCCATGTCTCATGTATTCAAACACCATGGCCAGTGGCTCTCCGTCTGTACACACTCCATAGAAGCGAACGATGTGCTGGTGCTGGAGCACTGTGAGCAGCTCAGCCTCTCTCTGGAAGTCCTGCCGGGTCGACTCGTTGGCATCCTTCAGAGTCTGACCACAGAGAAACACAGTCACGGGAGGATATGACATCATAATGTTTAGGAGTTCTAAACTTCATGTAAGGCACCTCTGAAAGTGTGGCAATGGGTGGCAGTCTCATGCATACCTTGATGGCCACCAGCATTTTGTCACTGTCCGGACTGAGGTTGGCACACTCTGCCAGGTAGACTTTGCCAAACGCCCCCTCACCCAGTTCCCACTTCAGAACTATGTCCTGTCTTTTAATGTGCTGCACACCTGTACATACACAGATAAAGGTGTTTAACATTGGGCCTTGTAAAACAGAATAGGATCACTGCATTACCAACTTTATCTAGGGAAAAACATGGTAGATACAGTATATTAAATGCAATCATAATGAAGTTAGCGCGTATCCACTCCCTAGTTGTATTCCGATTCCACTCACACATGTCTTTGTCTTTGAATATGCCACAGAAGTACTGGGGGTTCTCCACAAAGCTGGACATGCCAGAGTCATCAGAGGAAGGAGGGCTGGCCCCAAAGTTCATGAAACGCAGTGACACAGCAAGATCATCCTCTGTTCCCAAGACAGATGAACCTGGAGAGAGAGTGAGAGAGAGAGAGAGAGAGAGAGAGAGAGACGTGAATGTGATACATCCATTTACTTTTCAGCAATTTATGGATGCATTGTTCAGTAACAAAGAAAATGTCGGAAAGTGGACGTCGGAACGGTAAGCAACTACTGTATTATCTGCAGACAGTATTAAAAGGCAAACATGTGCCGAAAACCGTAAAACCCACTCATCGAGAAAACCGCAGAACCCCCCAGAGCCACTGATAGAAAATGGTGGACGGCAGCAAGCGAGGGAAAACGAGTCGGCCAGGAGGGGGTCCCACTTAGGCAATCAGGCCCACTTAGGCACTTTCTGGGGGGGTCCGAGAGGACCTATCACGCCTAGCTGGCCTCTATCAGTCTTCTTTAATGGCCCACGCAGCAGCTAGGGGCTCCTGACGCAGTTCACTGCTGTAATTAAGGCACTCTAACTGAGATGTTGGGCTGACAGTGTGCAAAGTTACAGCCTGGCAGAAACCTTATATTGCCTGGCCTCATGTGAATTACTTTCAGAGGAATACAATGCTTGCTTCGGAAATATTGGCAATTCCAAAGTGATAATGAAAGAAATGAGTTCGCATTGTCGCTGGCTTTTGCATCTTTCAGTTTAAAATGGATATGCGTTTTCAGAGAAGTCTTTACCGTTGGCAAAGTGTCTTATTCTCCTGGGGTTGTCTCTTATTGAATGCTCCAGACAGGGACATGTCAGAATTCACTCTCAGCCCTTCACTTTCTAACAATTGATGCGTTTTGAGAACAACATACCCATCTCAAGTTGTTTCATAGCTGTCTTCTATGAAAACTCAAGTAACGTGTTGCTTACTATTACCCCTCTGAGTATAGGACACTATATTTTGTGCAAAATGACAACCGACAGACACTACTGTGGTATTTCAAACCCATTGCATAGTAGAGTGTGTCACTTACGGTGAATACCAAACTTGGACTGCTGTCCACACTTGTTGATGACCAGTACCATAATGAGGAGGAAGGTGCAAGCAAACACAGCCAGACCCACTGCCACCGACACCTGCACAGAAACATAATTAGCATCAACATAGCCTAGCATAGCATAACATAACATTTTCTAAAACATTAGCATTAGCATTCCATACTGTGTGTTATATTATTACTATGTTTCAGACCCATTGAATGGCTTCTCACCCCAAACACTCTGCTCTCCAGGTTCTCAGTGACATCCTCATTAGATTGGTTGGTGGGAACTGGAGGGAGCATAAAATGAATCATTAATAATGGATCGTTACTCACAAATCACCATGATAACCACAAATAAAGTATGCAAGACACTGACACACAGTGTATTAAAAAATAAAAATAATTGGATATGTGGAGTATATGAAAGCAAAATCCTGGGTAATTTACACTCTACTACTCGTGAAATGTATTTTTTGTTCTCGTTAGGTACAGTTATCTGTTTCTATAGGGTAATAATCGCTGTCAAAATAACATTCAAAAGGCTTACGTGGATCACTTTCTTCAAGGACTGGCATGAAGAAAAAGAGGAGAGGATGACAAATTTAGACTAAGTATAAAGTACATACTGTATATGCAAGCACATGAGACGGTATCTAACATAACACAAGTTGGTGAAAAGTGAGGGTCAGTATCATAGAGATCCTATTAAATTACTATTATTATTATTATTATTATTATTATAATTCCTAATTCTATAGCGTTTAATTTCAGACAATCACCTGGGATGATGCCCTCAGGGTCAAAGGGGTCAAAGGGGTTGTTCATGAAATTCCCTGTGGCCGTGGCTCGATCCACGCCCAGGCTGTTCTCCACCATGATGGTGTAGAGGCCGTTGTTCAGGTGGGTGGGCTTGTTGAGGAATAGACAGCCGTGCTTCACAGAGCCATCATCCGAGTCAGGAATGAACTGTGTGTAGGTGTAGCGGCCCTCGGTCAGGTTGGCGCCGTTGAAAAGCCAGTGGATGGATGGCTCAGGGTTCCCGTCCACCTTAAAGGGGAAACACCAGTGGTGCTGTGGCTCGGCGTCGTGCAGGAATATGATTTTGGCTGGAACTGGATGGAAGACGTGAGATGTGGTCCATTAGGATGTGAATAGGTAAGGAGACAACAAAAACAAAGGCTATATTTGAATTCAGAACATTCCCTCAAAATCATTTACACTAAATGTGTGTAATTCATTGAACATGATATTAGAATGAGATCACATCTTGCGGAAATAATTATCCACAAAGCTATAACCATCGTTATCTACACATGCATTATCTCTTTGTGCTGAATTTGCAGATTACCACATCCAACCTGTTTTAGACATTAAGTCATTGGTTGGTCAGTAGAAGGTGCAGCCTCATCCAAGTGCCCTACAGGTTCCTCCTATGAGTTTCCATGAATCAATGTTCTCCATCTGTACTGTCAACCTGTTGACCTGTTATGAATAATGAATCCAGGTTTTGTTAGGGCCCCTGACCACAAGAGCTACCTGGAAGCACCGAGCTGACAAGAAGCTACAGGAAATGGCTTCTTTAGATCGAAGGTTATGCTGATGTATAGCGACCCCTCACTCTGACAATTTCCACCGACCGTTCCATTGCTCTTAACCCATGTCCCTACTGTAGAAAATGCTGTGCTAAGGGGATACCAATGCATTTGTCTCTTTACTCTAGATTATCTCTGAAAATGGATGCTAAAGACAGTCATGGGCGGCAAACATTAGCACAATTAGCACAACCCATCAGGTTTTACTTAATGTCCCCAATTTCTTTATAGTGGGGTTAGAAAAGAGCACAATATGAGTTTTGTTGAACTCTGTCTGGAATGAAAGACTAAATTATAGCTAACCGTTCAACGTTTTCTTCGTAGATAAGATTTGTTTGATTGATTCTTGCAATCGATTTCTAGGGTGTAGTCTATATTTTCATTTTGAAAAAACTTTTCCCAAATAAGTTTATTTTATATACGGTGCCTTCAGAAAGTATTCAGACCCCTTGACTTTTTCCACATTTTGTTAGGTTACAGCCTTATTCTAAAATGTATTTAAATAGTTTTTTTCCCTCATCAATCTACACACAATACCCCATAATGACAAAGCAAAAACAGGTTTTTAGACATTTTAGCACATTTATTAAAAATAAAACTGAAATATGACATTTACATAGGTATTCAGACCCTTTACTCAGTACTTTGTTGAAGCACCTTTGGCAGCGATTACAGCCTCGAGTCTTCTTGGGTATGACGCTACAAGCTTGGCACACCTTTATTTGGGGAGTTTCTCCCATTCTTCTCTGCAGATCCTCTCAACCTCTGTCAGGTTGGATGGGGAGTGTTGCTGCACAGCTATTTTCAGGTTTCTCCAGAGATGTTAGATCGGATTCAAGTCCGGGCTCTGGCTGGGCCACTCAAGGACATTCAGAGACTTGTCCCGAAGCCACTCCTGCGTTGTCTTGGCTGTGTGCTTAGGGTCGTTGTCTATGTTGGAAGGTGAACCATCGCCCCTGTCTGAGGTCCCGAGCGCTCTGGAGCAGGTTTCCATTAAGGATCTCTCTGTACTTTGCTCCGTTCATCTTTGCCTTGATCCTGACTAGTCTCCCAGTCCCTGCTGCTGAAAAACATCCCCACAGCATGATGCTGCCACCACCATGCTTCACCGTAGGGGTGGTGCCAGGTTTCCTCCAGACGTGAAGCTTGGCATTCAGGCCAAAGAGTTCAATCTTGGTTTCATCAGACCAGAGAATCTTGTTTCTCATGGTCTGAGAGTCTTTAGGTGCCTTTTGGCAAACTCAGAGCGGGCTGTCATGTGCCTTTTACTGAGGAGTGGCTTCCGTCTGGCCACTACCATGAAGGCCTGATTGGTGGAGTGCTGCAGAGATGGTTGTCCTTCTTGAAGGTTCTTCCCTCGATTGCTCAGTTTGGCCGGGCGGCCAGCTGTAGGAAGAGTCTTGATGGTTCCAAACTTCTTTCATTGGAGGCCACTGTGTTCTTGGGGACCTTCAATGCTGCAGATATTTTTTGGTACCTTTTCCCAGATCTATGCCTCGACAAAATCCTGTCTCGGCGCTCTACGGACAATTCCTTCAACCTTATGGCTTGGATTTTGCTCTGACATGCACTGTCAACTGTGGGACCTTATATAGACAGGCGTGTGCCTTTCCAAATCATGTCCAATCAAGAAACATCTCAAGGATGATCAACAGAAACAGGATGCACCTGAGCTAAATTTCGAGTCTCATAGCAAAGGGTCTGAATAAGCTATTTCTGGTTTTTATTTTTAATAAATGTGCTAAAATGTCTAAAAACCTTTTTTTGCTTTGTTATTATGGGGTATTGTGTGTAGATTGATGAGGGGGGAAAACGATTTAATCCATTTTAAAATAAGGCTGTAATGTAACAAAATGTGGAAAAAGTCAAGGGGTTTGAATACTTTCCGAAGGCACTGCCCCTGCAGCACCAATCGCCTGAATCCCAGGAAGTGGTCAGACCAGCCACTCAGCAGAGCAGAGACCTGGCTGTAAACACCCCGTTGATCGGGGAGCTAATTAAGGGTAATTAAAGGCTAGCGGTTAATGAGTGTCCATCCACCAGGGGGACTGATGTTGATAGATTAGCTGCACTAACGCACTTACAGGCTGCCAATCACACCGGACGAATACTGTGTTCCGGAGTAGGAGGGAGAAGTCCATTAGCCGGGTCTAAAATCAAATCTTACCACGCTTATCAGCCCATTTTCCTCCCTGCATTCATTAACTGTCCCTCGATGCTCATGCATTTGGCTGCAGTTGATTGCGCCCAACTCTTTTTGGGCTTTATTTTCCAACGAGTGTCACTGAGTCAGTGATATATGATATTGTTTGGGCAATATTTTCTGTAATGTATTGCAAATGCATTGACTTGCTCTCTTCTGTGGGACCACAGATTGCTGCGATTCAGAAATTTTTCAGGAGCAAAGCTGGGCTAAGGCAAAACCACAGTCTCTGACAGTATAATGTCTCCTCTATAATCAGAAGTCTGTTCTGTTCTGTCTTTTGTTTGAGGTCTTTGTCCGTACGGTTGATAAATGAGAAAAATGGGACTATAAAAAGAATGCATCACTAATGTAACGTTATAGTGATGTATTACTAATGCAGTGGCAGGTGCGGCAGAGCCCCAGCTGTTTTGAGCCTCACCTGTTTAGCTAAATAATATATATACACTACTTTTAGAACACCTACTTATTCAAGGGTATTTCTTTATTTTTACAATTTTCTACATTGTAGTATAATAGTAAAGACATCAATATTTGAGATTCTTCAAAGTAGCCACCCTTTGCCTTGATGACAGCTTTGCACATTCTTGGCATTCTCTCAACCAGCTTCATGAGGTAGCCACCTGGAATGCATGTTTAATTGACCGGTGTGCCTTCTTAAAAGTTAATTTGTGGAATTTCTTTCCTTCTTAATGCGTTTGAGCCAATCAGTTGTGTTGTGACAAGGTAGGGGTGGTATACATAAGATAGCCCTAGTTGGTAAAATACCAAGTCCAAATTATGGGAAGAACAGCTCAAATAAGCAAAGAGAAATGACATGAAGGTCAGTCAATACGGAAATGTTCAATAACTTTTAAAGTTCCTTCATGTGCAGTCGCAAAAACCATCAAGCGCTATGATGAAACTGGCTCTCATGAGGACTGCCACAGGAAAGGAAGACCCAGAGTTAACTCTGCTGCAGAGGATAAGTTCATTAGAGTTAACTGCACCTCAGACTGCAGCCCAAATAAATGCTTCACAGAGTTCAAGTAACATCCCACCGTGAAGCATGGAGGAGGAGGTGTGATGGTGTGGGGGTGCTTTGCTGGTGACACTGTCAGTGATTTATTTAGAATTCAAGGCACACTTAACCAGCATGACTACCACATCATTCTGCAGCGATACGCCATCCCATCTGGTTTGCACTTAGTGGGAGCATAGGGGTTGGTAATGTTCTCTAGTTGCGCCGTGATTGGCTCAGTGTTCAGTCACTCATGGCGACACTACATCACCGCAAAACCTATTGGGAGAGCTCGAAAATTCAAGCCCCTTGGGTGCTGCCATAGAAGTGCCCTTCCAAAAAGGTTCAAGGTCATTGGCCACAGATAAAATTACATCAAATCGCGTTATATCTACCGTAGCTTTGATTGGACTGATCATGTCAACATCATACTTTCAAAATCTTAGCTAGCAAGCTAGAAAGTAGTCATCATTCCAGGAATACCTGGAATAGTATAAAGTAATCATTCTACCCCCCCCCCCCCCCCTCCCACACCCCCCCATAAAAGATAAGTTGAATGCACCAATTTGTAAGTCGCTCTGGATAAGAGCGTCTGCTAAATGATGTAAATGTAAAATCATCATGAATCAAGTCGACATTCTACTGGCAAATCCTTTTCAATCCTTGTCATATGAAGATAAATTATAGATAAACATATTGGTGCTCATCGGCCATTGGATATAAATATTACACAACAAGTTGGAAATCGCAAATTCAACTGGTTTGGAAGGAATCAGTGTGTCACGATCGTCAGGGAGAGACCAAGGCGCAGCGTTGAATGCGAACATATTATTTATTAGAATGATCACACGATCAAAATAACAGACGAAAACGTGATGTCTCTGGTTACATAAACAAACCAAATAAGAACAAGAAACCACAAACACAAAGTGCAAGACAGACAGTTAAATATGGCTCCCAATCAGAGACAACCAGCTGACACTCGTTGCCTCTGATTGGGAGTCACTCAGGCCAACATAGAAATACAAACATAGAATTACACACCCTGGCTCAACATAACAGTGTCCCCAGAGCCAGGGCGTGACAGTACCCCCCCCTAAAGGCGCGGACTCCGACCGCGCCAACTAAATACCACAGGGAAGGGACCGGGTGGGCACTCCGCCTTGGCGGCGGATCCGGCTCCGGGCCTGATCCCCACTCCCTCTCCAACCCCCCAAAGTACCCCTGGTCCGGTCTGGCCCCGCTGGCCGGAGCTGGACTGCACACTGATGGAGCGGATTGCTCTAGCTCCGGCGTAACGCATCTGACCGGTGCCGGACCAGGCACCAGTGGAACAGGCACGGGCCGTGCCGGACCGACGACGCACACCACTGGCTTGGTGTGGGGAGCAGGAGCGGGCCGGACAGGGCTGACGAAACGCACCACTGACTTGGTGCGGGGAGCAGGCCGGGCCGAGCTGGCGACACGCACCGTAGACTTGGTGCGGGGAGCAGGAACGGGCCGGACCGGGCTGACGAAGCGCACCACTGACTTGGTGTGGGGAGCAGGAGCGGGCCGGACCGAGCTGACGACGCGCACCACAGACTTGGTGTGGGGAGCAGGAGCGGGCCGGACAGGGCTGACGAAACGCACCACTGACTTGGTGCGGGGAGCAGGCCGGGCCGAGCTGGCGACACGCACCGTAGACTTGGTGCGGGGAGCAGGAACGGGCCGGACCGGGCTGACGAAGCGCACCACTGACTTGGTGTGGGGAGCAGGAGCGGGCCGGACCGGGCTGACGACGCGCACCACAGACTTGGTGCGGGGAGCAGGAATGGGCCGGGCCGAGCTGGCGATGCGCACCGTAGACTTGGTGCGAGTGGCAGGAACAGGCCGGACCGTACTGGGAACACACACCACTGGCCCTACGTGGGGATCAGGAACAGGCCGGACCGGACTGGCAACACACGCCAGTACCTCTCGCCGTGCCTCTACATCCTCCACCCCCTCTTCGACCAGTGGCCCCCGTAACCTGGCGGCCTCCTCTGCCAATCCGCTGGGCCGCTCTGCCGCGGTCTCCTGCTGGCCCGTCGTCCACGGCGTTAGCCCCCCCCTAAAAAAATTCTGGGCGTTTCTCCTACCCGTGGACCAGGTCTCCATGTCCCTCGCCAGCCTTTCGCCCTTCTGCCCCAACGTCAAGCCCTTCTCTTCCTCACTCGGCTTGACCCAGTCGATGAGGCGAAGGAGATCTGTTAGGGATCTCCCTGGCGATGGCTCCTGGACACGCTGCTTGGTCACATCTTGGTGGTTTCTTCTGTCACGATCGTCAGGGAGAGACCAAGGCGCAGCGTTGAATGCGAACATATTATTTATTAGAATGATCACACGATCAAAATAACAGACGAAAACGTGATGTCTCTGGTTACATAAACAAACCAAATAAGAACAAGAAACCACAAACACAAAGTGCAAGACAGACAGTTAAATATGGCTCCCAATCAGAGACAACCAGCTGACACTCGTTGCCTCTGATTGGGAGTCACTCAGGCCAACATAGAAATACAAACATAGAATTACACACCCTGGCTCAACATAACAGTGTCCCCAGAGCCAGGGCGTGACACAGTGGCTATCTGCAAGCTTTGCAAAGCAATCACTAGCCTGCTATTCAGTGGGGAGGGTGTGTGGTCCAAGTCTGTGTTTAAGGGTCTCTTTTCCAAGTTTAAAAGGATAAACATTCACTCACAACACACCATGGGCCAAAAAAGGTTGAAGACATTGGCCATGCTGTCAATCCAGCATGACTTCTGCCGCGTTCAAAACAACTGGAAACTCGGAACTGGGAAATCTCAGACTTCAGTGAGTTCAAGACAACTCTGAACTCTGAAAAAAACTAGGTCCGACTAGGAAAATACGTTTTGAACGGTCATCCAACTCGGAATTCCAAGTCGAGAACTCGGGCCTCTTTCTAGAGCTCCGACCTGAAGATCACTGACGTCATGATTCAACCTTTTTTTTCTTCAGAGTTCCCATTTGTCTTGAAAGCACCATAAATCCAGAGAATGCCAGACTTTAATGACAAAGTTTGATGACAAAATTTGTCCACATGGACCCTCACGGCTCCTTCCTGTTCAAGTGAGCACAGCACAACAAGGTGAGTCCAAATGTATTGTATTCTGCTGAATAAATGATGTAATATACCAGGGAGATATGTATACTGTAGCTAAGAAAGTCATACTAAATGTATGTTGTGTAGTAAGCTGTTAGTAGCCCATGTGCCTCACCCTAATAATTTTGTCCCTTTCCCCCTCATAATTTAGCCTACTGTTCTGACTTGGTGGTGCACATGTAGCCTATAGCCTGTTTTAGAGAAATGTAATCATTTAATATTGTAAGAGTTTTCATTGTCTGCTTATATGCCCCCTTTATTTATCCTACAGTTCTGACTTGGTGTACAGGGAGAATACGGCCCATGTTCTGAATTCTGTCGCTGTACATTTCAAAAGTGCTGTACAAATAGTTATATTGACTATGTCCGTCCTAGCTCGCTTATTAATGGCTTAATCGAAATTACGGATTGCCTCTTATCCACTCGTCGTCCCCTTATGCCATAGTTTGTACATCTCAATTGTTAGTAGAAACCACATTTGTTTAAGCAAGTCAGCCATATCAGCTATGTTTTTTTAAAAGGCAGTAAATGAGGCTGAATTAACTGTTTCGCTGCCAGACAAGGCTCCTCTGATGTAGCCATGTGTAGTGGTAGTAAGGATTCACTCCATGGTGCTGAAAAGAAAGCTCTGCTGTTGGAACAGCTTTATGTAGGCCCTAACAGTTTGTGGGCACCGTTTGTCACCGTTATAGTGCAATTAATGTATTTTTTAGTGTTGTGCTGTGTAGTGGCTTTGCTGGCATGCATCTAAAATAACATTATTTTGTTTGCCCCACCAAAATGTACATGCTAAAATTGCCACTGTACTAATTCATTATTGAGTGACAACTGATAATAATAAGTCGAAACGAAAGACCTGTGGCATGTTAAAGTAAAGTGGGCTTATTTTTAGCCACAATTATTAATACTAAGTATTTCATTCTGGGGAAAAAATCTCTGGCTATACACATTGCTGTGAAAGGAAAATTGACACAATTCTTCTCTCCCTCTACCTCTCCTGCTTTCATTACAGTATGACAGCTCTCAATGAGTCTTTCTGCTTTCAACACCCTTTAATAGGTCATTGGCACTTACATTCAATGTCCAACGTCACCTTCTCCTCCCCAGGCCCGGCCCGGTTCTCTGCCTCACAGGTCAAGTTGTGCAGGTTGTCTTCTGAGGACATATTCCACAGCTGCAGCTCCAGCTCCAAAGTGGAGCCCCAGAACCTCTCCTACAGATGGACCAAGGCACAGAGGACCACAGGGGTTTAGCTACACATTACAGTTTACAACAATCATGGAGACATCTGAGATTCAAGGAGTCTGAAGGATTATGACAATGTGCACAATTATGAAACCTAAATACACCATAATACTATTTTCTTTTTAGTTCTGAATATTTACATTTACATTTCCTTCCTATGTGACCCTGATCATGTTACTAGATTATGGGAACAAAAAGTGCATTGTGCAATATCTCTGGCCCACTGATCTAGCTGGCTTTCTCCAATCAGTATGTCCATGTGACATCATCACTCAGTACCTGTACAGTATAGCGAGACAGCAGTTTATTTGTGCGCCACCTCACTACAGGCATGGGCACTCCTGTCACCTGACACACAAATGTCAGGTTGCCCCCCTCCTGGACCTTGGTGTTGGCATGGACAATGGCGACCTCCGGTTCAGCTGCAAAATAATGGACCAAGAATGGGTTGGAAAATCTATGGTCTGGCCTGGGGTACTTAATGTTGATAATGACGTTTAAAAGCAATCCAATCAGCAATGCTACTAATAAAGTCTAATAAAGCCTTGTCACACTATTTCTACAATGATTGAACTATATGTGTACATGATTTTCATGCATATATTACTAAATTGAGTAAAAATCTATCAATTCAACTCACTGCAATTCTCCATCACTAAGGAGTCCAACCGCAGGCCATGGCCATTGGAGAAGCAGTGCAGCGGTTGGTTGTCGAGGTCACTGTGCTCGTTAAGCTGCCATTGCTGCAGCCAATGGATATCACATGAGCACACAAGGGGGTTGTCCCTCAAAACCCTGAAAGGGAACACAGAGAAAATCGGTCTCTTTTGTCCAAAAGTTTTCTCTCAATTGTGTAACCTTCTTGTTCTTTCTAAAGGACTATACAAAGCATTCAAGGTCGTTATTATCAAAGACGCACACTGCAAATAGAACATTCTAGAATTTAAGAAAGAGGGCAATGAATAGAGAGAAAAAACTCAACAGAGAAAATAATACATAATTGAGGTGATATTTCAGTCACAGGTTGACTAGTTGAAGAGAGTACAGAAGTGATGTTCTGAGTGGTGTTTTACTCACAGGTTGAGCAGGGGAAGAAAATGGAACACCTTCCAACTGATATGCTCCAGGGAGTTAGATGCCAGGTTTCTGTGTGATACAACAAGGCAACATCAACATCCATCCAACAGGACTTTCAGCATATAAATGGCAAAAAATAAAAATACAGTATTATACAATTTGTTGTTGAGCCTATGATCCCCCCCCCCCCCCCTCTTTTCACCCATGTTGAGTTTTGCATAAGAATGGTCTATGCATGGCCACAGCTCAATATCTGAAACAAATACCAGTAGAAAGGGACCATTTTGTTTTTGCACTGTTTCCATATGCTTGTCTTTGGACTTCCAATGTGTCAAGAGTCCTCACATTCATGCACAAACAATCAGCAGTCATTATAGCCTGGCTGGTTGTTATGTTTACACACGTAGTTGTTATATCTATTCAAATGAGTTTTTCTGTTCTACTGTGTGTCTGACACCTGTTGTTTTCTCAAATGCTGACATAATGAGGACAAAAATCGAAGTCTGTAATATACTTTTTTTGTGTTATCTATAATCATTTTTTGGATGAAGTAAATAAACATTCACCTAGAGACATCATGTTGTAAAATGTATGTTTTATGTTGTTGAAATAAATCACATTGAACTAATCCCAAGATATGATCACTCACTGCAGAACAATGCGTACATGCTTATAATAACTCTCTGGGTGGACATATTAATGCCTCCAAATTTACTCTGCTCAATTACCCAGGCAAGCCTTTTACATTAAGTGCTGCATTCACAAACATCATTGGCACACCTCTCGCTGTTGTCCCACTGTTCTGTACATTAGGTGATTATCCCAAACACTTCTCTGAGATGGTGGTTGCTATTCTTGGCCATCGAACACTACTAGAGTGCTCGAGTTATATTAGCCTGATGATGCTGCTTGTACTTGTAAGAAAGAGGAGAAAGGACAAGAGGTTTGACTATATCAAATATTGTGTATTAGGAGTATGAGGTTAATTCATTTGATAAAAAAGCTTCAATATTGCAGGCGCTTGGCAGATGTAGCTTTCATAGAGCTACTGTACATTCAGATGTGCTGCACTTTACTGTAAATCAAAAGAAAATGTGGATTTCTGAGGCATATCACTGCGAAGATATGTTCTCCCCTGCTGCAGATCACCATGACTGCTCTGAAATGCTTCTGTGCTGGCAGAGGGTGTAAATAAAACCCCTCAGAAGATGACAGCAGACCACACTGGGGAGGCCGCTCATGCAACCGATACATATTCACTCTGGCAGGGCCAATGGGGGCCAGAGGGGTTCAATTATTTGTTTTCCTTGCTCCCAAAAGTTCATGTCAGATGGGTTAGCCATTGGGGCTTATCTATTACCAGCTTGATTCCTCCTGGGCCATGGGGGGGGGGGGGGGGGGATGGCAGCTGCTCCTAGCTGTGCTCATGCACAACATATATCTTAATATATCTTAAGGAACAAGGAAGGTGGTGGAGGAGAAAATATCCTGGCAAGTCTTGAAAAATTGCCCCCAGTATCAGAGCCCCCCCCCCCCCCCATGTTCTCCCCCGTTTTGGGTGGGGCTCCCAATCTAAGAGACACATCTGTTACACCCCACAGCCCCTTCTTTGAAATATTGATTAAGCGATAATGGACCCTTACTGGAGTGTATTTATTATGCAGCAGTTGTCGATAATCCACCAAAATGGGCGAGTAAATGGTGACTAGTGGACGTCTTCTCCGATTTCGCCAGAACCCCCTCCCCCACAACCCTGAACCCCTTTCAGCACCCTTCCCACCACACCACCTCCTCCTCCCAAACCGCCTGTCTTTCAGATAAACAACATCGGACATGTCACACACGCTTAGTAAGATGATGAGGACAAGATGGTGGAGATAAGGGTCAGCTACTGATGGAGGGATGATTGCCATGGATACAGGCAGTATTGGGGAAGCTACTCTGAAAATATAGTTTACCAACTACCAATTACTTCACACTGTAAGAAGTTAAGCTACACTAAAGCTACCGTTAAGAAAAACATAGTTTGCTTAACTAAAGTTACTTTGAAAAAGTAGTTCACTACATCCAAACTACTTTGTGTGGAAATTAACATATCTAAACCTGAAATGTCATAGACTACAAATTACAAGAACAGATCACTCTGGAGTCAGATGTTAACAGAATTTGTCATTTATCCATTAAAAACAAAAACAATGTTTCAAGTGAGAATTAGGCAGGTCTGATGACGAAAAAGAAACCTACTTCACCCATATTTTATTTTATTTTGGAGAAGAAAAAAAAAAGTGTAGTTCCAGTAGTTAGCTACATGATAAAAATGGCATTGACTACTGAAAACACTACCAAGATGTGAATTTAGTTCAACTACCACCAATTTACTGCAAAATGTAGTTAAATTACTAGTTAAACAACATTTAGTTCACTACTCCCCAACACTAGATACGGGCAACACTAATGCTAGTTTGTTGTTGTTATTTTTCAGTGTGCTGTACAGTGTCTTTAGAAGGTAGTTGAAGGATTCCAATTGTGAGAAAGTTTGGATCACAGTGTTAGAAACACAAATATCTGAAAAGGAATCTACGATTCATCCATCAGTGGTTGTTTTTCTAATATTGTTGATTCGAACATTCTAACAAGTGGAATCCAAATCATTTCAATATGCCAAAAGTGGTCCAATATATTGTGCATTGATTGTGACTACATTTGTAAAAACAGGTTGGTCTACATTGTGTCAATCCAATCCTTTTAACTTTAAATTGAAATGGCATGTTTCTTGTAAAACAAATTGAACACACTGTTAGATCAGAGGTCAGAATCTGCCCCACATGACTCACTACTGTGGAGCCTCTGATACTATACCAATGCGTTCTGTGCCTAAATAACTTACATAGTGTCACTGTTGGAATAAAATGGTATCAAATTAATTATGATTACATTTCAGTCATTTGAATCTGTATTCCAGCAGACATCTATTGTTATATTTTTGCAGTGACTCTGCTGAATAATAAACCACAAATCATGTACAGAATTTACATCCATAAGTTCATGGGGACCAGTTCATGTAAAATGTTCAATATTTTGTGATCTCAAGGCTTGGGTGGCTTCCCCTTAATTGATAGCAACAAAGAGCATGACCCAAGCATGGGTCGAGACATGACAAGGAAAGACAATCCCTTTGTAAAGACAAGGACACTTACACGTATTGGAGCTTGAGGTTGTGTTGGAAAGCATTAGCCGAGATGTACGCCAGCCTGCAGAACGTGACCGTGCTGGGGGGAGAAACACGACAAACAAACAAAAGACAGAACAGGAAGTGTGAATCACTGATTATGCTACTAATTAGCCACAGTAAATCCATAGTGTGTATATTAGCCAGTCTGTATTAGCTGTATTAGCTAGCTCCAGACCATTTCCTTTCTTAGAATACGATAGTTGTAAGGTACTTAGAAGAAGGATTGAAGTGAAATTACTGTACAGGACTGCAGGTTTCTGCTCAGAATAATGGCTAATGTGCAACACACAAGGTTCACCCCCTTGATTGAAAGAGCCATAAAGGAAATTAAATGTTGAGTTGTAAAGTTTAGGACTGCAGATTGCTATAACAAGGTAGAGGGTTATTGGGAGGGCTTATGTACTACAAGGTGGAGTGTAGAGAAGACCACTCACTCAATGACAGGACCAACCAAACATTTAAAGCCAAGTCAATCAAATCAACTGCTAGGTGTATTGTAGCATATTTTGCATATGTATGCATGTCATGCAGTAATACAAATATACATCTACAAACATATTATCATACAGCATTAGCAAAATACTGTACATACATATTACATAAAATGCAAGGTTACTCACAGATTCTTCAACTCTCTATAGTTGGCAAGGTCTACTTCTGTGATGTTCTCCAGGTTGGCTTGATTTTCGATGTAACTGGGTAATGAAACAAAAAAGAAATACAATGTAAAATTAAAGGAAACATTTAATTATGGCATTCAGCATTGATTTGAGTACAATTCCAAAAACCAAAACCAAAAAAGAACTGACAGCAAAATACAAAAATACTTTCTAGGAACAATGAGCTGTTTTTACCCAAAGCAATCCAGACAAAGCAGAACATCTGATTTAATGACAAATACAAAAGGGTTTACATGTATTATGTATGTATGTGATGAAAGCTCTAAAAAGGTACTGAAATGACACAGTACAGCACTGAGTGTTATATTTTATAGTGAAATTCATGAGTGCATTGTCCAAACCATGGACCTTTGTGGGCTAGAGCCTGACAACTGATAGCATAACCAGACCAAGGCAGATGCAAAGAAAACAAACCACAAAGCTAATATCAAAACTAAATCTACTGTAGAGAAGACTTGGAAAAACCATTTGTCTTCTTGCGAGACACTCAGTTGACATCGCTGGTAAATTCTCTTAAATTAGTCATTTTCCACTTTTCCAGACACACCTATTATTTCACGAGGGGACAGTATGTCAACTCAACACTCAACACAAGGTCACTTTGCTCTACTCTTGAACGACAGTATCTTGAACCTCTTTGTATGTTCAGTCTTAGAACAAAAATGTGCTATCTAGAACCTAAAAGGGTTATTCGGCTGTCCCCATAGTAGAACCCTTTGAAAAACCATTTTTGGTTCCAGTTAGAACCCTTTTGGTTCCAGGTAGAACCCTTTCAGGTTCCATGTAGAACCCTTTCCACAGAGGGTTCAACATGGAAACCAAAATATTTCTACCTGGAACCAAAAAGGGTTCTCCTATGGGGACAGCCGTAGAATCCCTTTGGAATCCTTTTTTCTAAGAGTGTACAGATGTAGGATCTTCATTTGAGCCAGTTTGCTACAGCAGGGAAATAATCTTGCACCAACAGGAAATGTGAATTATTATGCAGATTATAATTATTGGATATTTTTGTAGAAGTTGATACATTTTCCATAAGGGAAAATCAAGTCTGACATTTCTAAATGTAATTATAAACTTCAGAAGCCTTTTTAAACCTCAAATACACATTTCCAGCATTGTAGAAAAGTTATCCTGCAACAGGGTGATCAAATTAAGATCCTACATATGTACACGACGTGGCCAGAAAAGTACATTTTTGTATAGACTGTTATATAGCGTTCATGATATTTCACCATTACTGTATCAATAACCAGAAGCAAAGCAGAAGTAAAGCAGTATAAAAGGACTAAGAGGGGAAATTTAGTTAAAGGGAAGCTTCCTCCACTTAAACAATTTTATCAATAAAAACTCAAAGCTTTTTTCACATACAGTATAGCTTAAAAAAACAGCACTCAACCCTTTTTCATGACAACACCTAGGAAATTCTTAATATATTTTCATTAATATCTGGTTGACGTGACGACCGATAACCAGATTACAACCAGGTGAAGACCTCTCTTTCTGATCACTAAAAATGTCCTTTTACAGTCACAAAATACATCAGACAGACATCATTGCAGCCAGTTTTGCCCACTGGGCAGTGCCCCAAACATCTCCATCACCAAATATTTCCTTCTTTAACAGTGAGGCACTATTGTTTCAGTCTGTCACTGCGTAACACAGATATTTATTTGACCCACGGAGCAGTAATGTAATTGCAGGGCAGGTGGAATGAGAATCACCAATCGCCCCCATGCTTATTGGATTGAGCCAAGTGGGTCATATTTCATCTAGTGTTCTCAGGCGGGCGTTCGCTGACAATTTACAAAATTTAATTTATAACAGTGCATTATGAATTTGGGCCCCTGTTCCATAGTTAACGGCTTCTTGTTTGTTCTGCTGAAACACATGCCGAAAGAGCAGCTCTTGCTTATTGATTGAATGGCTTCAGAATGAATTTAGCAGCTCTGCTGGAGTTCTAAGTAACACGTTTAGCCACAGGTACTGAGAAGAGAGACAGAGAGAGAGAGAGAGAGAGAGAGAGAGAGAGAGAGAGAGAGAGAGAGAGAGAGAGAGAGAGAGAGAGAGAGAGAGAGAGAGAGAGAGAGAGAGAGAGAGAGAGAGAGAGAGAGAGAGAGAGAGAGAGAGAGAGAGAAGTAGAGGCATAGAGGGAGAAAGTCAAGTACTAGCTGGACATGCTGTAGATGCGGTCTCTCCCTTAACAAGCCCAATTGAGTGTTTATTGTTGAGAGCAGTAGAGAGGAACAAAAACAGAACAGCATGGGATTACAAAAAATGGCATTTAGTTCTGTGTTCCATTTTCAGTACTGTATAGCCTAAGTATAACAGCTTTTTCTTTTCTGAATGACAGGTGGCCATTTTCCAGTTCTCTGAAAATAGTGGACAGTGGGGTGTAGTGTAAAGTAACAGATAATTGCTTAAAGATGCATTCTTAAACTTTTGTATAATTTTGAAGTAGTGCTCATAAGCTAAAAGTGGTCTCCGTTTTTGTGTACTACGTCATCCAATTGTGTACTATGTAATCCATTTTGTGTGATATGTTATGACATTTAAAAATTTGTATGATATCATACGAACATGTTACGAATCAAATTCATGCAATATGTTACGAATTTAGAGTGTATCTTTAAGTAGAGTGTACCCTTTAAAATATATTATATATGTGTCTCTTCTATGGCAGTTTTACTTAAGTATATATACTCTGTTTATTAATAGTCCTTCAGGGAAGCACAAGCCTCCTGCACAACAACATGTTCTCAACAGGTTTGTGAGGTTGACTTTCACCAGGCAAGGATGTATGTATCAGAATACCTTGCTGCTATAGTGCCTCTATGATGCATTACTGTGAATAGACTGTTTGCAGTCACCAAGGCAGAGTATTAGTGAAACAGTATCAATACTAACACAATCCCACAGACCTGATCACTCTACTACCACTGACTCTGCTCTTATCAATAGTGTTCTCTTACAGTGTATCACGCCCCAGTTCAGCCCATGCTAAACCACCTGACACAAGATCAAACAGAGTCTGTAACCCCAACTCAAGGCGGGGGAGTTCAATTTGATGAGTTCATTGAGTGGAATTTGTTCACTGGAAACAGAAATTGAGAAACACCAGTTGTGAAATAATGGAAAGAGGACTAGGAGTAGAAGTCTCTGATAAGATTTAAGATGGATAATCTCCAGATACATACTTTGATACATACTCTTTGAATCTCATGGACTTCTCATCTTTCCATCCAACTAGGGACAAACTGTAAATGTGTGCTGACTATTCCAGACATGTTTAGCATCAACCAATAATCAATAAACTACAGTCTTAGAGAAAAAAATCTCTTAAAATGTTTTCATAACAGTTCTGTAAAACTTCTCAAAAAGTGCCTGCACGAGAATGTCTTTTGCCAATCTAATTTGTAGAAGCAATCATCAAAGCAGGAACACCATTAAAATGAACTTCGTTATCTAACCAGCTCATTACCATACTAACACACACTGAAGGCCGGTGGTCATACAAAATGGATTCAATCCATGGGGTCATATAACCCCCCTCTCCATGAAAATTCATGGAAACCAATCACCTTGATTCAACTCCATACTGGACTATATTCACCTTCTCCTATTAAGACATGTACTTGTTGTTCCATGCCCAGCATTGCTTCAAACAGCTCAAGCCGGTCAGGCAACCAACATCAGATCATCAAAGCAATGGATGAACCATTATGCCAACCCAACTCATTATTGACACTACCAGACACCCCATCCAAGACTGAGTCAACAGATAGATAAGCAGGACATGAGCACTTGACAAACGCACACATCAAACCCAGCAGAACCAATCAACCAACCAACCATCCAAGCAACCAACAGCACTCACATTTCCGTGACGTTCTCGCTCTCCTGTAGTGCCAACGCGGGTATAGTGGCAATGCCATCAGGCTCCAGGCACTGCAGCATGGCGAAGGAGCACCGGCAGGCGGATGGGCACCCTCCCAGGGCTGGCACTGCCAGGGTGATTGCCAGTAGTACCAGGGCCAGTGGGGCTGCCCATGGAGCTGAACCCACAACCACAGCCATGATGATGGAGATGGTGGAGGGGCAGCTCAGAGAGTTGTCAGTACAGACTGAAACAAAGTAGGACTAAACTGGGAGGCTCCACACACAGCAGATCTTCTCTGGGCTGACTCGCAGGGTTGTGATCCCAGCCAGGAGACTCTGGTATTGAGCCACAGCAGCAGCGAGCAGCAGGAGCGAGGCAGGCAAGGGGCCCTGGGGGCGCTGGTGGGCTGCAGCCATCCCTCCCTCACTCCCTCCTCCCTCCTCCCTCTCTCTCTCTCTTTCTCGCTCTCTCTCAGAGGGAAAGCAGGCCATTAGTTGACTGTGTGGGAGAGCCACAGTCACCAGACACCTCAGAGAGAGAGGGAATTGGGGGGAGAAAGAGATGGGATGATGGAGATAGGATCTTCTGCCTCTGAGTGAGATGTCTCCTGTCCCACCTGTGGTTCCAGGTGTGAGACAACTGAGGAGTCAGGGCTCTTGGGTACCAACCAGTCTCATGCAGTGAAAATGGTTGCAAATGGTGAATCCATTTATCTACATGGATTTATGAATGAGGTGACTTCCCTTGTAGGTTTGTGAGATCAGAGCTAATAAGGGATTTAGTGGTGGTTTTGGACAAATCGGGGAAGATGCAATACTAGGAAACCCTAGTCAACACAATAGGCTATGAGGCGAACAATCACTTTTTGACAGGGTTATTATGCATGTAATTATTTCATTGACTTACAAAGGGGTAATTGTTACACTATTTTGTGTAACAATGTGTAACAATCAAGCATTCCTATTGGACGATTAACATATAATGTGATTTTGAATTGTGTATTAAAATCCCCTTGTTTTTTATGTTCCAGGCAGACGCCCACAGAAAGTGATGCGGTCCAGAGGCATGGTGGATCCATGTTGCAACAGAGCTTAAGGGTGAAATGTTTGGTTAGAGCACATGGCAAATGGACATTGTGCTGTATGACTAAGTGATCAAATATGGACTCCTGCCTGCTGTCCTGTGTAGCTATTTGTGTCCCTTTTTGTTTGGATTGTATGTTGTATGATGGTTTAACTAACATGGATTTTAAAGCTAAACATTAGAGAAAATTATGTTTATGTAAATGAAATATGGAGATGATGAAATCGAATTGAATTGACAAACTGTGTGCTGAAACCTTGGCAAACACCATGCCTTAAAATAAATGTGTTGAACTGTCCTTTTGTTGTTTGCCTCTGCTTTCATACTGCCTGCTCAACCCAGACCCAGAACCTGTCACTTATCCACCTTGTGACATAGTCATAAGACAGGGTTAGCATGATTAACTGAAAATCTCATTTCGGGAATATCATTTGTAAAGATGACATCATGGCTCAAATATTTCTTGTCAGCGGGCTAAAATAACTCACTGCAATAGCGCAAGGACAATCATATAGAATTAGTATTACTTGTGGCCCTCCATCTCTTGGCGTCTTTGAGATGGAGCCAATTCTTACACCAGGGACAAATAGTATACCCCACCCCCATCCCTCTTAGTCACCATAAACATGAATAAGGTCATAGTGTCCTGACCACAATTACCAGCTATAAGCTGAGTTGCCATTTCTGCTGCAGTAGCAGGAGATAGTGATGGCTCAGGACTTCCTCCCTACTCTCCATACTTTAACTGAGCTCAGCAAGTTAAGGCGGGAAGACAATAAGCATTTTCACGACAGAAGTGTTCTAGTGGAGTAGATAAATGTGTAGAATAGTGTTTGATGTGTGAAATGTGACATTGAGCATACAGAATGCTTTATACCACCCATTATTAATGCATGGATTGATATCAAAATTGAATTAAATTAAATAATGTTTTTCAACAGTTGTTTTGTTTATTGTCTTTTAAGTGGCAGTCTGTGTGGCAGTGTACATGTCTGTTTGCATTGAAATGAGGAATGCTAATGCAAAGTGTTTATGCAATATACTTTATACATTCTCATCATATTCCATATTCTCTGAACATAAGAAAAATTGAGAATACATATAATTTCTTATTTCTGTTTGAGCTAATGTTCCAAATCTATGATGCAGTTAGGGATAGGAAGTCTAAAATAATCAAGGGCAGAGCAGGATATACTGAATAAAGCAGCCAATCAGAACAATGGGTAATCAAATTAAGGACAAATAGCCAATATTCACCACCCCCACACCTCATCAAGAACCTCAAAGCATCACAGGGGACGTCCTAAGGACATTAGGTAACATTCTCGTTGGGTCCCTTTCAGGTTTCAGTGATATGTTATCTAACTGAAGTTCTGAAAACATTCTTGGAACATTAAAGCTCCAATGCAGCCGTTTTTGTCTTAATATCAAATAATTTCTGGGTAGCAATTAAGTACCTTTTGTGATTGTTTTCAATTAAAATGGTCAAAAAGAAGCAAAAATAGCTTCTTAGCAAAGGACAATTTCTCAATCAAGAATTTTGCTAGGACGGTCTGGGAGTGGTCTGAGTGGGGAGGGGAAAACTGAAAACTAACTGTTATTGGCAGAGAGGTTTGGAACTCTCTTTCTTACTGGTCTATTAACTAATTTACCACATGGTGATGTCACCATGGATGGCCAAAACTCCATCCCACCAAAACAGGCTGAAATTTAATGGCGGTCTTTTCAAACAGCTCTTACACTAAAAGGGCATTATCATACTTTTCACAATTTAACAGTATTATTCCAACCTTATAGCGTGGAAATATACACACAGTAGTCAGTTTATTAGATACACCCATTTAGTACTGAGTCAGACCCCCCTTTGCCTTCAGAACAGCCTGAATTCTTTGTGGCATGGAAATATTGCTTAATTAGTATCAAGGAAAACATTCCCCACACCATTACACCACTGCCACCAGCCAGTACCATTGACACCAGGTAGGATTGGGCCATGAACTCATGCTGTTTACGCCAAATCCTTCGTCGAACCAGGCACTGTTTTTTCCACTCCTCAACTGTCCAGTGCTGGTGATCACGTGCCCACTGGAGCTGCTTCTTCTTGTTTTTAGCTGATGGGAGTGGGACCCGGTGTGGTCGTCTGCTGCAGTTGAGTACAACAGTATGAGTCATAATACTGTCTGAATAAATGCACTGTTGGTTAAGGGCTGTAAGTAAGCATTTCACTGTAATGTCTGAACCTGTTGTATTCGGCGCATGTGGCCAATAAAATTTTATTTTATTTTATTTAATACCCATGAAACCTAGCGGTAAAACTAGGAAATGGTTCCAATCGTTTTTTCACCATATATTTTTGCGTTGTAGATTTTAGAACTTCATATAAGGTCTGTGTTTCTTGTAGGCTTACCCTGGTGTGACATTTTGATAACCGCACAAATCTCTCTCGGACAAGGTAACATTTATCAATATACTTGCCTGTAATTACCCCTACAAAATGAAACGCTAATTAGCCGCTAATATGGCTAGCATACAGAACTACACATCATGACGCAAGCTTTGACATCATCCCTCAAGGCACATGTCTCAATGCAAACAAGTAGCAAGTAACCTAGTAAGTAGATATTATAGTCTTTTTAGTTTCTCGTGTAAATAATTGATAGTGTTTCTCGTGTGTATTCTTGTTTGCATTTTTCTAATTACCTCGCTAGCTACTTTTAATTTATAACTTGGGATTTTATCACTTGACATATCAATCATATAGTGGGATCATATAAATCAAGACTGTATGAATGCATGTGCCACTCTGAATAAATAAATACTGTGCCTTTGAAGATCTGTTTCTGGTCATGAAACTACAACACAGGCTGGATGTCTAAACAAAGTCAATTTTGAATGTCAATAGATTATTTTTCATCAATGACAACATTCCAGAACTGACTTATCACTCATCGAAGTCTGGTAACCGGGGTAATCTGGTTAATGATTATATAATTGATTAAGTGGCTCTTTCCTTGTAGAATGTTGACAGCTGTATAGAACACATTGTATTGCTAATATGCTCAAACTTAACTTTATAGCTACACTCACCGACACAGGATAAACTTTATCACTCATGCTGGCTCCTACCAAACCGGTAAGTTGCCTCTCACTATAGCTGCACTTCTCCACATGGCCAGACTTATAGTGGTCTTCTCCACTTTTAATGCTCTTATGCTCATCCTTGAAAAATGCCATAAGATCTGAGATAGACACCAAAGTCGACATACTGTACAAACAATTATCTAGGCTAAGTAGAACACAATAAAACATTTTATCTACTGCTCTGCTAACTAGCTAGCTAAAGTGTACGTAAAAATGTATGCACACATGACTGTAAGTCGCTTTGGATAAAAGCGTCTGCTAAATGGCATATTATTATTATTATAGTCAGTAGCTAGCTAAGACAGAGAAAGGGGACTTAAGTTCATGGATTGGGCACAGAAGGTCTCTAGGCACAAAGGGCTCTGGTCGCGCTGTTGAACTGTAGCTGACAGTGTTGGCTAGAGATTAAGTGCAGGAGCTTCCTGCAGGAATTTGTAATCTTGCTAAGGTCTTCTCTGTTTCTAATTAGCATTTCGAATTTTTGAGAGTAAATTGAGGCGAATATATTGAGAAAACTCACCTTGTCTGAGAGAGAATTACATGGCTATCAAAATGTCACATCAGGGTAAGCCTACACGAAACACAGACCTTATATGAAGTAGTTCTAAAATTCCAGATGCAAAAATGAATGGGGAAAAAACGATTGGAACCATTACCGTGTTTTACCTCTAGGTTTTATGACGCGTCCACTGTGCCAGACTATAGCCCATCCGTGACAAGGATGGACGAGTTGTGCATTCCGAGATGCCGTTCTGCACACCACTGTTGTAGTGTGCCGTTATTTGCCTGTTTGTGACCCGTCTTTTAGCTTGCAGGATTCTTGCCATTCTCCTTCGACCTCTCATCAACGAGCTGTTTTTGCCCACAGGACTGCCGCTGACTGGATGTGTTTTGTTTGTCGAGCCTGAAAAGCCCAGGAGGCCGGGCGTTTCTGAGATACTGGAATTGGTGCGGCTGGCACCGATGATCATACCACACTTAAAGTCGCTTAGGTCACTCGTTTTACCCATTCTAACGTTCAATCGAACAGTAACTGAATGCCTCGATGCCTGTCTGCCTGCTTTATATAGCAAGCCACAAACCATTTTCGTGAACGGGGTGGTGTACCTAATAAACTGTCCAACTGAGTGTATATAAAGCTGGGACCTGTATTAAAAGTCCTCTTATGGTCCTGAGGTAAACATCATGTTTTAAAGGCCTTTAAAACATGATGTTTACCTCAGGACCATAAGAGGACTTTTAATACAGGTCCCAGCTTGGTCGCAACAGAACGTTGACATTGTCCCAATTTGGTCACTTTATAATGACATCGTCATAACCGTGCTCTCTGATTGGTCCCTTCATACTGTAGTAAACGAAGGAAAGACCTCCAGGGGACCATGACACAAGGTCCTGCGAACATCCTGCGAACATCCCGGGGACGTCCCCGGGACACGCCGGGAACGAGGGAAATACAGTGGACCATGGACACAATATCCTGACGACTTTTGGCAACCATTTCAGGACGTTCTGTGGACGTCCTAACAACACATTTTTGTTGCTGGGTCTGTCATTGAATTACCTGTTTGGTTTAACTATTTTTATTAATCTCAGTAGTGTATATTAATTTTCATTTATAAAAAGTGGAGGAGGTTTCTTCCCCATTTTCTTATCATTTCGAAATAGGTGAACATCGATGGTCAAAGATTAATTAATGGCTGCCTTCACTCCCATGAATCCATCTTCCTCCTGTCATGTCAAAGATAACCACAGTGGTTTGGACATCACTCATTTAGAATGGACTTGGTCACTGTGGTGTGTTTTGTAGGATTGGCCCCAGGTCTAGACCAACCATCACCTTGTCCACGAAACCATGTGTAGTTAGACCATCCCTGAACAGCCCCACTCTGTCTCTCTCTTACACACTCTTTCTCCCTGTAGCTTTTTACCATTATTCTACAAATTAATGTTACATTAGATTAAATTACATTATGAAATGCTTGCTTCCTGAAAGCCTCACAGACTCACACCTGCTACTTAAGCACTCTCATGTAAATGAGAGTTTTACCCAACCTTTTGCATATTCTTTGGGAAGCATTAGCTAATTGAGTGGAACGACATGTTCATTGTCTTGAAACTCAAATGAATAGCCACGATCCAAGACATAACCATAAGCAACAATAATTAAAAGCAATGAAAGGTATGGCAATATACAGTATATTAACTATTAATATGCAGATGTAATCCATTATGATCTCTTGATCTCTCCTGGGTTATCAAAGTAATCCCATCTATCCTCTGAAACTTTACCAAAGCACAGATTAATTAAAGGCTGTGGAAATGGAGGGCAGAGAGATAGAGGGAGGGAGAGAAAGGGTGAGAGAGACAAAGGGAGAAAGAGAGGGGAGAAAGTAGAGGAGGCTAAGAGAGGCTATACCTGTCGAACATTAAAACAATACTCAATCCACTTCATATTAATGTCCTATAGCTGGAGCGCGTGAGTGAGGGAGATAGAGAGTGAGCGCAGAGTAAGGAGAGAGTGAGTAAAAGCTATTTTGGACCAGGTACAAGGAAAGGCTTTTACACAGAGAGTGGTTAATGCACACAGTGCCGATGTCCAGCCTGCGTTGCTACGCTACGGTTGATGTACATTGACCCACTCACATACAGTCCGCCAACAAAATGGCCAATAATAGAGTGACATCGCACAGATGTCAGTCAAAGAAACCTGAGAGGCGTAGCTTAGAAAAAAGCCTTCCAGCCAAGACATTGACAATAAATTGTCCATATGTTCCTTTTTTCCTCTTCGATTAGGATTGCAAAGGGAGGGAATGTTACTGGTAACTTCAGAAATATACCAGTAAACTACAGAATTTGGGGAAACTTTTAAGGATTTTAGGTGATTGCATGTAAACAACATGTAAATAACATGTAAAAGATATAAAATAATAAAAGAAGATATTTTAAATATGAAACATTGAATGACAATGCTGTAAAATAGTATCCTAAATCCATCCCATCAACTTAGTGAATACCGTTTGTGTTCAATATGAGGCTTTCAGTGTGGAATATCCTTTATATTTTAACACGCTTGTATTTATTTATGTCTATATGTCTTCATTGTAAATGTTTTGGCCAAACTGTTGTAATTGTTGATTAGATGTTTTTTTCATTAATTACACAATTTTCTCTTGAACCATATGGTCTTTCCACTAGAAACTCATGGACAATATGGACACATAATGATGAAGAACAAATGTATTTTATATATGATTTTTTAAAAGTTATTCAAGTTTAAATTACCAACATTTCCATAGATTGCCAGAAAGTATGTTCATTACCAAAATTACTGACAATTCTGGTAACTTTGGTAAATTACTGGTAGTTGTGCAACCCTATCCTTGATACGAGGAGCTTGAAATGCAGGATTCTGAAAATGAAAATGGAGCATATAGATTTTTGATTGGCACTAATGAGTAATTACACTGAAGCAGCATATAGAGTAGGATTTGAAATTATTTAATGCTACTGGTTGAGTGGAACAGAGAAAACTCAGAGAAAGGCAGTATAACTGCACTCAGGTGGTCGTGAAAGTGCCCCGCACAGTACTTCATTACCTTCAGCACTAGACCACCCACTCTCAATTCCACTTGTATTCTCCTCTCCCCTCCTCTAACTAGGTTTTATAGAATGCCCACAATCTGTCTCCACCGTGTAGCTTGAGAAATGCGTCCTTGGTTTGATCAACAGGGGGAGAGAATATTCTAAGACTTCCTTCAGAGACATCCTACCCAGATACTGTATGTCCTGTCCTTGCTCCTCCAATAATCCATTTTCAATTTCCATTTCGTTTCCTCTTGCTAAATCTTAAGAAATTATTGTTATTGATTGTTTTTCCCCAGTTATGTGAAGCCTTGTTGCCTGTATCTTACTGTTAGATCAGAATACACAGCCTGTGACATGGAACTTCACTGTCAAATGGACTCCGAAAACATGGTTATGTCTTTATCTACAGATCTGAGGATAGAGGGAACAACACCATCGACATCACTGCTTTGGTTGGTCAAAGTCTCTCTTCCGATCGATGCACTACCAGGGTGTAGAGTGTAGCCGTCTCAAATTCATCACTCGTCTCCTCTTTTTTTTTAAACAACTCCCCTCTCTCTCTCCTAGCAGTATTGTCTTATTTGCCATTTGCATCTCTCCATGGTAGCGGCCCAGCATCAACACCCACCCAGCCAGCCAGTAGTGCTCTGTCCTCGCTAGTGTGCGTATGAGTGAAACTCACAGGGGTAAACCCAGGATCGATACCCAGGCTGGAGCAGGGCAGGGTAAGGGGGAGTGTAACCCAAACCCCCCTCTTCCTCTCATTAGGACCAGGGCTCTGGCCGACCAGGGACACCAGGGGCCCTGGCTGCCTCATGCAGATGAGCTGAAACTCAAGGAGCTATATGAGAGAGGAGCAGTTAGCTCCAGGACTAATGAACACACATCTCACTATTCTCTCTTTCTTCCCTCTCTTTGTCTCTCCCCCCTCTCTTTCCCTTTCTCTCTCTCTCTCTCTCTCTCTCTCTCTCTCTCTCTCTCTCTCTCTCTCTCTCTCTCTCTCTCTCTCTCTCTCTCTCTCTCTCTCTCTCTCTCTCTCTCTCTCTCTCACTCTCTCTCTTCTTCTAGTTTTCGCTTTCATTCTGTTTTCTCTCTCTCTCTGCTTCACACATTTGTTTCTCTATATCATTCATTCTTTGTCTCTGGCACCTCTTGGATATACAGCACTGGCCCATGTTTAATGGTTGGACTAAGGTACAATAGATGGAATATACAGTGTATCAAAACATTGAGAACAAAATCCCTTTCTGTTTTCTTTCTCACTTTCACTCTCTCCAGCCCCATCTCCACCTCCTCTTTCTCTCTCTCTTCCCTATGACGTTATTCACAGCTAATAGACAAATGTTTACAGGGATAAAAAAAAAGGCTGTAACTCTATTAGCAGATTGAAAAATGAGAATAAACTGACATTCTCTGCACAAGTCATTGCCTTGGTCCCTCTATTAATTTCAAATACACTACCGGTCAGAAGTTTTAGAACACAAACTCATTCAAGGGTTTTTCTTCTTTTTACTATTTTCTACATTGTAGAATAATAGTGAAGACTTCAAAATAATGAAATAACACATATGCACTGTGGAATCATGTAGTAACGAAAAAGGCGTTATACAAATCAAAATATATTCTATATTTGAGATTCTTCAAATAGCCAACCTTTGCCTTGATGACAGCTTTGCACACTCTTGGCATTCTCTCAACCAGCTTCAAGAAGTAGTCACATGGAATGCATTTCAATTAACAGGTGTGCCTTCTTAAAAGTTAATTTGTGGAATTTATTTCCTTCTTAATGCGTTTGAGCCAATCAGTTGGGTTGTGACAAGGTAGGGGTGGTAAAAGACCAAGTCCATATTATGGCAAGAACAGCTCAAATAAGCAAAGAGAAACGACAGTCCATCATTACTTTAAGACATGAAGGTCAGTCAATATGGAACATTTCAAGAACTTTGAAAGTTTCTTCAAGTGCAGTCGCAAAAACCATCAAGCACTATGATGAAACTGGCTCTCATGAGGACCGCCACAGGAATGGCGTTCTGACGTAGACAAGACTCCGTTCTAAAACTTTTTTTTACCTCTGCTGCAGTGGATAAGTTCATTAGTTACCAGCCTCAGAAATTGCAGCCCAAATAAATTCTTCACAGAGGTCAAGTAACAGACACATCTCAACATCAACTGTTCAGAGAAGACTGTGAATCAGCCCTTCATGGTCGAATTGCTGCAAAGAAACCACTACTAAAGGACACCAATAATAAGAAGAGACCTGCTTGTGCCAAGAAACGCGAGCAATGGACATTAGACCGGGGGAAATTTGTCCTTTGGTCTGGAGTCCAAATTGGAGATTTTTGGTTCCAACCGCTGTGTCTTTGTGAGACGCGGTGTGGGTGAACGGATGATCTCTGCATGTGTAGTTCCCACCGTAAAGCATGGAGGAGGAGGTGTGATGGTGTGGGGGTGCTTTGCTGGTGACACTGTCTGTGATTTATTTAGAATTCAAGGCACACTTAACCAGCATGGCTACCACAGCATTCTGCAGCTATACGCCATCCCATCTGGTTTGGGCTTAGTCGGACTATCATTTGTTTTTCAACAGGACAATGACCCAACACACCTCCAGGCTGTGTAAGGGCTATATTACCAAGAAGGAGAGTGATGGAGTGCTGCATCAGATGACCTGGCCTCCACAATCCCCCGACCTCAACCAAATTTAATTGGTTTGGGAAGAGTCGGACTGCAGAGGGAAGGAAAAGCAGCCAACAAGTGCTCAGCAAATGTGGGAACTCCTTCAAGACTGTTGGAAAAGCATTCCAGGTGAAGCTGGTTGAGAGAATGCCAAGAGCGTCCAAAGCTGTCATCAAGGTAAAGGGTGGCTATTTGAAGAATCTCAAATATAAAATATATTTTGATTTGTTTAACAACTTTTGGGTTACTACATGATTCCATATGTGTTATTTCATAGTTTTGATGTCGTCACTACTATTCTACAATGTAGAAAATAGTAAAAATAAAGATAAAATCCTAGAATTAGTAGGTGTTCTAAAACTTTTGACCGGTAGTGTACATCAGTACTAGGACCAAGGGAGATAAGGGATCATATGAGGAAACACTAGTCAGTCATACTTGAATGTAAGGGTTGGGGTGAGGTGTGACCCAGGTGCGGTGCAGGGTATACAGTAGGCAGTAGGCAGAGATAGTGAAACAAGGATCTTTACAGGTGGTCCCGAAGCCAAAATAACGGACTTATCACGATAAGAGAAAGGAGGAGCAAATAAGTCTCCAAAAACTCGCTGACAGCCAAAATACGAAATACTACCTAACACTGAAACAAATAACGAAACAGGGAGAACACTTCTCAAGTACCTGTACATACAGTTGAAGTCGGAAGTTTACATACACCTTAGCCAAATACATTTAAACTCAGTTTTTCACAATTCCTGACATTTAATCCTAGTAAAAATTCCCTGTCTTAGGTCAGTTAGGATCACCACTTAATTTTAAGAATTTGAAATGTCAGAATAATAGTAGAGAGAATTATTTATTTCATCTTTTATTTCTTTCACCACATTCCCGGTGGGTCAGAAGTTTACATACTGTTAAGGCGTCAGTGTAAAGCGGTAGGCAAAGTCAGGCGCAGGGCACAGAGCTAATCAAAAGGCGTACTTTACTCGTAGGTAAAAGAATGAACAACAACCTCCACGCAGGGAGGGAACAAACCCGCACACTAACGACAACCAAAACATGAACAAACACGCACAACACACAGTGTGAGACAGAGGGTTAAATAGGGAAGACATAACTACATAATGGGAAACAGGTGTGACCAATTAAGACAAAACAAGTCGAACATAGATACATGGATCGGTAGCAGCTAGTACTCTGGTGACGACGAACGCCGAAGCCTGCCCGAGCAAGGAGGAGGGGCAGCCTCGGCTGAATCCGTGACAGTACCCCCCCCTTGACGCGCGGCTCCAGCCGTGCGCCGACCCCGGCCTCGGTGACGGCCAGGAGGACGCAGAGCAGGGCGGGTCGGATGACTCTGGTGGAAATCCCTCAACATGGAGTGATCGAGGATGTCCCTCCTAGGGACCCAGCATCGTTCCTCCGGACCATACCCCTCCCACTCCACGAGATACTGCAGGCCCCCCACCCGACGCCTCGAATCCAAGATGGAATGGACCGAGTACGCCAGAGCCCCCTCGATGTCCAGGGGGGGGCGGAGGAACCTCCCGTACCTCAGACTCCTGGAGTGGACCAGCTACTACTGGCCTGAGGAGAGACACATGGAACAAGGGGTTAATACGGTAATTAATAAGAAGTTGTAACCTATAACAAACCTCGTTCAATCTCCTCAGGACTTTAAATGGCCCCACAAACCGCCGACCCAGCTTCCTACAGGGCAGGCGAAGGGGCAGGTTTCGGTTCGAGAGCCAGACCTGGTCCCCCGGTGCATACACCGGGAAATCACTGCGGTGGCGATCGGCGCTCGCCTTATGTCGCCTGATTGCCCACTGCAGGTGTACATGAGCAGCGTTCCAGGTCTCTTCCGAGCGCCGAAACCACTCATCCACCGCAGGAGCCTAGATCTGGCGCTGATGCCAAGGTGCCAGGACCGGCTGATAACCTAACACACACTGGAAAGGCGTAAGGTTAGTAGAGGAGTGGCGGAGTGAGTTTTGGGCTATCTCTGCCCAGGGGATATAACCTGACCACTCCCCCTGCTGGTCCTGGCAATAGGACCTCAGAAACCTACCCACATCCTGGTTAACTCTCTCCACCTGCCCATTACTCTCGGGGTGAAAACCTGAGGTAAGGCTAATCGAGACCCCCAGACATTCCATGAACGCCCTCCAGACCCTTGAGGTGAACTGGGGACCCCGAGCCGACACAATATCCTCAGGTACCCCGTAGTGCCGGAAGACGTGTGTAAACAGGGCCTCAGCAGTTTGTAGGGCTGTAGGGAGACCTGGCATAGGAATGAGACGGCTGGACTTCGAAAACTGTTCCACAACGACCAGGATCATGGTGTTCCCTTGTGAGGGGGAGAGGTCCGTCACAAAATCCACCGCTAGGTGGGACCACGGCCGTTGTGGAACGGGTAGGGGTTGTAATTTCCCTCTGGGCAGGTGTCTAGGTGCCTTACACTGGGCGCACACCGAGCAGGAGGAAACATAAACTGTCACGTCCTTGGCTAAAGTGGGCCACCAGTACTTCCCACTAAGACAGTGCACTGTCCGACCGATGCCAGGATGACCAGAGGAGGGTGACGTGTGAGCCCAATAGATCAATCGATCACGAACCTCGAGCGGCACGTACATCCGACCCTCTGGACACTGGTGGGGAGTGGGCTCGGTACGTAACGCCTGCTCGATGTCCGCGTCAACCTCCCACACCACCGGTGCCACCAGACACGACGCCGGGAGTGGGCTCAATGGACCTCTCCTCTGTGTCATACAGTCGGGACAGGGCGTCTGCTTTAATGTTCTGGGAACCTGGTCTGTAAGTGAGAGTAAACACAAAACGAGTGAAGAACATGGCCCACCTTGCCTGACGAGGGTTCAGACTCCTCGCCGCCCAGATGTACTCCAGATTACGATGGTCAGTCAAAATGAGAAAAGGGTGTTTAGCCCCCTCAAGCCAATGCCTCCACACTTTCAGAGCTTGAACCACAGCTAACAGCTCCCGGTCCCCCACATCATAATTGCACTCCGCCGGACTGAGCTTCTTAGAAAAGAAAGCGCAGGGGCAGAGTTTTGGTGGCGTACCCGAGCGCTGAGACAGTACAGCTCCAATCCCAGCCTCGGACGCATCCACCTCAACCTGGAATGCCAAGGAAGGATCCGGATGAGCCAGCACCGGAGCCGAAGTAAACAGGTCCTTCAGATGCCCAAAAGCCCTGTCCGCCTCAGCTGACCACTGTAGACGCACCGGTCCTCCCTTTAGCAAGGAGGTAATGGGAGCCGCTACCTGACCAAAGCCCCGGATAAACCTCCGGTAGTAATTGGCAAAACCCAAAAATCGCTGCACCTCCTTCACCGTGGTTGGAGTCGGCCAATTACGCACGGCCAAAATGCGGTCAATCTCCATCTCCACACCTGACGCGGACAGGCGGTCCCCTAGGAAGGAGATGGACTCTTGGAAGAACAGACATTTCTCCGCCTTCACATACAGGTCATGCTCCAACAGTCTACCAAGCACCTGACGCACCAGGGACACATGCTCGGCCCGTGTAGCGGAGTATATGAGAATGTCATCAATATACACCACTACACCCTGTCCATGCAGGTCCCTGAAAATCTCATCAACAAAAGATTGGAAGACTGAAGGAGCATTCATCAAACCGTATGGCATGACGAGGTACTCATAGTGCCCCGAGGTGGTAGTAAATGCCGTCTTCCACTCATCTCCCTCCCGGATACGCACCAGTTGTACGCGCTCCTAAGATCCAATTTTGTGAAGAAGCGCGCCCCGTGCAATGACTCCGTCATACTCGCAATCAGAGGTAATGGATAGCTGTATTTTACAGTGATCTGATTTAGACCACGGTAGTCAATGCACGGGCGTAAGCCACCATCCTTCTTCTTCACAAAAAATAAACTTGATGACACAGGGGAAGTGGACGGCCAAATGTATCCTTGTCTCAGAGATTCGGTGACATATGTTTCCATTGCCGCCGTCTCTTCCTGTGACAGAGGATACACGTGACTGCGGGGAAGCGCAGCACCTACCTGGAGGTTTATCGCACAATCCCCCTGTCGATGGGGTGGTAATTGAGTCTTGTCATCTCCCGTCTGGACTACTGCAACTCGCTGTTGGCTGGCCTCCCTGCCTGTGCCATTAAACCCCTACAACTCATCCAGAATGCCGCAGCCCGTCTGGTGTTCAACCTTCCCAAGTTCTCTCACGTCACCCCCCTCCTCCGCACACTCCACTGGCTTCCAGTTGAAGCTCGCATCCGCTACAAGACCATGGTGCTTGCCTATGGAGCAGTGAGGGGAACGGCACCTCTGTACCTTCGGGCTCTGATCAGTCCCTACACCCAAATGAGGGCATTGCGTTCATCCACCTCTGGCCTGCTGGCTCCCCTTCCTCTGCGGAAGCATAGTTCCCGCTCAGCCCAGTCAAAACTGTTCGCTGCTCTGGCACCCCAATGGTGGAACAAGCTCCCTCACGACGCCAGGACAGCAGAGTCACTCACCACCTTCCGGAGACATTTGAAACCCCACCTCTTTAAGGAATACCTGGGATAGGATAAAGCAATCCTTCTACCCCCCCCCCCCCCCCCAAATTGTAAAGTGGTTATCCCACTGGCTATAGGGTGAACGCACCAATTTGTGAGTCGCTCTGGATAAGAGCGTCTGCTAAATGACGTAAATGTGCCCTTGAGCAAGGCACTTAACCCTAATTGCTCCTGTAAGTCGCTCTGGATAAGAGCGTCTGCTAAATGACTAAAATGTAAATGTAAATGTGAGTCGCCTTCTTTTTACAGAAGGCGAGATACAAATCGGCATATTCAGGCGGAATGTGCATGGTGGGAACCTGGTTTGGACTTTTCACCGTAGTTGCCCCTACGGAAACACCTACACACCTCCCCAAGCACTGACTTGACCATCCCTTGAGAGCCCTCTGTTGCCATGAAATAGTGGGGTCATGAGAAGTTAACCAGGGAAGCCCCAACACCACTGGAAACGCAGGAGAATCAATCAGATATAGATTAATTATTTCCTCATGCCCCTCCTGCGTCTTCATCCAGAGTGGCGCTGTGACCTCCCTAATCAGACCTGACCCTAAAGGGTGACTATCTAGGGAATGTATAGGGAAGGGCACATCGACTGGCACAATAGGAATCCCTAACCTACGGGTAAACTGACGATCAATAAAGTTGCGCCTTATGCTGGGAATGAGAAGAAAACTCTGGAAATACAACATTAATACACATATGCGCAACAGGGAGCTCTGGGTGAGTTGGGTGCCTACTCACCTGAAATGGTTCACCAGTGCGCTGCCTACTGCCTCGACTCCTTGAAGGCCCTCCCCAGCACCGACCAGCAGTGTGTCCTCTGCGGCCACAGTTGGTGCAGGGGACTGCCCCTCTACCGGTCTCCCTCATAGCAGCACCTCCAGCTCCATAGGGGTAGGGTCGGAGGTGCTGGGGGATGGAATCGACGGCCCCTGATCCGGACGTCCGCGAGTGGCCAACAGGTTATCCAGTCGAATTGACATATCCACCAGTTGGTCCAGGTTTATGTTGGTGTCCCTGCAGGCCAATTCCCGACGAACGTCCTCCCTTAAGCTGCAATGGTAGAGGTCGATGAGGGCCCTCTCATTCCATCCTGCGCTGGCAGCCAGAGTCCAAAAGTCCAGTGCAAATTCCTGCGCGCTCCTCTTCCCCTGTCTGAGGTGGAATAGACGCTCACCCGCCGCTCTCCCCTCTGGTGGATGATCGAATACCGCCCTAAAGCGGCGGGTAAACTCTGCATAGCTTACAGTTGCGGCGTCTATTCCCCCCCACTCGGCGTTGGCCCACTCCAGCCCTTTACCGGACAGACAGGAGATGAGGGCGGACACGCTCTTGGATGGTGGATGGTTGCCAGGTAGAGCTCTACCTGGAGCAGAAAACCCTGACACGCGGCAGCTGTACCGTCATAAGCCCTCGGGAGCGAGAGCCGAATCCCACTGGACCCAGAGGGTGAAGCGATCGGTGTAGGTGGTGGTGTAATCGGAGGAGGTATAGGGATACCTCCTCTCTCCCATCGCTCCATAGTATTCACTACTCGTTCCATAGTAGTGCCGAGAGCCTGGATCATGGCCGCTTGTTGTTGGACGCGTTCCTCCATCGATCCGGCTGGCATAGCTGTACCTGCTGACTCCATGTAGATGGTGCATGTTTCTGTCAAGGCGTCAGTGTAAAGCGGTAGGCAAAGTCAGGCGCAGGACACAGAGCTAATCAAAAGGCGTACTTTACTCGTAGGTAAAAGAATGAACAACAACCTCCACGCAGGGAGGAAACAAACCCGCACACTAACGACAACCAAAACATGAACAAACACGCACAACACACAGTGTGAGACAGAGAGTTAAATAGGGAAGACATAACTACATAATGGGAAACAGGTGTGACCAATTAAGACAAAACAAGTCGAACATAGATACATGGATCGGTAGCAGCTAGTACTCCGGTGACGACGAACGCCGAAGCCTGCCCGAGCAAGGAGGAGGGGCAGCCTCGGCTGAATCCGTGACACATACACTCAATTAGTATTTGGTAGCATTGCCTTTAAATTGTTTAACTTGGGTCAAACGTTTCGGGTAGCCTTCCACAAGCTTCCCACAATAAGTTGGGTGAATTTTGGCCCATTCCTCCTGACAGAGCTGGTGTAACTGTGTTAGGTTTGTAGGCCTCCTTGCTCGCACACGCTTTTTCAGTTATGCCCACAAATGTTCTATTGGATTGAGGTCAGGGCTTTGTGATGGCCACTCCAATACCTTGACTTTGTTGTCCTTAAGCCATTTTGCCACAACTTTGGAAGTATGCTTGGGGTCATTGTCCATTTGGAAGACCCATTTGCGACCAAGCTTTAACTTCCTGACTGATGTCTTGAGATGTTGCTTCAATATATCCACATAATTTTCCTTCCTCATGATGCCATCTATTTTGTGAAGTGCACCAGTCCCTCCTGCAGCAAAGCACCCCCACAGCATGATGCTGCCACCCCCGTGCATCACGGTTGGGATGGTGTTCTTTGGCTTGCAAGCCTTCCCCTTTTTCCTCCAAACATAACGATGGTCATTATGGCCAAACAGTTATATTTTTGTTTCATCAGACCAGAGGACATTTCTCCAAAAAGTACAATCTTTGTCCCCATGTGCAGTTGCAAACCATAGTCTGGCTTTTTTATGGCGGTTTTGGAGCAGTGGCTTCTTCCTTGCTGAGCGGCCTTTCAGGTTATGTCAATATAGGACTTGTTTTACTGTGGATATGGATACTTTTGTACCTGTTTCCTCCAGCATCTTCACAAGGACATTTGCGGTGGGATTGATTTGCACTTTTCGCAACAAAGTACATTCATCTCTAGGAGACAGAATGCATCTCCTTCCTGTGCGGTATGACGGCTGCGTGGTCCCATGGTGTTTATACTTGCGTACTATTGTTTGTACAGATGAACGTGGTACCTTCAGGCATTTGGAAATTGCTCCCAAGGATGAACCAGACTTGTGGAGGTCTACAATTGTTTTTCTGAGGTCTTGGCTGATTTCTTTTGATTTTCCCATGATGTCAAGCAAAGAGGCACTGAGTTTGAAGGTAGGCCTTGAAATACATCCACAGGTACACCTCCAATTGACTCAAATGATTTTAATTAGCCTATAATAAGCTTCTAAAGCCATGACATCATTTTCTGGAATTTTCCAAGCTGTTTAAAGGCACAGTCAACTTAGTGTATGTAAACTTCTGACCCACTGGAATTGTGAAACAGTGAATTATAAGTGAAATAATCTGTCTGTAAACAATTGTTGGAAAAATTACTTGTGTCATGCACAAAGTAGATGTCCTAACCAACTTGCCAAAACTATAGTTTGTTAACAAGAAATTTGTGGAGTGGTTGAAAAACGAGTTTTAATGACTCCAACCTAAGTGTATGTAAACTTCCAACTTCAACTGTAGATCTCCGATCAGACATTGAGTAGTACTGCTGGACATAGAGAAACCAGCAGAGAAAACTGAGCAAGGGAACACAGGGAAGTGAGGGCATTAATACACAGGCGATCTGATAGACACAGGTGACACCAATAGGATGATGATTAGTCCCGACTGTGAGTGAGGAGGTGCCTAAGGTTGTCGGAGGATGACACCTAGTGGGTCGCTCCGGAACTGCGACCCCCTCCGGTAACTCTTGAATAGGCAATAGCAACCAATAAGCCAATGTGAATAGAAAATAACCTCTACCAATACTTTTCCCCTTCTGATAACCAGGTGGCGAATCGCATCTCTGCATGTCTGGCAGACATATCAGTGTGGATGACGGATCACCACCTCAAGCTGAACCTCGGCAAGACGGAGCTGCTCTTTCTCCCGGGGAATGACTGCCAGTTCCATGATCTCGCCATCACGGTTGACAACTCCGTTGTGTCCTCCTCCCAGAGTGCGAAGAGCCTTGGTGTGACCCTGGACACCACCCTGTCTTTCTCCGCTAACAGCAAGGCGGTGACCCGATCCTGTAGGTTCATGCTCTACAACATTCGGAGAGTACGACCCTGCCTTACACAGGAAGCGGCACAGGTCCTAATCCAGGCACTTGTCATCTCCCGTCTGGATTACTGCAACTCGCTGTTGGCTGGGCTCCCTGCCTGTGCCATTAAACCCCTACAACTCATCCAGAATGCCGCAGCCCGTCTGGTGTTCAACCTTCCCAAGTTCTCTCACGTCACCCCGCTCCTCCGCACATACCACTGGCTTCCAGTTGAAGCTCGCATCTGCTACAAGACCATGGTGCTTGCCTACGGAGCTGTGAGGGGAACTGCACCTCCGTACCTTCAGGCTCTGATCAGTCCCTACACCCAAACGAGGGCATTGCGTTCATCCACCTCTGGCATGCTGGCCCCCCTACCTCTGCGGAAGCACAGTTCCCGCTCAGCCCAGTCAAAACTGTTCGCTGCTCTGGCACCCCAATGGTGGAACAAGCTCCCTCACGACGCCAGGACAGCGGAGTCACTCACCACCTTCCGGAGACACTTGAAACCCCACCTCTTTAAGGAATACCTGGGATAGGATAAAGTAATCCTTCTACCCCACCCCACCCAAAAATTTTTAAAAAAAAATAACATATTGTAAAGTGGTTATCCCACTGGCTATAAGGTGAATGCACCAATTTGTAAGTCGCTCTGGATAAGAGCGTCTGCTACATGACGTAAATGTAAATGTAAATGTAATAGTAAAGTCAATTTGCATTGAAAACATGTATGTTATGTATTGACACAAAGTTGGTAGCTGTCACCAAATTAAATCAATGAAAGATAACAGATTTGGATGGGCTTTAAGTGTAAGTAGATGATTAGGTAATAATCCTAGTTATATGTATATATCTACTTCAATTACCTCGTACTACTATACATTGACTCGGTACTAGTACCCCGTGTATATAGCCAAGTTATCGTTACTCACTGTGTATTTATTATTACTTTTATTATTACATGTTTTACTTTTTATTATTTATCTGTTTTCTTTCTCTCTGCATTGTTGGGAAGGACCCGTAAGTAAGCATTTCACTGGTTGTTTACGAAGCATGTGACAAATAAAATTTGATTTGAACTCACATTTTTAGGTCCAAGGCCAACTGCCTCCCATCGACAGACAATATGTTCTCTCACTGATTAACCTTGGTGCTGCTTTCAAATAAACAGAGATGTTTTCAACCCATTCTAATCTATTCTGAAAATACATTTAGATAAGAACCAAATCATTTATCATTTATTCATTGAGATGATCCATTTCACATTGAAAATTGATTTTACAAGAGAGACCTGTTATGTCCCAAAACGCAGTAATCAAACACTTCTAATCTTACCATCTAAAGCATTTGCATCTCAATCCAATATTGTGTTATTGTACTGCTATATATACGTTTAACCTATTCCCTAATCTTTTTTAACCTATCAAAATCCCAACCCACCGGACCCCTCTGATAGTTACTGTTTATATTCAATAAGATATAAGTGCTCTCCTTACAGTTTGTTATATATTTTCCCCTCATTCTATTGATTCCTCGGCCCAGATCTCCAGATCTCTCTTTGGAAGCGTCATTACTAATGTATTTTAGCTGGAGAGTTGTGCCCTGGGGTGAGCAGCAGCACACTCTATAACTGAATTAGACACAAGGAGAGACTTACAGCACTCATGACTGCACATGAACACACACACACACAAACATAGTGCAATTGTTTTAAGCAGGGCAGTACAGCAAAGCACACAACACTCATAAATAGTTATAGGAAAGGTCCATATTTCAGAGAAACATATTGAGGGAAAATTACAAGCATGTACCACATTGATTATTCAGTGTCAGAGTAGTTTCATTTATCAATGGGATAAGTAATTACTAACCTACGGATAACATTGATTAAATCATATATTGATTCATTTCATGATTTATTTTTGAGGTAAGAATTTCATAACCTGAATATGAACCATGTAACTGGAGCAACAGATTTCGTACTGTAATCGGTCTTTCACTGCACATTTTTGATATTCTGTATGTTGGATACTCTGTAAGTTTGCAACAATGTCTTTAGCATAGACTTCCTCTTGATGTTCTCTGACGCAATGATTTATCTAACATGATTGGATAGGTGAGAGCAAGGCTCCCATTGCATTGCTTTCACCCAATCCAGACATGTCAGCTCAGTGATTACTTCAAGTAAGGGTGGAAATAAGCATGTATTTTCCGAGCAATCGAATAGGAGGTCAGTCTATGTAAGAACTGGCCGGCCTGAGCTGAGCAATGTGATCAGAATGGGTCAGCTGTCATTACAGGGCCCAGGGGGAGCCACTGCAGCTCATTTCAAGTCACGCACCAAGTATCCTGGCAGGAACAGACTGGAGTCACCTGGGACTGACGCCCACTGAGGCTTCACATTGCTCTCTCCTGGTCTTGACAAACACACACATCCCATGCACTAGTGTAGTTCCATTAACCTGATCACGATACAATGAGACTTCTGATCAACATAAGAATGGAGAATATTGATGAATCATTCAGCATGATGTCTATTGTAAAGCATCAAATCTCGCACCAGTACAAACTCGCTTTTGCATTATCATTGATTCAATATGGTTCTATCTATGATAGAGAAAGAAGCAGACAGCAGATAATCCACAGTAGACAAAATGACTGGCAGACTGTGAATACTGTAAATTGGCACTGGCAGTGAGGCGTTGAATAGAGTGCCCAACCCTGGGGCTCAATGCCTCAATCACATGTCAAATGCATTTCATTGTTAGAGTCCCACTTTCACACAGGCCCCAGCCCACCGGGTGACAGAGAGGGTCTTATATGGGGCTATAAAGCTGCCAATTGGCCAGGATGGATGGGCCGGGTCCATATGGGTGTGAGGGTTGGCCCACCGGAAGCCTGACAGTAATTACTGTTGATTGATGCTCTGATTCAGGAGCTAAATCAACTCCAAACATCTGATAGAGATCTGCCACAGTGGAAAACAAAGCCAACCATAGAAAAAAAGCGATACAGAAAAAAGGCACTTGGACTTGATAATGGGAACAGCGAGTGTATGACTGTTGAGTGCGCTACCAACTCATCCTGGGACAGGAGATGTCAGAGATAAAGGCCCAATACCAAACCAATCTCCAGCCCCATGCCCTTAGGGCCCCATATTGATTCACTCTCATGGATCTGACAGGAGGGTATTACCAAGGATCTGGGATAGGGTCTAGGGGGTGGTTTGGAATGGTTCCAGAAAAGGGAAGCGCTACCCCTCATCTATGAGTACTTAGGACACTGCTACTGTATAAAGCTGAGGACTGACTGCTCCACATAAATGAAATCAGATTAAGTCATATTTTGCACAATTTCTTGTAAAATGTGAACTATTATCACACGGTCTTGATGTTTTCTCAAAGATCTTCAGTTTGTAGGTCAATGTAAACAGTGGCGGCTCCTGAAAAAATTCTCAGGGGGGGCAATTTTTCTGATGATTTAGGTGACCTACACACATTTTAAAAAAGATATGTCCAGCAACAACATGAAGACAGGGGCAGCATATAAGTCAATACCAGAAGCATTTATTGACTGATCTCAAAAGTGTTGGCTTACCAGGGTTGGTGGAGCCCTCAGTTTCATCTTTGCCTCGCAAAGCTAACTCAAACACTCCGCAAAACTTCACACACTGGATTAGCCGGCTGAGGATGTGGCGGTTCTTGCTAATGTCGTAGTAAATATATTTGTTATAGTGAATATGGAATATGATATGTTGAGTAAAATGTTGTGCTAAGATCTATTTAGGTCAGGAGCTGGTTATAAGTTCTGTTCCTATCCAATAACAATGGACAAAAGGGTCCTATCTTGTCAGCCTTGTCAGTTTCAGTTCTCCAGTAAACTTGTGATTATCAACACTAACCTCATCGTTGTGGCGGCGGACAGCTAGCCTGTATCCCTCATCCAGTTGAGTGGGAATGTTCACTCTCCCCAAAGCAGACCATCTCAAACAGCTATCCATGTGGGTCTTTGACAGCTCATGTTTCTTAATCTTTCCTGAAAGATGGTGCATGTCCGTTACACACCAGTCGCTGTCCAAGCGGTGCTGTCTGCCGTGCCGCCTTCAGGGTGAAAGAGTAAGCAGGGGGTAGCAGAAGACTGCATTAGCTACATCGCAGCCTGCTAGCCAGGTTTTTCGTTCGTACCAATTTTTGGAAAATCCTCGGGTGTAGGACTTCCCCCCTTTAGTAGAAACCTGTTGAATTATTAAATTTGGTCTGGGAGGTCCTAATTGTTTCGTTGCCAATTTATCTTCATTTGTTCGCCGACAAAAAGGAACTTCTTTCAAAGACACAATCGAGTTGCACTGAAGCCTAGCCATTTTGATAGTAGTAGTGAATTGATTGACGCTGCTACCCGCTCTTTTCTTAGTTACGTTCATGGTTATGTTACGTATGACGAAAGCGCGTAAGTGCAAGCCCTCAGAAACCCATAGAGATTGTATTGAAAGCTCTGATATTTGAAAAAAATAGATTTTACATGGGAGTCTATGACAGACTTCTGGGCGATTTTCAACCTGACTGAAATCGCCCCAAAAGTGGGGGGGGCCATTTGAAGCACGACTTTAGCCTGATTGGACATTTAGTGGCACTGTGGCAGATCAGACGTCTAGATTACAACACTGATAACTACTGTTGCCGTGATATAATTGATTAGAAAAAAAATCCCTTCCTTTTCCCGTTTGGCAGTGCGTCGCCCATATCGCCCTATTGAACACACCGCCCCTGAATGTAAAACAAAATTATATTTCACCATCTGCTGAAGAAATAATGAAGAAACATATTGAATGAACATTGATATAACCCTTCCCTATTGTGTGGTTGTTGTTCTGCCATGGTTATTAACCTCTCCTAGGATCTGTCCAAACAGTGGTCGCGACCCATGTGACCCACTTGGCCTGTGTGGGGCAGAACTAGAAAAGCTCTATCCCGCCATGCAGACAGATCGATAGAGGCTGAGCCCAGCATTGATCAGGGACAGAGATAGTGTCATCGCTCATCAATGAGCAACTTCAACCTGTTTGTCTAACTACTGGAGATAAGATGACAAGAGGATAGTGTATGATGAGGGACAGAGCACAACCCCACCGCCTTCTTTCTACATGCATGTGTACTACACAATACTACATTTAGTATGGTTGTCTTTCGTCTAATGTGTTATTCTCAGGCAAGTAAGCAACTGTGTTAGAGTGGAGTGTATAAAGAGAGGGTGAAGGAGAGGAGGAGAATAAGATAGTAGAAGGGGCATGGGCAGGGGGTGGGTGAAGATGAATAATAAAAAATAACTGAATAGAAACAAAAAAGAAAAGGGATGAAAGAGGAGAGTGAGAGAAATGGAAAGTGAGAAAGCAAGAGACAGAGCGGGATAGAGCGAGAGAATGAGGAGGGAGAGAGGGAGAGAGAGAGAAGAAGAGAGAGAGAGAGAGAGAGAGCGAGAGAGAGAGAGAGAGAGAGAGAGAGAGAGAGAGAGAGAGAGAGAGAGAGAGAGAGAGAGAGAGAGAGAGAGAGAGAGAGAGCGAGAGAGAGAGAGAGAGAGAGAGAGAGAGATGATTTGTGGGCCTCTCTAGTGTGCTAGCGTTACAGGAATGGCCCTCCTGGGCAGCATGAAAAGGCTCTTGACTGTTAGTAGTGGTAACACGAGCCTCCAGCTCCTTGCCCTGGTAGATTTATTTACATTTCAGCGCCTGAGCCCAACTCTGAAAAAAAAGAAGAAGCTGGGCGTGCATCAATATTTGTAGTAGTGATTATGATTATGTTTTTTTTGAACCCACCCCTGCTCTTTGTTTGTGATGACTTACCGCTCTTCTTGGCTTTAGGATACCGTTTTATATCACAGTGTGTATTGTTGCACTGATCGGTCATTGGCTGTCCTCAGAGGTCTGGGCAAAGCAATGTAGGCCTACTTCTATTTGTCAATATCGTCAGATTAGATCAAATATCTGGACATCTAAAAATGTGCTACCGATTATTTCCTGCTGTCTCGTATTTTGGGGGGATGTTTGTCTGTTTTTCTGTCACAGACTGTCTGCAGATTGAATTAATATTGTATCTTTTCTATGATGTTATGAGGTACATTGTCTGAGGATGGTCACATTTATTCAACTGTTCTATCTGTAGTATAGAATCAGTCCTACTAATTTTAACTGTTACAATGGTCATTTGTAGCATCATCACTGCTTAGGCTGATCTACTTAGATGGCTGTTTTTAACACAACCTAAGTAAGGGATCAAGCTACACTCTTAGAAAAAAAGGTGCTATCTAGAACCTAAAAGGGTTCTTCGGCTGTCCCCATAGGAGAACCCTATGAAGAACCCTTTTTGGTTCCAGGTAGAACCCTTTTGAATTCCACAGAGGGTTCTACATGGAACCCAAAAGAGTTCTACCTGTAACCAAAAAGGGTTCTCCTATGGGGACAGCCGAAGAACCCTTTTGGAATCCTTTTTTCTAAGAGTGTACTACTCTGTTTCGACTAGAGAACAAGGATGGAAGAGAGAGCGCCATGAGGAGCAGCAGTGCAGACAGCTATCAGTCCTGAGTAGAGGGGAGTGGCAGAGCAGCTCCCATTTAGGATAGTGGGTTAGCTATTTAGCCTGACAGCCATTAAATATGAATTAAAAACCACACAGGCCTCTTTGCCTCCGAAATGTCATTACATATATTTATGGTAAGCGATTGTTGAATAAGCAGTTTGCAGGGCTTCCCAGGGGTGGGATGGAGGGATGGGGGGAGGGGGGAGGGGGTGGAGGAGGGCAGCAGAATGTATATCCAATAGATAGGTCTGGTAGAGAGAGAGGATGCCTAATAGCTACTGAAATGGAATCTGCATTAGGAGCTCTAACTGAGTAGAACACTTCAGGGGTCGGGCCCCGGAGGAGCAAATAACAGTGTTGTTTTGGAATGGGTGCTTCAGTTTCTCCACAACAGACTGCACAGAGATGGGAGAGAGATTACATTTAATTTGCAAGGAGGAGGAGCATTTTTAGAGAAATAGGACATTATAGTTCTTAGAATCTTTGAGTTGAGTTTATGGTTTGGTCATAGAAGGTCAGTGTGTTCCTTCATTTTAGTGTGTTTACCCCTAGTTTACGCCTACAGACGTCCACAATGTATCATGCTATGATGTCGAATGTGCAGTGCATATAATGCAGTCTGGTTGTGGATTGAAAAACAATGTATTAATTGTAACTTAAAATTATTATTTTACTTATTTTACTTTTTTCATACCGGCCAAACACTGTTTTTAGAAATACATTTTCCGGATGGAAAAACGCTTTCAGTGTAAACTTAAGCGACGAAAACCAGGTATAAACTATGTAGAAAAGATAATGGGCCTTTATATTTCTGCATAATATAACGGAGAGCTAACTCACCAAAATGAAAGCTAGACAGTCAGGGAGAATTGAAAATACCCAAAACTATGAATTCAGGAGTATAGATTTTTGTATTATGTTTGAGCATTAGAACACAGCATTAAGCCATGGCAAAATGCATTGAATTGCAGGAAATTAGATTTAAAACAGTGAAATACTTTCAGCTCCAATGCAGAATATGTTTAATCGCAGGAAATTAGCTTCAAAACTGCAACATTTTCTCTTAGCTCCATGGCAAAATGTGTAGAATTGCAGGAAATTAGCTTTATGGGGCCTCTAAAATGTTCTTTTCAAGGGACCGGAATGAATTCAGCCGCGCCGACGGGCCGACCACACCCATTGCCACACTTCCTGCCACGCTCATCACCTAAGCTCCTTTTTGATCTAGAAAAAACCCTGTAGGCTTTGTTGTGTGATAATAATGGATGTTTGATTGCAATTGAGGCAATTCGATATATTCATGACAATGGACATATAATGGGGTTATTTCGCAGTTGCATACAACTTCATTAAATGAGAGAACTCTTCATATTTTCATTAGGGGACAACAAACTATCTCCTAAAAAGACATGCTGTGCTATGAATACTCTTTTCCCGCTGTCAACCACTTGCAAAGTGCACCTGTTTCATCTAGACGCACAAAAGAACAATATTTTACAGCAGAAGCACTATTGTCAAGCCCAAGTGGACTGCTGCTGTTTTTAAGACCGCTCTCTAATTTGCTTCCATTTTGTAGCCAAACCCAACATCTATATGTATAAAGCCTGCTACACACTAGCCTCAGCCCCTTCACATGTACACATCGTCAATGCCTGTCTAAAACACACAAGGATCATTAAATGTCTTGTGTGTGGATCAATTGGTTCATCCAGTCCTAGAGGAAGTAACTGATTACACAACAGTGACAACCAACTCCATATTTCTATTTTCTTTAAACAACTGACATTTACACTGGTAGCCCCTATTTGTACTGTGATTGTTGTTATTGCAATAACCACATCTAGACTAAGAAATGTTAGTCAATCAAGAGACATCTAACATGAATCACAGACAGACAGAACGCAAGAGCTAGCCAGACATTTAATGATTATTAGATTGATTAGTATGTTTGATTTATTTATTTATTGATTAATAAGTCTAGCCAACATGGAACCAAAGCCATAAGGCTCTGTGTGGAACTAGAATTCAAGTCCAACTTATGTTGCACGGGTACCTACTCTTTCCTTTCTCCCCCATGTGCTACAACACAGCAATATGTTGTTCTATGTCTACTCTAAGGTGCACAGCATCACTGTTTTCCTCATTAATAAATGTTTTGTGTGATTTCGTTCCTTTTAGTCCACTTAAGGGCCTTTAGTTTCCAAGGAGGCCATTGTATTTCCTCCATTGCCTAGCAACCATCACCAAGGCCAGCACTCCATTGTTGCTGAGGCTATGCACATGCATCGCCAACCATAGAAATAGAATGAACAGAACGGACGTCCCTATTCAAGTCAATGATGGCATAACGGGTGGACTGGCAGCCATTTTGAGTGTACCCATGCCTAGGATGAAGATAAAAGGTTAGGACAAGTTATGATTATAATTTTCTTTTACAGTTTTACAGGATCAGCCATAGTAGTATGGCACACATGGACCAAACTAGGGTTAAATGCCTTGCTCAAGGGCACATTAACAGATTTTTCACCTTTTTCACCTTTCGGTTACTGGCCCAACGCGCTAACCGCTAGGCTACCAGAGCCGTTGTTTACTAGCATACAGTAGCTGGCCCCATTGTTGCAAAGGGATATTAGAACCCTCTTGTCTTAACCTTTGTCTCCTTCAACCCAGACTCATGTCAGGAAGTAAAAGCAGGAAGTGTACCCTTCACTTCAATCTGTGCTGTGATATGTTGAGTCAACTCAACTGACATTACAACAAACACATTAGCATAATTTAAATGAACATTCTAGATTACTATGGCAATCCAGCATCAGTTGATAGAGCATTCCAAATCACCATGGAAATTATTGCATCACAATACGAGAAAGCCATTGCGAGTGTACCCTTGAGTTTACCAGGGTTAGAGCTTCCAAATCCGTTCTATTCATTCTATTTCTATATTGCTGACTGCCTGTGTCTACTTTTGAAAATTGTACTGTAATTTCAAAAAGTGGTATTTCAGCATTGGAGAGATCAGGAGCATCAGACAATCTGGAAAAATATGTTTCATTTGGTCATTTGTTTTTGAAGAAAATTCACAGAAAATGGCAACTGTGAAAACAAATATTCTGCTTTTTTGTACGTTGACTATATACAGTATGTGTGAATATATGCTGCTGCATATGTACTGTATAGTATTGCTTTACATTATTCTGTAAGAACGAAAGAAAGAAAGAAAGAAAGAAAGAAAGAAAGAAAGAAAGAAAGAAAGAAAGAAAGAAAGAAAGAAAGAAAGAAAGAAAGAAAGAAAGAAAGAAAGAAAGAAAGAAAGAAAGAAAGAAAGAAAGAAAGAAAGAAAGAAAGAAAATAATGTACTGTAGAGCAACTGTAAAGCAGGAAGGAAGGACTTTTATGTTGAAAGGCTTCCAAAGCAGATTTTCAGTGACGTCATTTTTACACTATTCCCTTGAATAGGCTAGCACCTGTGTGCATGGGGGTTGTCTGTCTGTCAGCTTTGAGTAAAAAAACATAACCCATGCCAGCAAAAACATATCCATCAGTATTCCCCACTGCCCATTGAGACAGTCTGTGTCCCCTACTCCTTAGAGACCAAAGCATACAGCACTCTTCTTAAAGACAAGGCATTTGGAACTGTAGATATTGGATTGGCCCCACTTTTTACAGCCCAAAACCATCTTGAAGTGTGGCTTCCATGTAGTGCTTTATTATTTTCCTCTCTTTTGTCAAATTTTTGTCGAATTATTAAGTGCTTTTCAGGTTCCCATAATAGGCCACTGTTTCTTTTCTGTCAGGGTTTGCCGTTTTCCACGCGCAGTTCAAGCCCTTCTGGATGACCCTTCTAGGTGCCTAAATTGAAATATGGTGAGTACCATCCATTTAGCTAATGGGCAGAATGTAGTCCTGTCATTATGTGGGTACAGATGGATGTACGTATGATTTTTGATCTTGACATGTCATGATTGTAAATGGTACATTTGATCATGTTAACCTACTCTTTTTTATCTGCATAATCAAAATCAATTATGGTTTGTCTCTGAGCCAGTGCCATATATTTCTATACACTATATGCTCCTGGTTATCTAGTATCCTTCAGCTCATACTCATCTGATTTGTTAGATTTAAAAAAATTCTGCATGTCTAACTAGCTCTCCTTTCATTAAGGAAGAGTGCATGGACATCATGTGCAAGACTATAGACACAAAGAGCATGTTATCAAAGGCACACACACACAACACTCCTTGTGTAGTGAAATTATATAAATCTACTTATTTTGCCATACAGGCTCAAACTGTGTTGGCTAGAATCTGCACAACATTGATTGTAAATGTGTTTCCTGTCATATCTGCGGCAATCGAGTTACACAACTAACCATACAGGACCTGTACAAACCCCTATAAATCTAAGGCACATGCAGTATAGCCTTCAATATAAGAAGGAGAATATGCATTAAATTAGAGCCTATACCAGTTCAGAATAGGAAATAATTTTGAAATAGCTTAAATAGTTTTTAGGCATTAACTACATGTGTCTAATGTGTACATTTCAATACATGTGTTATAGGAGTCCAAACAGTAACATAATGGCCACATGCCGGTTAGAAATGTCATACAATATTTCATACCTCGCAAACAGACTTCAGATGCCAAAAACATTTATCACGGTTAACCAAGAACTAAAATCTTGCGTAATTTGGTCAGCTACGGGATTACAAATACCCTCGACATTCCGGAAATTGATGTGGCACCGCAAGGAGTCTTTTCCCAAATCACTCACCAGCCTACAGTAACAGAAAAAAAAACCCGGAATAAAACAGTATGTACATACTACATACTATCATATTCAGTGGGCAACATCAACATTTAAGAGAAGAAAATACATGTTGTTGTGATTCTAATAATAATGTTATTAACAATTTACAGAACATAGTCAAATAAATGGATTGATCTTCACATCATGCACAAATATAACCATTTGCTATTTTTCCAGTATAAAAAAGTTAATTGGAGCTCATAAGTACAAATCAAATCCAACTTTAGGCACACGTTATTGAAACAGATAACCCACATTTTTTTTAATTCCAAGGGAACCTCAAAGACACAGCTTATCTTTGGGGGTTCTCGCTATGCTTAACTACGTGGCAGTAATTGCATGTGCCAACCTTTGTGGCACACAGTGTGCCCAGACACCCAGTTATCTCTGGGGCTTATCACTGGCTCTCCATCCAGCTGGTGTGCCCATCTAAATCACCCTGGCCTTGTCCTTCCACTACCACCCCAGGGTCTGAGAGGCTGTAGAACAAGGCACCACCACCACTCTCTTTAACACAATGGAAATAGCATCTGTTAAGCCTCATAACTCTCATACGCCTTCATAACCCTCTGGTATGAAGCCTGTTTTACCAAATGTATTGAGCAGTTATAAAATGTTCTGTGAGTTCATGAAAAAGGGATCTGATGCACCGGGATGAGACATGCAGTCATTAGTTAATGGTCTGATAAACATCTATACTGCTGCTGCTGCTTCGTAACAGTGGTCGCTAGATCATTTGTCATACACTGACATCTGATGTTGATTGATACGTTTGTTAAGAGTACAGAAGTCAGACAGACATATGGTTGAAATATGTTATAAAAACAGCTTAGAGGCAATCCCTGGTTACCCCATAGTCGAGATTAATGGTTAATATATTTTATTTTATTTTATGTTCACTTCAAGGAGGCACGTTGCAGAACTGACAAGACATAAAAATGAGCAAGAGGTATAAAACTTAAATGTGATTTATTTTAACTTTCTGTAATGTGTTTCTTTGATTGCAAGTAAGAGTACTTGATAATTTGTCTTCATTACATCTTCTATTACAAGGAGAAGGCCACTTAGAACTGGCATTACCTCTTTCAAATGCCTTTAGCCTTCAGCCTGAAGGTCTGAGGGTTGTTGTGATGTATAGAGATAAGTTCAGCTGGAAGGAGACTGATATTCCCCGTAAAATATCCTTCAGTCCTTTAAACATTAGCTAAAGGAGGCCACCTTGAGTACATATTGTAGCCTGGCAACTGAATAGGCAAGGGTAAAGTAAAGTGAAGCTATATGGGATCATGCTATCAAATTACTGAGCATGGTGTATTCAAGGGGGGTATAGGCCTACTTATTGTTTACATTTAGATGCACTGCCATCATGCTAATAATGAGAGTGTAAGGAGATGAAGTACACACATTATTTTTCCCCAAATCAGACTCAACATTGACTTGATTAATTATTATTTGATTGTTTGGGTTGCTACAGCACACACAATGTGCCTCTATGTGAATGTCATCTTATAAAACCAATGAAGCATGCATCCTTTCATCTAAAGGGTCCATAGCTGTGTGGAAGACTAGTGATTTTGTTGTTATGTGTCAAAATTGACAACAAGTCATGGTCTACCTCATTGCTTTGAGACAAAAAGCCCTAATATACAGGTCCCATATCAACATGTGTATACATATTTTTAAAGGATGTATAACTTGCAACCATCTCTCCATTATGATGTAGAGTAGTTTTTCTGTTATTTAAAATAGAGATATCTGTAGGTAGGCAGGCCTAAATTAAAGTTACAATATCTGGGGAGTTGTAGCCTAGGCTAAGCAAACACCACTGCCTCATTCCTTAACTCTTTGTCTCGTTCAGTTGCAGACCCGTTCACCCTTTTCCATTGACTTTCCAAAGCAATGAGAGTGTATGGAAGGGACTGCAGAGATTTTGGAGAGTGATGTTTTCCATCTTCCCTTGCTGTCCGTTGAGAGGACAAAATTCGAAAGACAGGTAAGCCTACACCAAATTTAAAATAGGTACACTTAGGTCTGTCAAAACTTAAATAAACTTTCCATTTAAAACTGCAATGCATTTGTATTTCCTCTGTAGCTCAATTAGTAGAGCATGGCGCTTGCAACGCCAAAAATGTATGCACGCATGACTGTAAGTCCCTTTGGATAAAAGCGTCTGCTAAATGTCATTTTTCATTATATCAATGATGATGATTATAAGCCATGAATTTACATTGCGGATGCACGGACAAAACTCTAGTCTAGTGTCTAGTCTACCTGAAGTGGGAGGGGTCAGCGTCCCGAATGCCCATTCGGGCACGCTGATTGGTTGAAAGGAAGGGCCTTTTTTTTTTTACAATGATGATGATGATGGTGGTGATGATATAGAGCGCAATAGTGATGACGTCTTTTTGTAGGCACTAACTCTGCCATCCGTACGGGAGTTGCAGCGATGGGACAAGACTGTAACTACCAATTGGATATCACGAAATTATATATATATAAATAAATATATATATATTTTTTAAAGGTTCGTTGAACAAAGCCTATGGGAAATGAATGGAGTTTGCAGTGGTTTTGGATAAACACCGAAAATAAGGTCTGTGGTAAAAACAGGCTTAGGAGAGTTTATAAATTTTTGTTCTCTGAGGTAATCTTCATTAGCTAACATCACTTTTTGTGAATTTTAAGCATTTATGTAATTTTAAAAAACATAACGCACATAAAGGCGTTATAATTCATAAAGTTCACGTTAACTGACTGATATCTCATAGAACAAAACGTGTAAAATCTCATTTTAACCTCAGCCTTATTTTCGGCGTTTATTCCAAAACCTTATTCTTTCCTCATTTATTTTGCCCATAGTAATGGCTGAACGAAACAGAGGTAAATCATTTCCGGTACAAACTGGCGAGCTCTGTAGAATTAGGGTTTAAGAATGTGATGGTGATGTCGTGATGATGATTAGGCCTATGAATTGCACTATTAAAATATATATATATATATATATATATATATATATAATTTTTTACCCCCTTCAGTTACGTTGTGGGCTATTCCTCTGAAGTCACTCATGTAAGGTTTCTCCGATGCACAACTGTGCTGCGCGACTATCAGCGTTGCGGTCACATTCGACACTGGAGACTTTGGCGGCATCCCTGCAGTCACCACTTTTGCGGTGAGTGCAAGGATCAGCTCATAGATGGTTTCCGCGACATCGAGGGGCTTGGCTCAAGTCCCTGTCCACAGTGTAAATCAGTTATAGCTTAATAAATGTGTAACCGTGACTGCATATTAGTGCCTTTTTCTGAGTTTTTGTAACATTTTCTTTTTCTATGCACGTTGTAGTCCACGCATGTCCCTATTGCCAAGGCAATTCAACAGAACTATGGTATCATCAAGACAAAGGACAAGCAATAATATTTCACCACTTATCTAGTCAGTCAGATCAGATTTTCCTTGTCGTCTTTTGGACATTCTATGCATTAATGAGTGTGTGTATCCAGGCTCTGTCGTAGCCGGCCGCGACTGGGAGACATACATATACATACATATACGTCATTTAGCAGACGCTCTTATCCAGAGCGACTTACATGAGCAATTAGGGTTAAGTGCCTTGCTCAAGGGCACATCGGCAGATTTTTCACCTAGTCGGCTCGGGGATTAGAACCAGCGACCTTTCGATAACTGGCACAACGCTCTTAACCACTAAGCTACCTGCCGCCCCAGACCCATGGGGCGGCGCACAATTGGCCCAGCGTCGTCCAGGGGAGGGGAGGGAATGGCCGGCAGGGATGTAGCTCAGTTGGTAGAGCATGGCGTTTGCAACGCCAGGGTTGTGGGTTCGATTCCCACGGGGGGTATGAAAAAATAAAATTATGTATGCACTAACTGTAAGTCGCTCTGGATAAGAGCATCTGCTAAATGACTAAAATGTAGTAGGTCTAGGTCACAGTCAATGACATTAATATAACAATCTCAATTTAGCTGAGGCAAAGCTCCATCCAATGCAAATGACTATTTTATGAATATTAACAACTCGGGTTTATAGGCAGGGTTGGGGAGTAACTGTAATGTAAGTAGTTCCAGCAAAAATTGTGTAATCAGATTACAGATACGTTTGAAAAACTAGATGATTACTTCTTGAGGGTAGTTTAGTGGTTAAGAGCGTTATGCCAATAACTGAAAGGTCACTGGTTCTAATCCCCGATCTGACTAGGTGAAAAATCTGTCGATGTGCCCTTGAGCAAGGCACTTAACCCTAATTGCTCCTGTAAGTCGCTCTGGATAAGAGCGTCTGCTAAATGACTAAAATTTTGAAAGGATGCTTGTGAAAAAATACATTATGACACCTTTCTGTTTTCTCAATGACATTCAATTCAGAATTGAAAAAAGGCGCAAATGTAGTTTGCTCCACCTGAGCGAGTCTGACCACAATTCAGAGACCACTATGATGACACACCAAATGTGCTTGATGGATCCTTTTTGTCTTCTTCTAATGCGTCTTAAGGGGAAAGTAATCAAAAAAGTCACTGAAAGTAATCAGATTACGTTACTGAGTATGGGTTATCCAAAATTGCGTTACTGATTACAATTTTGGACAGGTAACTAGTAACTGTAATGGATTATATTTAGAAAGTAACCTACCCAACTCTGCTTATAGGCTATATGATAGAGTGGCCCAAAGGTCAGTATATCAAAACAAATATTGACTTGCACTTCAATAAGCACTTCCCATCAAATTCTGCCCAGAAACGTATCTAATTTCAACCCCATAATTTGACCTTTAACCTTCAATAAATTATACAGCAGTACACAGTGCATTCATTTAAAAGTAATCCTTCTACCCCCACCCCTCCCCCACCCCCCCATAATTTTTTTAAATATATAAAATATTTAAAAAAGAAAATAAATTGGGTGGTTGCCACTGGCTATCATAAATTGAATGCACCAATTTGTAAGTCGCTCTGGATAAGAGCGTCTGCTAAATGACTTAAATGCAAATGTGCCCAGGTGAACCATAGAGAAAACAATCACAGGCCACTTTTCAAGCCCTTTATTGGTGAAATTTCAGCATAATTTCAAGATGATTTCAAGAGAAGGACTGAGGTGGACTTGACACAGGTGAAACAGACAGAGGGGAGATGGTTTTTCCTTTCTATGGTCTGGGCTGAACAAAAAGTGAACCCAAGCTATGGGGATGTTACGTTAGCTTTACTGGGTGGGGAGTAGAGCCTTGGTCTGGTCAACCACGGTCTGGAAGAGCTGCTCCATCTGGGCCTGCAAGTCATCAGCCAGAGGCTTGAACTGGGCCTGCATCTTGTCGACCAGGGGCATGAACTGGGCCTGCAGGTTATCAGCCATGGGACGCACCTGCTTCTCAATGTCACTGACGAAGGGCTTCATGTGCTCCTGGATCTTCTCAGCATGCTCCTGGATCTTGTCGGTCAGAGGCATGATCTGAGTCTTACCCTCCTCCAGGTAACCCCTATGGGTAGAGAGACACACTTAGAGAGCCGTTTTCCAAAAGCTGTAGGCTCAGGGAGCAAGCTAGCTTTAAAGCTGACTCTATGGTACTGATGTGAAAACAGACATGTTTAAAATGTAATATTCCTGTCAAGTACAATGTTACAAATAAATAAACTGAATAGTAACTATTTGAATGAGTGATCTATTTAGAATTACTTGATATCTTAAACATGAAGAGATTCAACTCCATACAGAGTTGATGGTACTTATTTTGTTGATCTGCATTACAATCTCCCCTCAAGAGAAGTATTCTATTCTATTCTATTTTATTTTATTCTATTGGAAGAGTGTGGTGGTCAGTGACGTACTGAGCCTGGCTGATCAGCTGATGAGACTTCACTTTCTCGATGGCGTCCTGGAAGTACTTGGTGAGAGTCTCGATCTCAGCAGGGATGTCACGCTTCACCAGGGAACCGGACTCACAGCCTGTCATAAACACACACAGAAAACACACTTATTACACACACTCACTACACACACGGTATTGTATTTATAACACACAGTATGAATTCAGTCAGAAAACAAGGATGGATGTAGTTATCATTAAATAGGTTATAGATTAGCAGAGGAGTGAAGGTCTTCATTTTCAAATAAATATTTATCCTCTGAATTACTTTGTTTACCAGTTATGTGTTACTCAATTACTATTCATGAGTAGTATTAGGTACATATAAAGATAAGATAGAAAGTCATAAAGATTTTTATTTGTTGCGTAACAATTTATGTAATGAATTCTTACCAATGGCCAGCACAACAACAAGGGCGGCGACGAGAGAGAATTTCATGATTGCTGATGGGCAAGGTGGATCTACAGGAGAGAAGACAAGAGGATTAGGACGACTACAGGGAGTTTCAGATGCAACATCATACACTACATGACGATTGACACAAAGATATTCTATTCACTTTCAGTTGCACTTATTTACATTTTAGTCATTTAGCAGATGCTCTTATCCAGAGCGACTTACAGTTAGTGAGTGCATACATTTTCATACTGGCCCCCCGTGGGAAACTAACTCACAACCCTGGCGTTGCAAGCGCCATGCTCTACCAACTGAGCTACAGGGGACTAGGGGACTTATCCTAGGAAAACCAGGTAAATGTGATGAAATCCATGTTATGTGGTTTCCACCAACTCTGACCTCATTAAGATCTCAGTAGAAATTGGTATCATATTTAACCATGTAGTCATAATGAAAACTTTACAGTACTTAGATGTATCCCTCTTGAGGCTACTACACTAATAAATAGTTCTAAATAAGACACACTCGACACTCTGTATACATACAAGAGCTATGAGCCTACATTTTAAGTGTTAAACCAATATACTGATACATTCGGAATCAGACAGAGAAAACCATGGAAGACTTACCTTTACTTCTGGGGTTCTTGGACCTAATGGTACGTTGTGTCTGGGGCCAAGGGGTTTTATAGCTCCTGCTGGACAAAAGGGGTCTGGCCCAAATCTTATTGGCTACTCCATGTAAGAGAGTGACCTCAGGTGGAATGTGCAAATGCGTAGTGTTGGCTGATGAACCTTGATGTGTTGCCTGTCACAATAATGACACAAAGTCCAAGTGTGTGTGTTGATTGGGTCTGAGATAAGGTGCAGTTAAAACACGTATTACTGATTGAATCAAAAAGTGGCATTCAATCCAACCTATCCCGTCATCCCTTCATTGTGTAGGCTTAATGCAATCATTAATAGATTCATTCTTTCTTGAATAATTTTTGTCAAACAATGTAAAGATGCCAATTTTTTTTACTATTTGGGTATACATTTTAGGTTACCCCCCTCTTTTCATTTGGGTTAAAATATATGGCAGTTGGAAGATGGGATCATTTCCTTTTTCCCCTCATTCATTTGTTTCCAATGTTTTGGGGTTTATTATCAACTCATTTTCTAAATGATTGGCAGAGCTACCATTTTTATAGAAAAATAACGTTGATTTTGGGGCAGTAACTCCCAGAAACACAAATGAGAGAAGCTTGGTAGTGTGCATGTTAACCAGGCTTGGGGTCCATTCGAATTGAAGGCAGTAAATTCTAGTCTGGCTGATACCAGTAAACTGAAATTCCAATTAAATAATTGAAAAAGGGCATCTTATTGTCAATGACTTCTCAATAAACTGAAAAGGGGATGCTATTTATGTCAAAAGATTTGGGGATTTTAAATTGACTGACTTCAATTTGAATTTACCCCAACCCTTCTAAAGAGCAAGTCTTTATACACAGCCATTAAACACACATTTCTTAAAAAAAGACTGATAGTTACACGACTGACAACACCTTTTCTACTTTCCAGGTCGGTCATTCCCTTAGAACAGTAATATCAGCCATTGCATCACTGCACATTACTACTGTTACAGTACCAGGCAGAAACACAGAGGGCCTCAGATAAACCCATCACATCAGGGGAATGGTAGATACATTGTTTGTATATGAACTTGTTATTGCTGAAGACATCTATTTCAGTAATAATGTGCAACTAATGGTAATTGCATTGTTTTATGGTTTGGTTTAGGTCAGTTGGAGTCAGCAAAAGAGCAGAAATGTCCTATTCAGTTTGTAGATTGAGAACAGAGATACTGGTATGTGCTCCTATAGTCGCATGCTATATAGATTAATGTGGTCAATGTCCAGGGTTTTCTGTACTGTTGGATTATCTTTCTCTACTGGGTAATCTAAGGTAATGATGATACATATTATCATTCATACATACAGCAAGAATGATCCTCTGACAGACCCATCATTAAGAGAGAAAAAATGCAATATGACTTTATTCATTATTTTGCATCTCTCCTAGGAATGTAATTATCTCAGTAAATTAGATTGGCTGGACCAGAGATCCCAATGTGACATAGTTCACATGTGCCCTAGATGTTGATTGAACAATTTGTCATAAATATCACCCTCCTCCGACTCATGGATAAAGTCATTTTTGTATTTCCAAGTTCTTTCATTATTTTTTCCATCTCTGCATCTTTCTTTGTATGGAGTCTATGATTCACTACAGGGAATACAATGTTTAGCAAATTCTGCACAGTGCAGGCAAAGAAAAGACAGCAGTCACTGCATAGGCTGATGGGAAAAGATTTTGCTGAGATTGGTAGTTTCAGCAACTTTCTTACAGAAGGCACAGCCTATTTTGTGGAGGAAGATATCTATCTAGGCATCTGGTAGCTTGGTGGATCATGGATGCAGTCAGCATAACTCATCTCTAGCCAAGTAACCTATCATCACAAGGTTATTTTGAATTTTTATGCTGACCTTTTCCCAAGGTGTTGTGATGTGTGCTGTGTTGTCCCTGCTCAGGCCTAAATGTCAAAGCATTTACATTTAAGTCATTCAGCAGATGCTCTTATCCAGAGCGATTTACATGACCAATTAGGGTTAAATGCCTTGCTTAAAGGCACATCGACATATTTTTCAGCTAGTCAGCTCGTTTACTGGTCCAATGCTCTTAACCGCTAGGCTACCTGCCATTTAAATCTGTGAAATTCAACTAATAAATATAAACTAACTGACACAAATAATTCAGTGGGAACAATACATGCCCATACCCATGTATTAATTTATTAATTCAGTTTTTCATTATTTCACATTTCTAATTATAATATATTGGATTATATTTCTATGATTTCTTTACCGTCTCTGATAACAGGGGTGTATTCATTAGTCAGATTCCGTTGCAAAACGTTTCGTATGTTGCAAAACGTTTTGCAACAGAAACCGTTTTGTCTTTACTGTTTACTCTAGGAGCCAAATGGAAGCAAGCAGAGCAAACAGAACGAAACGGGGAGGGACATACCTGAATTTGTCCAATATAAACTCAAATTTCTTTGCAAAACGTTTTTCGTTTTGGAGTAAACTGTTTCCGTTGCTAAACGTTTAGCAACAGACAAAACGTTTTGAAATCGGAATCCGACTAATGAATATTCCCCAGGCATGGATACTTCCCGGATATCGTCAACGTTCACGCGCATCAGCGCAAAAACAGCAGCTAACAACATGGCGGACGTATTAGATCTTCATGAAGCGGGAGGCGAGGACTTTGCTATGGATGAGGATGGTGATGGTAAAATTAATGAAACAGTAGTTCTCTGTGCGGTTTTTTTTTTGCTTACCATGGACTCGCTAATAGTGCGTTTTTGGGGAGTTTTCGGCTAACTGAGTGAATAGTATCTGCAAATCGTGGATGCGTGTTGCCTTTGGGCCTCGCAACCATTCAAACACGCTGGTTGGCTAATGTAGTGTTGATAATAACTTTTTGAATTGTGCCTATTTCGTTTAGGAAAATAGGTGTTAGCTAGCGAATGTGTATAGTTGGCACTTTTCAAGTTACGAGTAAAAGGAACTGAAATAAAGTTTCGTTTGGCATTGTTAAAATATGGCGATTAGGTTGTGAGCTAACGCGTTAGCTGGCTAACGTAACTAACACCAAGGTAGCTAGGTAGGCAATTAACGTTAGTTTGTTTGGAAACTGCGAGGTCAGATCTACTTAGCTAACTTAACTACTACACTAAGCTAGCTAATTAATTTGTTTGCAAACCGTGAGGTCAAGGTAATAACTTGTCAACTAGCTATTATAACACATTTTTGTCGAGTTAGCTACTGTAACTAGCTGTCTTTTACCAACGCGTTAGTCTATTTATTAGTTAGTTATAATCTAGTTAAATCAGTAGTTATCACTTTCAGTTGACTAATGTGTGTCTCTGATGTTTTCATTCCCCAGACAGCATCCACAAGTTAAAAGAGAAGGCAAAGAGGAGAAAGGGACGAGGTTTTGGTTCAGGTGAGTTACCACTGCAGTTCTGACTCCTAACCTGGCTGTATTCTGCTAATCCAATTTTTCAATAGTGTACAATTGTATGTTTTGGGTAGGATGCATGATGCTATTTCTTCCCATTGTTCTCTGCTGTGCTAGAGGAGGGAGCGAGGTCCAGAGTGAGAGAGGACTATGATACAGTGGAGCAGGATGGAGATGAGCCAGGCCCTCAGAGATGTAAGTGCCATGATCAACCTAGGGTGGACATTCCTTTGTCAGTCACTTCTGAATGGGGGGTTGATTTGAAACTGTGGTTTTGTACATCATCCAATATGAGTTTAATTTAAATATTGTGTTATAGCAGGTGGTAGCCTTAGTTAACCATAGTCAGTTATTTAACACAGACATGTTTGTCTCTTGATTCTTTCAGCTGTAGAGGGTTGGATCCTTTTCGTGACTGGGGTACATGAGGAGGCCACTGAGGAGGACATCCACGACAAGTTTGCAGAGTTTGGAGAGATCAAGAACCTACATCTGAACCTGGACCGGAGAACAGGTTACCTCAAGGTTAGGCCGAATCCCCATATCTACACAGCACATTTTAAATTAGGGTTTGTTGCTTGGCCTGTTTTGGCAGGATTCATTTGCCTGGCTAATATTGTGAGTTTCATAATTGCGTAATTTGTTGTACAATGCTATTTTAAGCCACAAGGTGGCACCATTACACTGAACATGGACAAATGACAATGTGCTTTTTGTTTGAAATTGTGACTTTCTTTACAGCAGAGCAGACATGAAAATTATGCGGTGGTGTAAAGTACTTTAAAGTATTTTGGGGGGGTATCTTAACTATTTATATATTTGACAACTTTTACTCCACTACGTTCTTAAAGAAAATATGTACTTTTTACTCCCAAACATTTCCCCTGACACCAAAAAGTATTTGTTACATTTCGAATACTCAAGCAGGACATAATTATGGTCAAATTCATGCAGCTATCAATAATAACGCGTTGTCATCCCTACTGCCTCTGATCTGGCGAACTAACTGAACACAAATACTGCATTTGTAAATTAAGTCTGAGTGTTGGAGTGTGCCCCTGGCTGTCTACAAAAAATGATTGTGCAGTCTTGTTTGCTTTATAAGGAATTTGATGTATAGCATTTACTTTTACTTCAAGTATGATAATTGATTACTTTTCCCCACCCCTGTACATTTAAAACAAGATACCTTTAGACTTTTACTGAAGTAGTATTTTACTGGGTGACTTTTACTTTAGTCATTTTCTATTAAGGTATCTTTACTTTTACCCAAGTATGACAATTGAGTACTTTTTCCACCACTAAAATTATTGTCATTATTAGTCAATTGAAGCACAGTTTAAATGAGATTAATGAGAGTTCGACAAGCATTCTCCTCACCCATTTTTGGCATTCCAACAATATCTGTACAATCATTAAATGGTTAGTAAGTACAGTGTGGTTGGACTATAGCAGGGCATTGAATTCCACAACACTTCCTGCAGCTGCTCATCTCAACCTCAAGGCGTCACACGTTCAGGGAATCCAATGGGCTGCTTTACCATTAACTACCTAGCATGGCGACGCAAATTAAGAACTAGCCGCATTTCGTTCACCTCGATCTGCCATTTTACATTGTGGGATAATTAGGAATACAGTGACACCTACCATGTCTCTATTGCAGTATGTTTTCCTGTCCTTTTTAGTCTGGGTTCACAGAGGTACTCATATTGACCTGTGACTGTTACGACAAGAAGGGGAAGCCCTTCTCGTCATAATATTTAAGGCTAGATGTCATGACTCATGGATTTGCACATCAATCCTTTTCACAGGGTTATGCGCTGGTGGAGTATGAGACGTACAAAGAAGCCCAGGCAGCCATGGAAGGGTTGAATGGCCAGGACATGATGGGCCAGCCTATCAGTGTGGACTGGGGCTTCGTCAGAGGACCTCCCAAGAGCAAGAGGAGGTGAGTGTCATAGTGCGCAGTAGTCTGCTGTGGAGGGTAATTGTAGGGGTTTGGAGATGCGAGAACACTTGAAACAAGATGTGACCCATTTGGGTCTATATGAAGAGGGGAACAGAATGGGTGCAGGGGTGTGACTTGAATTAAAAAAAAATAAATAAGAGAAATGTCTGATTCAAGTGTAGATTTACGTGTGTAAATTTGAAGTGTGTTGTAAATGGCTTTGTTGCGTTAAACCTTTCCGCTGTTCCCCACAGGGGTGGTGGACGTAGACGTAGCAGGAGTCCAGACAGGCGACGACGTTGATCCTCCCCCACATTTGCGATATGTAATAGCGTTAACTTCTCTGATGGCTCTATGGTAATCAACTGTTTAATTGCAAATGGCCCTGACAAGTGTGCCTTAGAGTCAAAATTATTAGTAGTTTCAGCAAAATGTCAGGGTTGCCATTAATTTTTTTTTAATTACTAAAACAAAGAACACCAAATACACTATGATCAGTGAAACGTTGTTTGCATAAAAAAAACTGTTTTAAATTAGTGATGTGTTTTCTTATGGATCCCTCTATTCTGTTTCAAGGTTTAATTTGGTTATGTTCTGGGCCCTGTTTCCCAAAAGCATCTTAAAGCTAAGTTAATTGTTAGAATCATAGGATCCTTGGTTTTAATGATGAACTTAGCCTTAAGATACTTTTGGGAAACTGGGCATTTGTACAGCTTTTTTTTAATGTATTACATGGGAATAAAACATTTTTAGTGAATTGTGTGCCCTGGTCATTTTTATGTTTTGTTAGGATGTTACAAATGGTTATTTTTATGTGTGTGTGTGTTTATACACTGAACAAAAGTATAAACGCAACATGTAAAGTGTTGGTCCCATGTTTCATGATCTGAATGAAAAGATCCCAGAAATTGTCCATTTGCACAAAAAGCTTATTTCTCTCAAGTGTTGTGCACACATTTGTTTACATCCCAGTTGGTGAGCATTTCTCCTTTGCCAAGATAATCCATCCACCTGACAGGTGTGGCATATCAAGAAGCTGATTAAACAGCATGATCATTATACAGGTGCACCTTGTGCTGGGTATAAAAGGCCACTCTAAAATATGCAGTTTTGTTGCAACACAATGCCACAGATGTCTCAAGTTGAGGGAGCGGGAATGTCCACCAGAGCAGTTGCCAGATAATTTAATGTTAATTTCTCTACCATAAGCCACCCTCAAACATCATTTTTGAGGTTTGTCAGTATGTCCAACCGGCCTCAACCGCAGACCACGTGTGTGGCGTCGTGTAGGTGAGCGGTTTGCTGATGTCAACGTTGTGAACAGAGTGCCCAATGGTGGCAGTAGGGTTATGGTATGGGCAGGCATAAGCTACGAACACAATTGCAATTTATCGATGGCAATTTGGATGCACAGAAATACCGTGACGAGATCCTGAGGCCCATTGTGAGGCCTATTTTTTTTTTTCAAGGTATCTGTGACCAACAGATGCATATGTATTCCCAGTTGTGAAATTCATAGATTTGGGCCTAATTTAATGATTTCCTTATATGAACTGTAACTCGTTGGGTTTATATTTTAGTTCAGTATATATGTATATCACAGGAGGTTGGTGGCACTCCTGGTAATGACTGGAGCGGAATTGGTGGAATGGTATCAAACATGGTTTCCAGGTGTTTAATGTCATTCAATTTGCTCCGTTCTGGCCATTTATTATGACCTCCAGTTATGTATGTATGTACAGTATATGTACACTACTGTTCAAATGTTTGGGGTCACTTTGAAATTTCCTTGTTTTCCATGAAAACATACATGAAATGAGTTTCAATAGGAAATATAGCAAAATGAATAGGAACTGTAGTCATTGACAAGGTTAGAAATAATGATGGTGTCCTCCATTTGCAGCAATTACAGCCTTGCAGACCTTTGGCATTCTAGTTGTCAATTTGTTGAGGTAATCTGAAGAAATTTCACCCCATGCTTCCTGAAGCACCTCCCACAAGTTGGATTTGCTTGATGGGCACTTCTTACGTACCATACGGTCAAGCTGCTCCCACAACAGCTCAATAGGTTTGAGATCCGGTGACTGTGCTGGCCACTCCATTATAGACAGGATACCAGCTGACTGCTTCTTCCCTAAATAGTTATTGCATAGTTTGGAGCTGTGCTTTGGGTCATTGTCCTGTTGTAGGAGGAAATTGGCTCCAATCAAGCGCTGTCCACAGGGTATGGCATTGCAAAATTGAGTGATAGCCTTCCTTCTTCAAGATCCCTTTTACCCTGTACAAATCTCCCACTTTACCACCACCAAAGCACCCCCAGACCATCACATTGCCTCCACCATGCTTGACAGATTGCATCAAGCACTCCTCCAGCATCTTTTCATTTGGTCTGCGTTTCACAAATGTTCTTCTTTGTGATCCGAACACCTCAAACTTCGATTCATCTGTTCATAACACTTTTTCCAATCTTCCTCTGTCCAGTGTCTGTGTTCTTTTGCCCATCTTAATCTTTTATTTTTATTGGCCAGTCTGAGATTTTTCTTTGCAACTGGGCTTTTTCTTTGCAACTCTGCCTAGAAGGTCAGCATCCCGGAGTTGCCTCTTCACTGTTGATGTTGAGACTGGTGTTTTGCAGGTACTATTTAATGAAGCTACCAGTTGAGTACCTGTGAGGTGTCTGTTTCTCAAACGAGACACTAATGAGGGAAAAAAGTTTTTGATCCCCTGCTGATTTTGTACGTTTGCCCACTGACAAAGACATGATCAGTATATAATTTTAATGGTAGGTTTATTTGAACAGTGAGAGACAGAATAACAAAAAAATCCAGAAAAACATGTCAAAAATGTTATAAATTGATTTGCATTTTAATGAGGGAAATAAGTACACTGCTCAAAAAAATAAAGGGAACACTTAAACAACACAATGTAACTCCAAGTCAATCACACTTCTGTGAAATCAAACTGTCCACTTAGGAAGCAACACTGATTGACAATACATTTCACATGCTGTTGTGCAAATGGAATAGACAACAGGTGGAAATTATAGGCAATTGGCAAGACACCCCCAATAAAGGACTGGTTTTGCAGGTGGTGACCACAGACCACTTCTCAGTTCCTATGCTTCCTGGCTGATGTTTTGGTCACTTTTGAATGCTGGCGGTGCTTTCACTAGTGGTAGCATGAGACGGAGTCTACAACCCACACAAGTGGCTCAGGTAGTGCAGCTCATCCAGGATGGCACATCAATGCGAGCTGTGGCAAGAAGGTTTGCTGTGTCTGTCAGCGTAGTGTCCAGAGCATGGAGGCGCTACCAGGAGACAGGCCAGTACATCAGGAGACGTGGAGGAGGCCGTAGGAGGGCAACAACCCAGCAGCAGGACTGCTACCTCCGCCTTTGTGCAATTAGGTACCGAGATGAGATCCTCAGACCCCTTGTGAGACCATATGCTGGTGCGGTTGGCCCTGGGTTCCTCCTAATGCAAGACAATGCTAGACCTCATGTGGCTGGAGTGTGTCAGCAGTTCCTGCAAGAGGAAGGCATTGATGCTATGGACTGGCCCGCCCGTTCCCCAGACCTGAATCCAATTGAGCACATCTGGGACATCATGTCTCGCTTCATCCACCAACGCCACGTTGCACCACAGACTGTCTAGGAGTTGGCGGATGCTTTAGTCCAGGTCTGGGAGGAGACCATCCGCCACCTCATCAGGAGCATGCCCAGGCGTTGTAGGGAGGTCATACAGGCACGTGGAGGCCGCACACTACTGAGCCTCATTTTGACTTGTTTTAAGGACATTACATCAACGTTGGATCAGCCTGTAGTATGGTTTTCCACTTTAATTTTGAGGGTGACTCCAAATCCAGACCTCCATGGGTTGATAAATTTGATTTCCATTGATCATTTTTGTGTGATTTTGTTGTCAGCACATTCAACTATGTAAAGAAGAAAGTATTTAATAAGATTATTTAATTCATTCAGATCTAGGATGTGTTATTTTTATGTTCCCTTTATTTTTTTGAGCAGTGTATTTGACCCCTCTGCAAAACATGACTTAGTACTTGGTGGCAAAACCCTTGTTGGCAATCAAAGGTCAGACGTTTCTTGTAGTTGGCCACCAGGTTTGCACACATCTCAGGAGGGATTTTGTCCCACTCCTCTTTGCAGATCTTCTCCAAGTCATTAAAGTTTCGAGCTTGACATTTGGCAACTCGAACCTTCAGCTCCCTCCACATATTTTCTATGGGATTAAGGTCTGGAGACTGGCTAGGCCACTCCAGGACCTTAATGTGCTTCTTCTTGAGCCACTCCTTTGTTGCCTTGGCCGTGTGTTTTGGGTCATTGTCATGCTGGAATACCAATCCACGACTCATTTTCAATGCCCTGGCTGAGGGAAGGAGGTTCTCACCCAAGATTTGACAGTACATGGCCCCGTCCATCGTCCCTTTGATGCGGTGAAGTTGTCCTGTCCCCTTAGCAGAAAAACACCCCCAAAGCATAATCTTTCCACCTCCATGTTTGACGGTGGGGATGGTGTTCTTGGGGTCATAGGCAGTATTCCTCCTCCTCCAAACACGGCGAGTTGAGTTGATGCCAAAGAGCTCCATTTTGGTCTCATCTGACCACAACACTTTCACCCAGTTCTCCTCTGAATCATTCAGATTTTCATTGGCAAACTTCAGATGGGCCTGTATATGTGCTTCCTTGAGCAGAGGGACCTTGCGGGCGCTGCAGGATTTCAGTCCTTCACGGCGTAGTGTGTTACCAATTGTTTTCTTGGTGACTATGGTCCCAGCTGCCTTGAGATCATTGACAAGATCCTCCCGTGTAGTTCTGGGCTGATTCCTCACCGTTCTCATGATCATTGCAACTCCACGAGGTAAGATCTTGCATGGAGCCCCAGGCCGAGGGAGATTGACAGTTATTTTGTGTTTCTTCCATTTGCGAATAATCGCACCAACTGTTGTCACCTTCTCACCAAGCTGCTTGGCGATGGTCTTGTAGCCCATTCCAGCCTTGTGTAGGTCTACAATCTTGTCCCTGACATCCTTGGAGAGCTCTTTGGTCTTGGCCATGGTGGAGAGTTTGGAATCTGATTGATTGATTGCTTCTGTGTACAGGTGTCTTTTATACAGGTAACAAGCTGAGATTAGGAGCACTCCCTTTAAGAGTGTGCTCCTAATCTCAGCTCGTTACCTGTATAAAAGACACCTGGGAGCCAGAAATCTTTTGGATTGAGAGGGGGTCAAATACTTATTTCCCTCATTAAAATGCAAATCAATGTATAACATTTTTGACATGTGTTTTTCTGGATTTTTGTTGTTGTTATTTTGTCTCTCACTGTTCAAATAAACCTACCATTAAAATTATAGACTGATAATTTCTTTGTCAGTGGGCAAACGTACAAAATCAGCAGGGGATCAAATACTTTTTTCACTCACTGTATTTGTCCTCTTGTTCAGTTGTGCACCAGGGCCTCCCACTCCTCTTTCTATTCTAGTTAGAGCCAGTTTGCGCTGTTCTGTGAAGGGAGTAGTACACAGCGTTGTACGAGATCTTCAGTTTCTTGGCAATTTCTCGCATGGAATAGCCTTCATTTCTCAGAACAAGAATAGACTGACGAGTTTCAGAAGAAAGTTATTTGTTTCTGGCCATTTTGAGCCTGTAATCGAACCCACAATTATTGATGCTCCAGATATACTCAACTAGTCTCAAGAAGGCCAGTTTTATTGCTTCTTTAATCAGCACAACAGTTTTCAGCTGTGCTAACATAATTGCAAAAGGGTTTTATAATGATCAATTAGCCTTTTTAAAATGATAAACTTGGATTAGAAAACACAACGTGCCATTGGAACACAGGACTGATGGTTGCTGATAATGGGCCTATGTAGATATTCCATAAAAAATTAGCCGCTTCCAGCTACAATAGTCATTTACAACATTAAACATGTCTACATTGTATTTCTGATCAATTTGATGTTATTTTAAATGGACAGAAATTGCTTTTTCAAAAACAAGGAAATTTCTAAGTGACCCCAAACTTTTGAACGGTAGTGTATATATGTTTGTATATGAATCAGTCAACCTTCATGCCAGAGAATGAAATGTACAGGTACAGTGCCTTCAGAAAGTATTCATTCCTCTTGATTTATTCCACATTTTGTTACAGCCTGAATTTAAAACAGTTGAAATTGATTATTTTTTCTCACCCATCTACACACAATAGCCCATAATGACAAAGTGGAGACATGTTTTTAGAAATGTTTGCTAATTTAAAAGTATTCACACCCGAGTCAATAGTTTGTAGAACCACCTTTGGTGGAGATTACAGCTTTGAGTCGTCTTGGGTATGTCTATCAGATTTGCACATCTAGATTTGGGGATTTTCTCTCATTCTTCCTTGCAGATTTTCTCCAGGTCTGTTAAGTTAGATGGGGAGTGGCAGTGAACAGCAATCTTCAAGTTTCTCCACAGATTTTCAATGGGATCCAAGTTTAGGCTTTGGCTGGGCCACTCAAGGACCTTCACATTCTTGTTGTTTAGCCATTCCAGCGTTGCTTTGGCTGTATGCATTGTCCTGTTGGAATGCAAATATTTTCCCCAGTCTAAGGTCGTTTACAGGCAGGTTCTCATCAAGGATTTGGCTTCATTCATTGTTCCCTCTACCCTTACCAGTCTCCTAGTCTCTGCCACTGAAAAACATCCCCTGCTTCAGGGTAGTGTAGACAGGTGATGAGTTGTGCCTGGTTTTTTCCAGACATAGCGCTTTGCATTCAGGCCATAGAGTTACATTTGTCTTATGATCTCAGTCTTTCAAGTGGCTTTTTGCAAACTCCAGGGGACTCATAACAGTTACGTACATTTCACACTAAATTTCTGCTTGCGCCATTTTTGAAAAGTCAGTGCAGGTACAAATATTGACATTTATAAACTTGGCGCACGCCATACATACACGTTTCCTTTATAAATCAGACCTGTCGTAAAACTGTGTGCGTAAACGAGCATTAAAACTCTGCCTGGAAAACGCCTCCTTTCACTTTTTATGGTGTGTATAACGACCTTTATTTGCTGTATAATTTGCAACTATTGGCATTAGGCCACCGCATGCAAAAGACAAATTGTTGTTCAATATTTCGTTTATCAATAGGGGTTTATATGATTGGGTTTATATGCCCTGCCTTTTTTATAGGCTCTGAGATTAATTGGCAACGATGTCGCGCTCCTATCGCACAGCAATACTGTAGCCCATACCGTCAAATATTTTACATAAACTACTGGTCTATTTACTGTGTTGGCATAATGTTTTAATCTTTATCAGTAATTTATGCTGTATCTGGAAAAGGAATGTGTCCGTTTCTTAAAGTGAAAACAATGGCAAATTGTCGTGGACCTGTCAGCAGATCGTTTGAATTCAACAATGTTTTGCATCGACTTTCCCTCCAACCTAAATAAGATAGGATGAACTGCATCTGGAACATTGTAGGGCAAGCTACAAAAAATAATGTAATTACAGTACTTATAGTAGTTTAAAAAAACGTTACTTTATACAAAGGCCTACTTCAATGTAAAATATCAGCTGTTAAATTCGACTGTATACCAGCATTATAAACCGCGCTGCCTATGATATTACAAAACTTGAAAAACAGCCTGCGGAAAAAATTAAGAGACCACTGCAAAATGATCAGTTTCTCCGGTTTTACTATTTATAGGTATGTGTTTGGGTAAAAATAACATTTTTGTTTTATTCTATAAACTACTGACAACATTTCTCCCAAATTCCAAATAAAAATATTGTCATTTAGAGCATTTATTTGCAGTAAATGACAACAGGTCAAAATAACAAAGATGCAATGTTGTCAGACCTCGAATAATGCAAAGAAAATAAGTTCATGTTCATTTTTAAACAACACAATAGTAATGTTTTAACTTAGTGGAATAACCCTGATTTTCAATCACAGCTTTCACGCTCTTGGAATGCTCTCCACCAGTCTTTCACATTGATGTTGGGTGACTTTATGCCACTCCTGGTGCAAAAATTCAAGCAGCTCGGCTTTGTTTGATGGCTTGTGACCATTCATCTTCCTCTTGGTCACATTCCAGAAGTTTTCAATGGAGTTCAGGTCTGGAGATTGGGCTGGCAACCTTGTACGTGGCTTGATTCATGTGTCCTTCACAAAGACAAATCTGCCCAATTCCAGCCTTGCTGAAGCACCCCCAAATCATCACCAATCCTCCACCAAATTTCACAGTGGGTGCGAGACTCTGTGGCTTGTAGGCCTCTCCAGGTCTCCGTCTAACCATTAGACGACCAGGTGTTGGGCAAAGCTGAAAATTGGACTCATCAGAGAAGATGACCTTACTCCAGTCCTCTACGGTCCAATCCTTATGGTCTTTTGCAAACTTCAGCCTGGCTCTTCTTTGCTTCTCATTGATGAAGGGCTTTTTTATAGCTTTGCACGACTTCAGCCCTGCCCCTAGGAGCCTGTTTCGAACTGTCCTCGCCGTGCACTTCACCCCAGCTGCCGTTTGCCATTCTTTTTGTAGGTCACTTGATGTCATCCTACGGTTGTTGAGTGACATTCGAATGAGTTGGCGGTCATCCCGGTCAGTAGAGTAGTTTTCGCCCTCTGCCGGTCTGTAGCTTTGTTGTCCCCAATGTCTGCTGCTTGACCTTGTTCTTATGAACCGCCATCTTTGAAATTTTAAGGATGGAAGCAACATGATGCTCACTGTATCCCTCTGCCAGTAAAGCCAGAATTGAACCCTTCTTTTCCTCACTCAAAACTTTCCTTTTCAACTCTTTTGTCATGGTCAATAGTTATTTTTTGATTAATATTACTTTTGAGGTACTATTAGCACTGTTTTTGCCATCCAGCCGGTCCTATTGCAAGAGGATAGTGATGACCACAGTAGTGGTTTTTATACTTTTCCTCGTTAAATAAGATTTGGTTAATGTGATCACCTAATCAGTACCTAATTCAGTAGAATGAGGTGTGCCTGTGTTGGAATTCAACAGACACTGGAATGGAATGGCTGTCATATATGTAGAGATGCTGATTTAAGAAAAATGTGCAGTGGTCTCTTAATTATTTCCACAGCTGTATTTACTAGGCTACTTGGTAAATTTAATGAGAGATGCGCATGGTAATTTGTTGTATGGCTCCTTCGGGAATATGAACCCATCATGGCCAGAAAAAGTGAGGAATATCATTTTGCAATGGTTATGAAAAATTTAATAAATAGGGAAAATATTGCTGTCTAATTATAAGATTCCTATGTCTAATCATTTTAGATTCTAAAAATAAAATCTAAAACAAGAATAGTTGCATTCTTGTTAATCTGTTTTCCTGTTTTTAGTTTTGTATTAATAAGCTTTTCATCATATCCCCCATTTGCATTAAATATTTACTTGCCAGCTTTCAATACAATATGTTAACCACTAGCAGATGTGCGTAAGCATGGTCTAAAGTTTGCATGGAGGTAAATTTGTATAAATGTCAACTTTTGCGGGAAAACAGGCGCATGCACATTTTGGTGTATATTTTGTACATATGCACGGTTTATAAATGAGGCCCCTGGCGTGCTGTCATGTGCCTTTTTCTCTGGAGTGCTTTCCATCTGGCCACTCTCCCATAAAGCCTAGATTGGTGAAGGGCTGTAGAGATGGTTGTCCTTCTTGGTCACCTCCCTGACCAAGGTCCTTCTTGCCTGGTTGCTCGGTTGGGTTCAATGGCCAGCTCTAGGCAGAGTCTGGGTAGTTCCATATTTTTTTTATTTCCCCAATGATGGAGACCACTGTGCTCTTGCAAACATGAAACACTCTAGAAATGGTTTTATACCTTTCCCCAGTTATATGCCTCATCCAGTGGCGATTTTAGCATGTAAATCTTGGAAGGGCAAACAAACAAATGTTTTAGATGCATGCCAGCAAAGCCACTACACAACACTAAACAATACATTAATTACACTATAACGGTGACAAACGGTGCCCACAAACTGTTAGGGCCTACATAAAGCTGTCCCAACAGCAGTCCTAAAACCTTACCACTCCTACACCTGGCTATCAGCTGAGCCTTGTCTGGCAGCGAAACAGTTCATTCAGCGTCATTTACTGCCTTAAAAAAAAACATGGCTGACTTGCTTAAACAAATGTGGTTTCTACTGACAATTGAGATGTACAAACTATGGCATAAGGGGATGACGAGCGGATAAGAGGCAATCCGTAATTTCGATTAAGACATTAATGAGCAAGCTAGGACTGACGTAGTCAATATTACTACAGTTGAAGTCGGAAGTTTACATACACTTAGGTTGGAGTCATTAAAACTCGTTTTTCAACCACTCCACAAATTTCTTGTTAACAAACTATAGTTTTGGCAAGTCGGTTTGGCAATTTCACTTATAATTCACTGTATCACAATTCCAGTGGGTCAGAAGTTTACATACACTAAGTTGACTGTGCCTTTAAACAGCTTGGAAATTTCCAGAAAATGATGTCATGGCTTTAGAAGCTTCTGATAGGCTAATTGACATCATTTGAGTCAATTGGAGGTATACCTGTGGATATATTTCAAGGCCTACTTTCAAACTCAGTGCCTTTTTGCTTGACATCATGGGAAAATCAAAAGAAATCAGCCAAGACCTCAGAAAAAAAAAGTTGGAGGTCTGGTTCATCCTTGGGAGCAATTTCCAAACGCCTGAAGGTACAACATTCATCTGTACAAACAATAGTTCGCAAGTATAAACACCATGAGACCACGCAGCCGTCATACCGCTCAGGAAGGAGACGCGTTCTGTCTCCTAGTGATTAACGTACTTTGGTGCGAAAAGTGCAAATCAATCCCAGAACAACAGCAAAGGACCTTGTGAAGATGCTGGAGGAAACAGGTACAAAAGTATCGATATCCACAGTAAAACGAGTCCTATATCGACATAACCTGAAAGGCCGCTCAGCAAGGAAGAAGTCACTGCTCCAAAACCGCCATAAAAAAGCCAGACTATGGTTTGCAACTGCACATGGGGACAAAGATCGTACTTTTTGGAGAAATGTCCTCTGGACTGATGAAACAAAAATAGAACTGTTTGGCCATAATGACCATCGTTATGGTTGGAGGAAAAATGGGGTTGATTGCAAGCCAAAGAACACCATCCCATCCGTGAAGCACAGGGGTGGCAGCATCATGCTGTGGGGGTGCTTTGCTGCAGGAGGGTCTGGTGCACTTCACAAAATAGATGGCATCATGAGGAAGGAAAATTATGTGGATATATTGAAGCAACATCTCAAGACATCATTTTACATTTACATTTTAGTCATTTAGCAGACGCTCTTATCCAGAGCGACTTACAGGAGCAATTAGGGTTAAGTGCCTTGCTCAAGGGCACATCGACAGATATTTCACCTAGTCGGCTCGGGGATTAGAACCAGCGACCTTTCGGTTACTGGCACAACGCTCTTAACCACTAAGCTACCTGCCGCCCCATCAGTCAGGAAGTTAAAGCTTGGTCGCAAATGGGTCTTCCAAATGGACAATGACCCCAAGCATACTTCCAAAGTTGTGGCAAAATGGTTTAAGGACAACAAAGTCAAGGTATTGGAGTGGCCATAAAGCCCTGACGTCAATCCTATAGAACATTTGTGGGCAGAACTGAAAAAGCGTGTGCGAGCAAGGAGGCCTACAAACCTGCCTCAGTTACACCAGCTCTGTCAGGAGGAATGGGCCAAAATTATTGTGGGAAGCTTGTAGAAGGCTACCCGAAATGTTTGACCCAAGTTAAACAATTTAAAGGCAATGCTACCAAATACTAATTGAGTGTATGTAAACTTCTGACCCACTGGGAATGTGATGAAAGAAATAAAAGCTGAAAGAAATCATTCTCTCTACAATTATTCTGACATTTCATATTCTTAAAATAAAGTGGTGATCCTAACTGACCTAAAACAGGGAATTCTTACTAGGATTAAATGTCAGAAATTGTGAAAAACTGAATTTAAATGTATTTGGCTAAGGTGAATGTAAACTTCCAACTTCAACTGTATTTGTTCAGCACTTTTGAAATGTACAGCGACAGAATTCAGAACATAGGCCTTTCTTACAGTATTCTCCCTGTAAACCAAGTCAGAACTGCATGATAAATAAAAGGGGGCATATAAGCAGACAATGAAAGCTCTTACAATATTAAATTATGACATTTCTCTAAAACAGGCTATAGGCTACATGTGTACCACCAAGTCAGAACAGTAGGCTAAGTTGAGTGGAAAAGGGACCAAATTATTAGGGTGAGGCACATGGGCTACTAACAGCTTACTACACAACATACACTTAGTATTACTTTCTTAGCTACAGTATACATATCTCCCTGGCATATTACATCATTTATGCAGCAGCATACAATACATTTTTGGACTCACCTTGTTGTGCTGTGCTCACGAACAGGAAGATGGCGCGGCGGTCTTTCGTGGGGAAATTTTGTCATCAAACTTTGTCATCAAATTCTGGCATTCTCTGAATGGATGGTGCTTTCAAGACAACTGGGAACTCTGAAAAAAAACAAGGTTGAATCATGATGAGGTCAGTGACCTTCAGATCAGAGCTCTAGAAAGAGGCCAGAGTTCCCGACTTGCAATTCCGAGTTGGATGACCTTTCAAAACATATTTTCCCAGTTGGAGATCGTTTTCTTATGAGTTCCCAGTTGTCTTGAACTCACTGAAGTCTGAGATTTCCCAGTTCTGAGTTTCCAGTTGTTTTGAGCGTGGCAGAAGTCATGCTGGATTGACATCATGGCCAATGTTGAATGTTTATCATTTTAAGCTTGGAGACCCTTAAACCCAGACTTGGACCACACACCCACTCCCCTGAATAGCAAGCTAGTGATTGCTTTGCAATGCTTGCAGTTAGCCACTGATTCTTTCCAAACCACTCATTGTTGAATTTGCGATTTCCAACTTGTGTAATGTTTATGTCAACTGGCCGTTGAGCACCGATATATTTTATCTATAATTTCTCTTAATTTTTTATCTTCATATGACAAGGATTGAAAAGGATTTGCCAGTAGATTGTCAACATTAATTCATGATGACGACTGCTAGCTTGCTAGCTAAGATTTTGAAAGTATGACGTTGACATGATCAGTCCAGTCAAAGCTACGGTAGATATAATGTGATTTGACATTTTATCTGTGACCAATTACCTTGAGCCTTCTTGGATGGGCACTTCTAATGTAACTCTATGGCAGCACCCAAGGGGCTCTACCCGTAGATTTTGCGGTGACATGGTGTCCCCATGAGTGACAGAACACTGAGCCAATCACGGCGCAACTAGAGAACATTACCAACCCCTACGCTCCATATTTTCTGCTGGCTGCCCCACCACAACAGAAAGCACTGAGCTAGGCTGAAACACCTGCATTTTGGAGCTGCCTTCCTCAAGAAAGCAAAAAAGAGACCATGTTTGTATGCGGCTTTATTAACTCACCTGCCCTGAATGACGGGTCGCCACTGGCCTCATCACAATTCTATGTCGGACATCTACGGCCAGTTCCTTGAACTTCATGGTATAGTTTCTGCTCTGATGTGAGCTTCTTCTTCTTTGGGATTGGGTTGGCAGGTCGTATCCAACTTTTAGGTGCATACACCGCCACCTACTGTACTGGAGTGTGAGGCCAGTCACGGCCTACCTACATTAACTTTCGGTAATACAAAATTGGGAGAAAAGGAAAATTACCCTTCCAACTATTAGCCCTCACAAAAAGGAACACCACCCTATTCCACTACTTAACCATATCTGATCCTACTAGAGGCCAACAGTCTGGGAGAACAGAACACTACCACTCAACACCCCCTGCAAATCTTCTGCAGTAAAACCTCGCAATCCCAAAGTACTTCTCTGCAGCTGCCACCACACAACCTCTATTTTCTGTGACTTACGTTCCATTTATGCAGTACAGTTGACAACCATTGCTATGAATGCTAAGAAACCCACCTTACTGAAGCACATATTATTCCCAGCCCTCTCTATTGGTCTCTGCCTACTCATAGGAATCCTTTTAGGATCCCTCACCCTGTACCCATCTTCCTCTACCACACTGCTTCAGCATACACACACACACACTTTCTGTACTACTCTGACCCTGGCAACCTCAACCTATCTTTCTCTCACCGGACACCTCCGATCTCCAGCCCCATGGGCACCCCCACAGCTTACGCACATAACTTTCTCCACCGATACTACACATTCCTTCATCTCACGCCCTCCTGCACACTTCTCACATCTAGGAATCTCCCTCCTACACACTGCTGCAACATGACCATAAGCTTGGCACCTAAAACACTGTCGTATTTTTGGAACAAAAGCTCTCACGGGATAACTAACACATCCTAACTTGACCTTGTCGGGCAAAGACTCTGCCTCAAAATTCAGCAGGTCAGACAATGTCTTCTGTTTCATCATGGTCTTCACCGGGTCTGCGTCGCACCAAACTACAGGTGTCACAGACACTAGGAAACGTCCATTAAAGCTGATTTTCCTCAACACTTAATGCCACCCCCGTTATCAATCCTTTCAACGGTGCCCTGCTCTGAAGAGCAAAGCAAGTCACAGTTCTTGTCCCTAGTAACGTAGTCTGGAGCTCTGGATGGAAGAAACACAAAGTCAACTTCGAGATACTTTCACCAACTCAACAGTCTCCAACCTCTCCTCCACCCAACCTGACACCACATATAGATCAGCCAGAAAACAAGGATCCATTCTCTCCACAAATCTCACTCCCACTGGGACAGAATCATCCTTGTCATAATCGGGACGAGGCACAAACTCGGCGGTCCTCACCACAGGTGCTTCACCCTCACTCTTGTCAGGTTTCATCTCTGAGCTACTGGAGCACGTATCCCTCTTTTTCCACTTGATGCCAACCTTCCTCACCACACCGCTTCCCTCTACACTCAGTTCCTTTTCAGCGGTCACCACTGCACCTGCCACCGCATTTCATTAATCCTCACTCTCGTCACGTTCAATTTCCTTCTGTAGCTCTTCCAAAAGTTCTGTGCGATCCTCTATTCCATATTCACTCAAAACATGTCAAATAAAATGTTATTGGTCACATACGTGCTTAGCAGATGTTATTATGGGTGTAGTGAAATGCTTGTGCTTCTAGCTCCGACTGTGCAGTAATATCTAACAAGTAATATCTAACAATTTCACAACATATACTCAATGCACACAAATCTAAGTAAGGAATGAATTAAGAATATATACATATGGATGAGCGCTGTCAGAGCAGCATGGACTAAGATACAGTAGAATAGTATAGAATAGAGTATATACATATGAGATGAGTAATGCAAGATATGTAAACATTTAAAGTGGCTAGTGTTCCATTTCTTAAATTGGCCAGTGATTTCTAGTCTATGTCTATAGGCAGCAGCCTCTAATGTGCGAGTGATGGCTGTTTAACTGTCTGATGGCCTTGAGATAGAAGCTGTTTTTCAGTGTCTTGGTCCCAGCTTTGATGCACCTGTACTGACCTCGCCTTCCGGATGATAGCGGGCAGTGGCTCGGATGGTTGATGTCCTTTATGATCTTTTTGGCCTTCCTGTGACATCGGGTGCTGTAGGTGTCCTGGAGGGCGGATAGTTTGCACCCGGTAATGCGTTGGGCAGACAGCACCACCCTCTGGAGAGCCTTGCGGTTGCGGGCGGTGCAGTTGCCGTACCAGAGGGTGATAAAGCCTGACAGAATGCTCTCAATTGTGCATCTGTAAAGGTTTGTGAGGGTTTTAGGTGTTACACTTTTCTCCTTTTTTCCTGTCCACCATCTTACAGGCCATCTCGACTCGGTGCCCGGTGGAAACCGTTGTCTTGTCTAGAAATCCTCTGACAAGCACATCGTCTTCTTTTTCTTCTTCTGTGGATTTTATCGCGGACTACAACCCTAAAAGGTGTATTGCTGCCCCCAACTAGACGGGTTGAAACCAAAACAAGGTACAAATAAAATCCATACGTAATAGGGAAACTAACTTAATCCAAACAGATGCTTCATATGAAATGCTCTGGACAGCCCTGACTTTGGCCACCTCATTCTCTTTCACCCTTGTGGGGCAATCGAAAGACGTGGCTTCATGGTTCCCACCACAATTGCAACATGTCACATGTTCATCACTTTTATAACACATGATATGATATTTTCCACAACTTGGACATCTCGGCTTCTCCCTTCTGCAAACACTTGAAACATGACCAAAAGCTTTACAATGATCAGATTGCATTGGTATTGGGATAAATGCTCTGACTCTGTAGCTAATATACCCTAACTGCACTTGAGTAGGGAGAGAATCCATATAAAAAAAACTACAGAACAGACAGACTCTTCACTTTAAGGGAGGGGTAGAAGGATTACTTTATCCTATCCCAGGTATTCCTTAAAGAGGTGGGGTTTCAAATGTCTCCGGAAGGTGGCGAGTGACTCCGCTGTCCTGGCGTCGTGAGGGAGCTTGTTCCACCATTGGGGTGCCAGAGCAGCGAACAGTTTTGACTGGGCTGAGCGGGAACTATGCTTCCGCAGAGGAAGGGTAGCCAGCAGGCCAGAGGTGGATGAACGCAATGCCCTCGTTTGGGTGTAGGGACTGATCAGAGCCTGAAGGTACGGAGGTGCCGTTCCCCTCACAGCTCCATAGGCAAGCACCATGGTCTTGTAACAGATGCGAGCTTCAACTGGAAGCCAGTGGAGTGTGCGGAGGAGGGGGGTGACGTGAGAGAACTTGAGAAGGTTGAACACCAGACGGGCTGCGGCATTCTGGATGAGTTGTAGGGGTTTAATATCATCATCATCATCATCATCATCATCATCATCATCCGCTTCTGCCATCTTTTTCAGTCCCCTTATCGCCTTCCCGTAGTCTGCCTCTGACATGCACTGTCAACTGTGAGACCTTATATATCCTCCTGAGAACCAAGGAAAATATTGTTTTTCCTAATCATATTTTTTGTGATTCAATAACTGTTTAGGGTTAAAAAAAGCATCCTACAATTTCCACATTTTAAATTTATTTTTTTATTTTACAGCATGTCCACTGTAGTGGACAACAGGATCATTTGAGTACGAAAAGAGACACATTTGGTAGATACAAATTTTTACAGAGTTCTTACAGATTACAGAGTTTTTATGAACTAAGAATACATACATTTTGGGCTGTAGATTGATTATTATCCAAGAATACAGACATGTTGATTATACAATACACATTAATCATTCTTGAATCCTTTTCCTTACATTTCGCAAGGATAGCTTTACTATTAAAGCTTAACACTTTGTTATGTCCATATCCTTTGATTGGTCCCCTTGAATCCTTTCAGTGTTATTTGAACAATGAACATATAACTAATGTGTAACAGATTTATTTTGGATGTTTTCCTTCTGTCAAACTGAATCCAATCTAGCTTTTTCCTTCACTCTTCATTTTGTTCTTAGTATTTTCTTTGTTAGTGGTGAAAGTCCTGGAAGCAATTTCTCTTTTTGGTAATGCAGAGGAACATCTTGCATTTGGTACATCTCATGTACGTCTTGCTCTTGCAGCCCTTATTTCTGCATCTTTCTGCATGCTTGGTATCCATCATCTCAGGCATGTGCATGGCTCCTAGTCTGCGCACAGATGGCTCTGGTTGTGGGATCCTCATTTTAGATGGTGGCTCATACTCATCCTCACTCTCTTCACAGCTGTTTTCCAGTTCCGGACTCTCCAACAGCTCCTCAGCTAGGAGTAGTTTGAAGTCCAGGTACTGATGTGTGTTCTTGGATGGTCTGTGCAGAGCTTTGCTGTCAGACTGGTATTGTATCCAGGAGTTGGTGATGGCAACATCAAAGAAGTGACTGATCACGCGCGATGTCCACTTCTTGGTCCTGCTTGACATACGATAGAAGCTAAGCATGCGATCACAAAGATCTACGCCACCCATGTTATCATTATACTGCTTAATTACTGCTGGTCTTTTAACCTGGACCAGGTGCTTTTCTTTCTGGGACCATCTGGTACAGATGTCTTCTGGGTCTTTCCCATGTACAGTGGATGCCATGAGCACTGGTTTGTTGTCGAACCATTTTGTGATGGCCAGCTCAGGACTCTTTCTGGCCACTGACACTGATGTTCCTCTCCCCTCTTTTTTCAACTGTTTGTCTACTGGCAGCTGGCACAGCTTTGGGACACGGTTCTTCATTATAGTTCCAGTTGCAGGAAGGCCCTTTGCCAGCAATGCATCCAATAGATCTATGGTTGTGAAGTACCTGTCAAAGAATATGTGGCTTCCTGTTGGAACAGATTCAACCATGCGTAGAACTGCTGCAGCTCCAACTCCTAACCTTTGGACTGTAAAGGTATTCTTCCCTTGGTAGACTTCAAAATCAAGCATCAGACCATTTGGGGATGCAAGGACAAAGACCTTTAGGCCAGTAGGGTTTGGCTTGCCGGGAACATATTGCCTGACTGGACAACGGCCTGTGAATGGGATGATTTGCTCATCAATGCAGACCCTTTCTGGCTTTGCAAGGCTGAGACAGCCTTGGCGCACACGATCGAGTATTGGCCTGACTTTCCAAAGAATATCTGCCTTCTTTGTTTCCTCTGTTACAGCCAGGTCATTGACAATCTTGAGGGAATTTCTTATCCTGAAGAATCTATCCCTAGTCATTTTGCTACTTATGACTGGCACTTTAGTTTTGTTGGCCCAAAACATTTTAATTCTGGGATAGCCAAGGCAGGCCATGTGGACTGAAATGCCCAAGAAGATTTTTATTTCTTGTGGCGTGGTGTTCATGCACACTCCTTTGATTTGCAGCTCTCTTTGATTTGTGTATGTTGCCAAATCTTCAAAGACCTTGTTGTCAATGTACTGTGAAAAGTATTCAATTGGACTCCAGTCTGCACGTGTTGTAGGGTCATCTTGACACACAGGAAGCCCAGGTAACACAGGTGCAAATCTGATATGAAGGAAAAAAGAATAATAAATGATAAGTAATAACAGTTTAAATACTCAATGCAGCTGAATTTAAAATTGTGGAACTGCATCAAACATACATGTTACTCCTGGCCCACAGAGGGCGACGAGTTTCCTGTTCATCCCTGTCTGTATCTGTGTCTGTGTCTGCATCTGTCCCTTCAACTGAGCCTTCTGCATTGTCTTCCTCTTCTTCATCACCGTTTTGTATCACTGGTTGAAACTTATCCTCATCTCTCTCATCATCTGACAACTCCAAATCTGAATCTCCCTATTCGGTAAAGAATTATTTCTGCTTCAGTTCTGTTTCCTACGACAATGTGGAGTCATTATTTACATGAAGATAGTCCTGATGTCCACTATAATTGACATTCATAAAATGGCAAATCTTTCAAAAGATACATAATTTAGTTGCTATCAGAACTAAATATATGATTCCTAACACCTTCATGAACAAGAAAATATATGATTATCATAGTAACAAAACCATAGACAAACAATATTTGACTTACCTCTCATCTTTCCATAAAATGTGCTTGTTCCTATGCCGTCCATTTTGAAAGGAAAGATAGAAGCGGTTCCCGACCTCCCAGCCAATCAAATGACATATCACTGAAAAGCCCAGGATGTCCTCTGTACAGTACATCAGGAATTAAGAGACTTGCACAAAAGATTCCAAGAAGAGGGATGAAACTCAAATGTCCACTACAGTGACATAAGTCAATGGGCTGGGTCTCAGGAGGATAGACAGGGGTGTTTCTTTCTAAATCATGTCCAAACAATTGAATTGACCACAGGTAGACTCCAATCAAGTTGTAGTGATATCTCAAGGATGATCAAAGGAAATTGGATGCACCTGAGCTCAATTTGGAGTGTCATAGCAAAGGGGTGTGAATACTTATGTAAATTAGATATTAATGTATTTCATTTTCAATACATTTGCAAACATTTCTAAAAACATGTTTTCACTGTCATTATGGGGTATTGTGTGTAGATGGGTGAGAAAAAACCCATATTGAATTTTGAATTCAGGCTGTAACAAAACAAAATGTGGAATAGGTCAAGGGGTATGAATACTTTCTGAAGTTTGCACATCAGCTACATCACCCAGATGACCTCATCGTAGGAATAGTACCCGCCCCATCCCTAGCCTTGAATCGATTGCCTACCTCTACTTTCTCTGCAGCCAATCGGCGTATGAAGGTTCTCCCACTCTCCCTTTTCCATTTGACGTTAGCTACACTGGGACATTTCAGTCAAAAAAGTATCGTGTGGTCATTGGTGTTTTGGATTGTCAGTCAACTTCAATTTGTTTTGCGATTGGCAGGCGACATAATTTGGCTACCTCAGCTGGGCTGATTCAGAAGCGCCTTGGTTGACATTGTTGTTGTTGTAAGTAAGAAATTACTTTGTCGTTGAGTCCTGTTTTGGATTTACTGTAGACTGCAACCTCTGGATTAGCTCAAAGTCAGGAACAACTGGTCTAATAAACGTGGAGGTTTTCACAATATTTGTCAAGAGGGAGGACCATTATGGGACGATGAAAGATATATCTGCGAGGCCGCTCAAGGTAAGCAGACAAGGCAAGGGACACTCAACTGCTAGCTGGCTTGGCTTGCTAACGACTTTAGCTTGTAACATTATAGCTAGCTGGCAACATTTTGGTCAGGACGACCCGTAGCTGGCTTTGTATGAAACATTTTAATGAGTTGGAAGGAACTAGCTGCTAATTCATTCAATGGGAAGTTTTAAGTGGGAGACTTCTAGACGGCTAAAACGTGAAACAGAGCGGGTTTGATTGACCAACTAGCTAACTATGTTAGCTAGTCAGCCCAGCTAGCTAACTAATTTAGCCACAATCTAGCAAGCTAGCTAGACTTGTTGACGTAACGTGCGTTAGTAACGGGCTAGCTAGCTAGCTATAACGTTAGCTTCCAATTTAATTCAAGTCCATTTAGCTATGTCGCTTTGGATACTGTGTCTTGCTAGCTAGTTAACTCCGTTTAGGATAACTTTGCTAACATTATCCAACTGGCTAGTTTTATTTCTTGCCCATCTGCCTAGTTAGCCAGAAAATGATAGGACGAAAATGTACTATGCTTAGTTAGCCACCTAGTTTCGTTAACCAATTTAGTTAACTAACGCGTAACCCATTCATAGACGATATACACATAGTAGTCGGCACCTTGTTTAGTACATTCTTGGGCTAACTAACGCTAAGTTGGGTTAGCTAACTAGTTAGCCATTGTACTCTCTCCTTGTATCATCCTCTCCCCATCTAACGTTAGGCCTATGAATCCATTCGAGGAATGAGCAACTTCAGACGGAAGGCGTCTGTCAGTCAATTGTTGGTCAAATATTCAGCAAGTCGTAGCCCTGTTGCTTGCTATAATTAACGTTTTAAAGTAAACCCATAGACATGCAGAGAGTGTCAAATGTTATATCAATGCAAGGGACTCCTGCTTTATAGCTACTTACCCCAGAGAGTTTAATACTGGCCTGTATTTAGGCTATTGTTTAGTTAATTGTAAAACATTGACAATACATTTCAATACCACTCTTAGGTCACTGATATTCTTTCCTGGATGATTGAAACCAGTGACATAGGCTTTGACAGCTTCACATTGTATGTGTTTATGTAAAGACCTCTCATCATTGTGTTCCCTGTAAACTATGCATTGCGCCATTGCCAACACCACTACAATGAGAGGTAGCATTACATTGACTTGAATTATTCAGCTCTTTATTGACAATTTATTTTGTTAGCTTGTAGTCTACTATAGGCAGCCAACCTGCAACATACAAGTAGGACAGAGAGTCAGGCTCTTTACTGCTTAGGCCTTCAGGGCCTTCTCTCTGTGTCATTATGTAAAGAAGGCACATTGTTAGAAGATGTTAGGATAGACTAACCCTTATCAACTCTTCTACCTTCCCTGCAGCTTTCTGACTGCTGTTTGTATGCACTTGGACTGAACCCACGCTTGTCTTGCACCCACTACAAGTACGCTATGCATTATAACATGATCATTGCCAGATTAAGCATAATTTTGGGAGTTGTTATGCCTAATTTGAATCAGTACCAACCTGTGATTTGGCAGGATGCTCAAGGAAATTCTCACTCAAGACCATGTGATTGTGGTTGTCATTCAAGTTGTGACCATTTGCATTAAAACACTAGTCGATGGAGCATACCGCTTGAGGAGAGAAAGAAAATAAAAAGGGACAAAAGCCTTATATTAGTACAAGTAGAATTCAGAGGGATAGAATTCAGAGGGAGCACACAAGCACAGTGGAATTCTGAGGGACCTATTATTGCAGTGGGAGGAAGAAATGCATCTAGCCCTCCCACCTCTACTCATTCCAATGGCAATGCAGGGGGATGCTTGAAGGGCTAACTGGCAAGAGGAGTGTTCCCCAGTGAGCAGACTGCTAGGGTGTGAGTGCAAGTTTGCACCATCAGGCTTCGTTACGCAAGTCTTCACTTTTTCAAGGAATGTGTTGATCCATACAGCGCCGCACAGAACACCTGAGGCCGTCTTTTAGGGAGACTGTATAGTATCCATCTGTGATATTGAGATTCTCTAGTACAACTAAGACGCTGTGAAATCCAGCAGTAAATGTCAAATATGTTACAACAAAAAAAAACTATTAAAAATGACAGCATTACATAGAACAATATGGTGTTTTGAAGGCATTTGTTTGACAGTGATCACTAATTGTTTTGCGTAGAGCCATTTGAATCTTGACAATGAAACATGGAAAACCTGTGGTTCATAGCCAACTTTTTATGCCTCTCCACCAACATTCAAATGGGTTGTTTTTGTGCCTCTAAATTGCCCTGAGATTTATAAACACTACCCTGTGTCGAACTGGATGGCTGGCTGAATCACAGGTGGGAGAAACATGACACTGATGACAGAGAGCGTTTATCACCATAATCCATCAGGGGAAGGGATGATCCTATTGACCAGGTGACGTCATAATTCACATCTATTTTTTATCACCAGTTGAGCATTGTGGAAGTTTTCAGGGTGTGCTTGGCTAGATTATTGCTGTCCTCTAGCCTATGTGACACACAGTGAAGTCATCCACACATGACTGATCTGTATGCAGTTCCCTTGTGAGCACTCATGTCCTATTCGGACAGTTCTGTGAAAAAGAAGGAAAAACTGTCCATCGTTTTGTCCTTTAGGATTCTTTCCCCCTTTCCACTCTCCTTAGCTAACACTTTCTCAGAGCTCTAGTCTAAATGGTTTGCCAGTGTACTGTTTATAAATGCTCAGAAGCGCTACCTATGTGAAGTTATGAGTTAAGCCTAAACCCTCTCTTCATCTCTATATCCCACACACAGAGGCATTTAGCCTACCATCGTGTTGGTTGGCTCTAGCCATCATGACTGTCTCTGTGTGGTAGGAGAGACTGAATATTGTATTTCAGTGTGGAACCCTGCTGCCTCAGCAATGCCTAGACTAGAGATACAATTTTAAAGTGGTCTCTCGCCGGGCTCCCCCAAACAGCTGTTCAATAAGAGTGTGTTTCAAGGATCCAGTGTCAGCTTCAGTGCCAGGCCCATTTAGAGTAAAACTATTCCCATAGGCTCCCTCTACCCCCACAAACAAGGTCAGATTAATAAGTAAATAGTTGAGTGCTTCTCCAGGTTAGTGGGGCAACTGCATGACTATGCGTCTCTTATTGCCTCTATCTAGTCTGTGTTTAAGGATTGTAATTTGTCCTACCACGACCAAATGCTACAGGGAATGCAATGCATATCTAGGCTTTTAGTAGGCCCATGCATGCAGGAATCACGCTTTCAACCCTGGTTGTTGCCAGCTTAATGTTCCAGCCAACAGAGGCATTTCATTGCTTTCATCAGGAAGGTCAGACCTTGGGTTACCAAAGTTAAATTGGACTCCAGAAAATAACAGGGTAGAGGTGGCCTACATGGTCATTTCATCATTTTGGCAAAACTTAATTGAGCAGCTGACCAATTTCACAAGACTTTAGTTCCCAGATTACTTAGGCCTAGTTGCTTACTGTGATACTGTATGTGGTTGTCTCACTTAGCTACCTTAAGATGAATGCACTAACTTTAAGTCGCTCTGGATAAGAGTGACTGCTAAATTACTCAAATGTAATGTAAATGTTAACATGAATGGACACATCCTGCTAGCCTTCGTGAAGAAATTCTCTAACTAGGCAAATATTTATTATTCAGATTCTCTCTGGTGGTCACAATTACTGCTTTACACAGCACATATATAGTCTACTCCATACATTTTTGAAGTACTTTATAATCATGACATGTGAGACATCTAGAATTCCACCGCCATGCACCCATGCATCCTTGTTTGCCTAGCACACAGCATGGCCCAAACAAGACTGTACCAGATGTGCTTTGGAAGAAAAAACATCCCCATGATTCCTCAGCAGAAGGGTGATCAATAGGAAGCTTGTGTCTGAGAGCCTGTGCACCCAGACAGCGACTCATAAAACCCTGTTCAGCCCCACCCTCCCCTGTGTGCCTGGATGCCTGCCAGCCTTGTGACACAGCAGCCAGGGCCCAGGGCTGTTTGTGTCAGGTTGGCGAGGCCTACAAAACCAAGCATCAGCAGTCACACCCCTGCCTCTCCCTGCGTTCATACCTAGTACCTACCTCCTTTGTGTTCAACCAGAGACTGGGTGACTGTGCCCTATGCTTTGGGATACTCTGACTGGTTCTTTTACCATGTCATTTTATGTTTTGTTTTACTCAAATTGCTAGGCCAACAGAGGCGTCACTGTGGTATGATTGTAGGATGTTGAATACATTGAGTTCTACTGATATAAAACAATGGGACGCATACCCCCTTGCCCCCAATTTTGCTTTTCTGAAGCATCAACAATATTATCTCAGCATCGCTCTACAGGTGGGCCACCCTGGTCAAAAGGTTGATGGGTATAGCCAAATAGAGGGGTGAATGGGGACAGAGGCTATACTTTTGCCCACATAAAAAATATCCACAATCCCCATGACTGGGCCCTCTACCTGGAAGAAAGCCATGGTAAGATCACAGGGCTGCTGGCTCCTCACCCTGCCGCTACTATACAACAGCAGTCCTTCCCACTCTTCTCTCTACTCTAGATCCAGGACAGGGCAGAAGTAAACAGGAGCAGGAGAGGAGCCTCATGTCCAGGGTGACGTAAAGCCACCCTACTGCGTTGACTGCCAAGCCAGCACCACGTGAGGATTCACATGAGCATTAGTGCCCAGGCCTGTTGCTGCTAATGCTTGTTTAATCACTGCCGTTAGCCTAGCCACGGACTGCTTACAGGTTCGGTTGGCCTTGCACATACGTAGGATGGCTTACCTGATGTTGAAAATAAGTTATTGATTGTGTGTTTTTGGAGAGCAAGGCTAATTCTTTCACAGCAAAACAGATAATTTACAATTCATTTTGGGCTGACCGTATGCTGACTTGAGATCCACAGGTGCACCTCAGCATTAATCATAATTCATTTAGGCTAATGTCAATGGGTGACTTAAAATTCAAGATATCAAGTCCAATATTGCCCATTCTCATCATAATGGTAGATCTTTGAACAATTGCAAATATCAATACCTTTGTTTTCAGTGTTTCTTCTACAAGAAGGCTATTGTTGCCTCTTAAAAATATATATGCATAACATAAATCTTTTATAGGATTTTTACTTCATTTACAGATTTTGTAATATGGTCAGGATTTGTACTGTTATTGCTTAGTCGTAGATGTTTCCACAGAGCAGTGCAGCCAAAGATGCAGGTTTGCTTCTAAGAAATGTTTGACATGCGTGAAGGAGTAATGCATAAATTACAGCAAAAGCCAACTCCTACCCTTCTTCTGAATGTGAGTTATGTAACCCCTAGCTCATTGGTTTATACACTGAACAAACCATGTTTTTGTGAAGTCTCATTGGCATCCAAGACATTGATGGCCTTTGCATATTGAGCTACTGGGGAAAGCAAATGTTGGTACGAATGTTTGAATTCACTGTCATGCCTCTTACTGCCCTCAGGTTTGACTGTCCATAGGGTTTAATTGCACATTTCATCCAAATAGGCAAGCTGTGCAGACGATGCAGAAGCTGGCTTTTCTGCACAAAGACAAGACATCAATAAAAAGCAGCTAGTGCCGTATGAGGAGTTCCCGCCCACGGTGTGCTGAGTTTAGGTTGGCAGTTCTCCGGGAATACTGAAACCAGGGCAGATTGTTCCCTGAGTCCAACGAAAACAGTTCTGCTGCATATCTCTGTGCTGCAGTCCTTCAGTGGCATAGCAGCTCTCTGCTCACACTCTGCAGCTGACAGAATCAAGCTCTATTATTTTGTTTATCCACAGCACTGAGGAGCATTGACATGTAAGCAGATGGGCACAAAGTGTAGGCCTAGTCTCATTACAACACACACAAATCAAACATGCCCTCGTAAATTGTCCTGTTACTCCCTTTCTGCAACATTTCTCTGAACTACCGTGTGTCCTCACATTGCTACATTACATTTTAGTCATTTAGCAGACGCTCTTATCCAGAGCGACTTACAGTTAGTGAGTGCATACCATTTTTCATACTGGCCCCCCGTGGGAATCGAACCCACAACCCTGGCGTTGCACGGCGTTGCAAGCGCCATGCTCAACCAACTGAGCAACATGGCACAGCAAGGCACACCATGGCACAATATGGCATGGGTCAGCACCACAGTTCAAAGCATGGCACGGTGTCACATGACACACAGCACTGCTCGGAGGATATGTCAGTGCTGTTGGCTGCTGCCTCGGCACCCCACATCCCCATCTGAAGCCGTCTGCTGTTAATTAGCACGGCTTTACTGGTGATGACTGGGTCTGACTACAGTGACGGGCCCTGGGCACAGGGCAGGGACCTCTGAAGCCAGGCACTGTGCAGCTCTAATAAAGTGCCTGATAAAGCATGGTGGCAGGAGAGGAGGGAACAGGCTGTTCTGAAATACCCCATGCTCATGCCATGCACATGACCCCCACCACCAAAGTGTGTGTGCCTGTGTGTGTGGAGCCATCCTTTTCCTCACTTGAAAGATAGTTTGTGGGTAAGTGAAACTTCGTTGAGACCTCGGCCTCAAAATGCTTGGCTTAGCCATGACATCAGCTCTCAGACACTTTGATAAACAGTTTCTCTGGAAAGCTATTACTCTGCCCATTTGAACTGTCTGAACTTGGCTGTTACCGCCATGCCACCGTGCATGTCAACAAAAGGAAATTGGGCCTCTGTCTGCCAGGAAGAGAGTGACTGACTACCAGGCCCCCTAACCCTTCTGTACCCAGCCTACACTGCCAGTTGCTACTGAAAAGCCTGCAGTAGCTAGTCCTACACTGTCAGAGAACACTGCACACCTTACTGGGGGCATAACCCATTTACCCATTGAAGTTCAGCAGATACACTGGAGAGAACGAGCAGTATCCTATCAGGGATGTTTTGTGTTTCTTGTAGACAAGCTTCAGAGCCATGACACTTGCAGACATGGCTGTCTTGTTTGCTCGCCAGAACCTTTTTCCTGTTTCCCCGCCTCTGTTTTCTTTCAGTTGTCTGCTGTTTAAGAACTTTGCGCTGAGGGGAGGTGCTATATTTGGTTTATGATTATAGAGGGGTATTTTTAGATTGTGAGAAGTCAGTTCTAATTTTGGCACCTTGCAGATAAGGTGCTTGCTTTCTGTGGTAACAGACCGTACAAACGTAAAGTCTCCTTTTTTCACAGTAGAACATACAGGGTCGATAGTTAGCTATCACATGGAATGAGAAGGTTGAGTATTTTTAAGGAGTGAGGAAACAAGCATCACTGAATGCTTACAGCAGGCTTAGACAACGTGGGATCCCCTTAGGCCATTCGATGTTTGATGCCACTTTGTTTTATAGGCTCCTTCAGATGGGATGTTGTTGATGTGAACTTCTAGTTACTTTTTTACCAGATGGATTATAATTTTTTAAAACATTTTAGTCATTTAGCAGACGCTCTTATCCAGAGCGACTTACAGTTAGTGAGTGCATACATTTTTCATACTGGCCCCTCGTGGGAAACGAACCCACAACCCTGGCGTTGCAAGCGCCATGCTCTACCAACTGAGCTACAGGGGACTATAGGATGTAGGCTAATATTGCTTAATTGCCTAGTTTTAGCTGAGGCATTCTGGGAGCGGAAGAGTAGTGAAAAGGAGTTGGTGCACACAGGTTGAGCTCTGGATGTTCCTGAGCCAATTGTGTGTGTGTGTGTGTGTGTGTGTGTGTGTGTGTGTGTGTGTGTGTGTGTTAGCGACAGGAAGGGTGAAAGGGGGCAGATTTTTGGGTGATGACTAGACAGCTCTGAGCCCTGGCTCCAGCAACATGCCCTCTCGGAGGGTGGTCATCCCATGGAATCTCTGACATCAGCTCTCTCTATTTCGGTTGGCGCATGAGCAGTGTGTCTTTGTATTCAGTGGAACAGCTTTCCTCAGCTGGTGTCCAAGCCTTGATCAAGACTGGCATCTCTGAGTTTATGAATGAATAGATGATTAAATGCCTAGGCCTAATTCGAAGGGAAGACAAGTAACAACCCTGTGTTTCCCCATACTCTTGCGCCTGTGTCGGACGACCATATTTGGAGTTCTCTAAATGGAGAAGGGAGAACAGAGCAGATGCAAAGTTTGGTAACCGAGATGGTTTGTGCCTTCAACAGAACTAAAGCCTAGAACTAAAGCCTGTTTTGCTATGGAAAACCAATTTTTCACTAATAAACTCAAAGCAGTAGTTTTCATGGTTCACTTGGCTGACACCTCAAATTTTCCATGGTTAAGTTGTGCATTTCATACATTTTTCTCCAATGACCAGCTTACACACATTTTCTTTGACCAGGGAAAAGGGTGCAACTCCAATGAAATATATTGATTAGGCTAAGAGCTGGAAGGCATTGAAAACTGGAGACATTAGTCTTGCCTCCTGAACTGGTTAAGCACATTTACTCAACCAAGTGGACGAACCATTGACGGTACCATTAGCGACACAGCAATTTGCTAGCAGAACAGGAGTAATGGCTCAGAAGCTGCATACAGACAGAATGGATGCAGAACAATTCGCTGTTCTATCCAAACACAATCGCCACTCTGCAGTAGAGTCATCTCCTAACCTGGGGTTCAGTGCTAATGTGATGCTTATCGTACGCTTTGGCATTATGCAACCGCATTCCCCCTTTTAAAGAAGCTGCCTGTGAAGGCGAGATGTGGAACAGAAAGGACAGTATGGGCAGTAGTGTCTACTCGGTTCCTGCCTGGTCACAGAAATTGCTGTGTTCCTGCGCCATGTTGACTGGGCACCCAATGATTTGCATTGTGTTGACTACCATGACGTTATGTTGCCTAGCGTAGCATGACATTGGGCTATTGTTGGGCAGCTCTGTCTCTAATTAGGATGTCCTGCGATTCGTTGCCTTGCAGTGTGTAGCCTATAGTCTTGGACTGTGCTTCTTTGTCCAGAACTGAAATAGGTTACTTCAGTTGAGCTGCGTTATGCTGACTTGGACAGCAAGACTGTTACTGATGTGTGCTATGCTTAGCTGTAGTTGCAGTATTCTGAAGCTCAGGAGGAACTGGGTAAATGGGCTTGATTTCGCTCCATTCCTCCGCCAGACAATCCCGGCCTCCTCAGACGTAGCTGTGCAGTTATGTAATGAGCTAGTGGGCTCAGCTTCAGTCAGTAACCAGATTACAGTGCACTGCAAATAGGGAAGGTAAAGGACAAGCATGACTCCACACCTTTGTTCGTCTTCCTCTAGTTGTGAAGTGTTTGTACTCTTTGTTTAGTCACTTTATGGTCTCTTAATCCTATTTCTGACTGATCCCAGGTACATTTGACTTGCTGAGAATGAGGGACTACTAGTACATAACAAGGAAGGCTTGGGGCTATTGCACTCTTATAAGATTTGGTCCTTTCTTTAAAGCTGTGCTTAACCAGAATTATTTCAGTGATTAGGCTAGCCTTATCTGCAATACAGGTTTTCCACGTACTGTAGTAGCTTATCTGGTTATAGTCGACAGTCTAGTATGTAACTTCATAAAGTTAATAAATCAGTCAAACCAAATGGCTTAAGCTATTGTTCCAGCCTTTTTTGGCCATCTCTGAGCTGCTGTGCCTAGGACTACTGTGCAACTTCCTAACCCCTCTCCACCTTTCCTCCAGCCCAGAGGTACAGGCCTACCGCTGGGCCACAGTTATCATCACTGACACAACTCACACAGCCTTGCCCATTTCGGTTGTCTTATCAGCCCTTCTATATCATCACATATGATTTTTGCAGTGGTGAGAGGGTGTTACACACTCACTGAGATCAGAGGGGAACTTTGTGATTAAACTAAAATAGAACTGACACATTTAGAGATGTGGTCATCCATCATCTTGTCCTGACTGAGCATGAAATGGAAATAGAACAACTCAATTGTCAATCTTTGGAAAAGATGACAACGGAACAATATAATTGTAAAGCCTGTTGAGTATCTGTGTTTCTTCAGGTACAGTGGCTAGCCGTACCGTTTTCATATTGGGCCTCAGGCTCTAGATGCTCTCCCTCTCCACTGTAAAGTGAGGTTCATGTTTCACATGATGAATGACTTAGTGGGCCAAACATGAAATGGCGTGTCCTTCTGCCGTGCACTAGTGACAGCCAACAACCCTGCTCCCCCTTCACTGGAAGTGCAGATAAGTCTCATTTTGTAAGGATGCATAGAGGGCTCACTCTTTAGCGACCTGGGACAATATTAAAAAATGTCAGTAGCTCCCAATTTCAATGACTTAAAAACCTCAAACGAACTATAGATTGTAAAAATGCATATACAAATATTGAAAGCATTTTTGAGACAACTAAAAGATGTGCAACATTTAAAATATTGTCCCATTTACATTGTGTAATCTATTGACGGTGCCTAACTAGCCCCGGAGATAGGCTATCCAATGTCAAACCAACTTTGCCACAGTCGCACACCAGCCTATTCATTGGCGAAATAAGTTGGCTAGCACTAACTAGCCTAGGCAACTTCAAGACACAAGACCTGATTAGACTGTTTCAAGTTATGTACAAACACTTGCCACGTGGGAACACACCCACATTAAACCAACCCCCCAAGACAATTCTATTTTTGCTTCAGTCATGGCTGCTGCATTTGTCGACCAAGCCGAAAAACAAGGCCAAATCAGGAAGTTCAACCCCCTTTAATAGTAGCCTCCAAAATGGGGTCTATTTGCTTCACGAGGTTCTGAGTACAGCTGTGTAAAGTGTTCGCGGAGGTCACGAAAATTCTGAAATATCGGTAATTCCAGACCTGTGCATCTATCTTAGCAGTAGGCCTACCTGTTTATGACTGACTTGTGGACTTGATACTCCCCCTGTGCACTACCACAGGCAATGCAGATTTATCATGAAAGAGTGCCTGGTACAGCTGGACCTAATTTCTTGTCCAGGCTTGATGGAAGTGTTGTGGAAAATAACCACTATACTTTATTACAAATAAGGTCTTACAGAGTTTTTGTTGCATCAAGAAATGACTTTATTAAAGTTTTCAACAAAGCCGATACCATTCTGCAGAGGGGCACACATCCTTAGGGTCTCCCTCCATCTTATATAGTCCTCTTCAGTTTTCCCGCTCTTTTATTGCTCCGCCCACTTCCTTTGTCTCTGAGAGCGGCTCAACTTTCATTAAGTTCAGAGTACTACAATCAATCAATCAATCCTTATCTTGCAAAAACACTAATGTTTAGTTTAAACTCTGTTCAACCCTGGCTCTTTTCACTGTGTTTGAAGACAAAAACAAACGGACCAATTCAGTTAGCCACAAAGAATGGTAACTATATGTTCATGATTAACTCAATTTTATCTGATAATCCATAAAAAATACACATCAGAAGTTGGTGGAGCAAGATATCTTGTAGGCCTAGATAGGCAAGGTTTTCTAAGTGGTGGGCCTATAATGGAGCAAGTGCAAAAAACACATCTAAATCTTGGTGTAGGCCTACTTAAGTAATGTAGGTCATATTGAGTGAGACAATGAGACATGACAAAGCATTTGCAGCAGTCCAGCCCTTAATAAGTAGGCTGTAGCCTAGTCTTTCTCTGTCTTGTTGTGCTAAACATTTATCTCAGGCTAGATCAATTTCTATCAATCTGATTCAGTTTAAAGCAGTGGTTCTATAGACCTATTCCTGTTCAGAATGATATCACTAGTATTCTTCTGTGGCTCTCTCAGCTGCTGTGGTTGCAGCTCTCTGGTTTTAGCTGGCTCACAACCCAGGTTCTGTAGCTGTGTGTTAGACCAACATGGCCCCAAACTACTTGTCAAGGAGGCCTCTGCTGTTTCAGTGACTAAAAATTTAGTGTCCGGATTTCAGGCCATGCCCCTTTTGGGTCCAATTTGTAATTTAAACTGTGGCAGGCAGCACTATCTTTTTTTTCAATCTTCAATTGATTCAGTGTTTGATTTTTAGGTTTCTACTAGTCTCTTGTGGCAACAAAAAACGTTAATGTCTGTTAGGAGACTGCGATATGACGGATAGTGTGGAACAATTATTCCGGTGCGCTGGTTTTGTGTCACTGTTTATTTGGGCGAATCACCATTTTTGAGGGGGTGCACCTACACCTGACCATGCATTCTTTTGAATTTCTGAACTGGAGGGGATATTTGGCCCATAGACTTTTGAGAGAGAGAGAGACCCAGTGAGAGAGAGAGAGACCCAGTGAGAGAGAGAGATACCCAGTGAGAGAGAGAGAGACCCAGTGAGAGAGAGAGAGAGACCCAGTGAGAGAGAGAGAGAGACCCAGTGAGAGAGAGAGAGAGACCCAGTGAGAGAGAGAGAGAGACCCAGTGAGAGAGAGAGAGACCCAGTGAGAGAGAGAGGGAGACCCAGTGAGTGAGAGAGAGAGACCCAGTGAGTGAGAGAGAGAGACCCAGTGAGTGAGAGAGAGAGACCCAGTGAGTGAGAGAGAGAGACCCAGTGAGTGAGAGAGAGAGACCCAGTGAGTGAGAGAGAGAGACCCAGTGAGTGAGAGAGAGAGACCCAGTGAGTGAGAGAGAGAGACCCAGTGAGTGAGAGAGAGAGACCCAGTGAGTGAGAGAGAGAGACCCAGTGAGTGAGAGAGAGAGACCCAGTGAGTGAGAGAGAGACCCAGTGAGTGAGAGAGAGAGACCCAGTGAGTGAGAGAGAGAGACCCAGTGAGTGAGAGAGAGACCCAGTGAGTGAGAGAGAGAGACCCAGTGAGTGAGAGAGAGAGACCCAGTGAGTGAGAGAGAGAGACCCAGTGAGTGAGAGAGAGAGACCCAGTGAGTGAGAGAGAGAGACCCAGTGAGTGAGAGAGAGACCCAGTGAGTGAGAGAGAGAGAGGGAGAGACCCAGTGAGTGAGTGAGAGAGAGGGAGAGACTCAGTGAGTGAGTGAGAGAGAGGGAGAGACCCAGTGAGAGAGGGAGAGACCCAGTGAGTGAGAGGGAGGGAGAGACCCAGTGAGTGAGTGAGAGAGAGAGACCCAGTGAGTGAGTGAGAGAGAGAGACCCAGTGAGTGAGTGAGAGAGAGAGACCCAGTGAGTGAGTGAGAGAGAGAGACCCAGTGAGTGAGAGAGAGAGAGACCCAGTGAGTGAGAGAGAGAGAGACCCAGCGAGTGAGACCCAGTGAGTGAGAGAGAGTGAGACCCAGTGAGTGAGACAGAGTGAGACCCAGTGAGTGTTTGATTTTTAGGTTTCTACTAGTCTCTTGTGACAACAAAACTTTAATGTCTGTTAGGAGACTGCGATATGACGGATAGTGTGGAACAATTATTCCGGTGCGCTGGTTTTGTGTCACTGTTTACTTGGACGAATCACCGTTTTTGAGGGGGTGCACCTACACCTGACCATGCATTCTTTTGAATTTCTGAACTGGAGGGAATATTTGGCCCATAGACTTTCGAGAGAGAGAGAGACCCAGTGAGAGAGGGAGAGACCCAGTGAGAGACCCAGTGAGAAAGGGAGAGACCCAGTGAGAGAGGGAGAGACCCAGTGAGAGAGGGAGAGACCCAGTGAGAGAGGGAGAGACCCAGTGAGAGAGGGAGAGACCCAGTGAGAGAGAGAGAGAGGGAGAGACCCAGTGAGTGAGAGGGAGAGACCCAGTGAGTGAGAGAGAGGGAGAGACCCAGTGAGTGAGAGAGAGGGAGAGACCCAGTGAGTGAGAGAGAGGGAGAGACCCAGTAGTGAGAGAGAGGGAGAGACCCAGTGAGTGAGAGAGAGGGAGAGACCCAGTGAGTGAGAGAGAGGGAGAGACCCAGTGAGTGAGAGAGGGAGAGACCCAGTGAGTGAGTGTGAGAGAGGGAGAGACCCAGTGAGTGAGTGAGAGAGAGGGAGAGACCCAGTGAGAGAGGGAGAGACCCAGTGAGTGAGAGAGAGGGAGAGACCCAGTGAGTGAGAGAGAGGGAGAGACCCAGTGAGAGAGAGGGAGGGAGAGACCCAGTGAGTGAGTGAGAGAGAGAGACCCAGTGAGTGAGTGAGTGAGAGAGACCCAGTGAGTGAGAGAGACCCAGTGAGTGAGAGAGAGGGAGAGACCCGGTGAGTGAGAGAGAGACCCGGTGAGTGAGTGGGAGAGACCCGGTGAGTGAGTGAGTGAGAGAGATGGAGAGACCCGGTGAGTGAGTGAGAGAGAGAGAGAGGGAGAGACCCGGTGAGTGAGTGAGAGAGAGAGGGAGAGACCCGGTGAGTGAGTGAGTGAGAGAGAGAGAGGGAGAGACCCGGTGAGTGAGTGAGTGAGAGAGGGAGAGACCCGGTGAGTGAGTGAGAGAGAGGGAGAGACCCGGTGAGTGAGTGAGAGAGAGGGAGAGACCCGGTGAGTGAGTGAGTGAGTGAGTGAGAGAGAGGGAGAGACCCGGTGAGTGAGTGAGTGAGAGAGAGGGAGAGACCCGGTGAGTGAGAGAGAGGGAGAGACCCGGTGAGTGAGTGAGTGAGAGAGAGGGAGAGACCCGGTGAGTGAGTGAGAGAGAGGGAGAGACCCGGTGAGAGAGAGGGAGAGACCCGGTGAGAGAGAGGGAGAGACCCGGTGAGAGAGAGGGAGAGACCCGGTGAGAGAGAGGGAGAGACCCGGTGAGAGAGAGGGAGAGACCCGGTGAGAGAGAGGGAGAGACCCGGTGAGAGAGAGGGAGAGACCCGGTGAGAGAGAGGGAGAGACCCGGTGAGAGAGAGAGAGACACCCGGTGAGAGAGAGAGAGAGACCCAGTGAGAGAGAGAGAGAGACCCAGTGAGAGAGAGACCCAGTGAGAGAGAGAGACTCAGTGAGAGAGAGAGAGACTCCGTGAGAGAGAGACTCCGTGAGAGAGAGACTCCGTGAGAGAGAGACTCCGTGAGTGAGAGAGAGACTCCATGAGAGAGAGAGAGACTCCGTGAGTGAGAGAGAGACCCAGAGTGAGAGACCAAACAGGATCCGCTACTCGCACTAGTCCAACATCTCCCCGTCCTCCACCCAGAACCTAATCGAGTAGCTGGCCAGAGGCCAGCACTCACGTGAGATCTGGTTCTGGGTTGCTGACATTAGCTTTCTACTAACGCATCTCTCGTTTCCCCTAAATCACTTGCAGTAGGCCTAATCCTCACATGCTTAAATTAGACTTCTCTCACAGTCTCGTGGAAGTCTCTGTTTTGGTTAGCCTGCAGTTGTTTCACTGATGGAAGCCTATACTGTAATGGAGGCTGTGTCTGTCCATCCCTTGTTTACCTCCATGAATCTTCCACGGGCCCACACAATGGCTGCAGCAGACCGTGGTGACCTCTCCATGTCTGCTTCAGTGATCCAGGCTCGGCACCCCCGTGCTAGCAGCAGCTCCCATTATGTAACCTCTCAGACAAAAGCCTGGCCGGTCTGAGCACAAATCACTGACTGCTCTGTGCTGGCAGCAGGGCTATTATGCTAGTCAGGCCATCGCTTAGGTGTCTCTCTTACAAACCTAAACATGATGGAAACTATTTTCGGGAGATTAGTTAAAACCCCGGATCGCTTACATTACTGTCAATATTTGCGGACACAACATTAACATTAATTTGTTGTTGTCTTTGTCGATTTATCACAACCCCTAGCAGCAATTAACTAACCATTTACCAAAAAACTTGAGTTGGACCCTTCCCTAGTTTTGTGGTCCTCACCTCACCCCATTGTCAACCAGCAGGAACCCCTGCTGGTTGATGCGTCAGAAGCTGAGTTCGTCCACAGGAATGGCTGATGTTAGAGGCTGTGAATAACATTCCTTTCACTGGTCTGTTTGGGTACATTCTGTCCACAGAGCGACACATTATCAGCAGGCGTTGGCACTAGCTTGTCCGTTGATACGTCATTATTTGCAGGACTTAGTTCGCTTAACTCCCAGCAGTAGGTGTAAAAGTGTTTCTCACACTAATCAGGTCATAAAGTTATCTTCATGAGACACAGTAAAGTCAACACAACAAGAGGCTTTGCATCGAATCCAGGGCCTAGGGAGATATTGTGCGGCTGGCTTCTGCTTCTTTTACTAGTGTAAACACAAACCTACCACCAGAGGCAGAAGTACTTGTCCACTCAACACCTGTCTGTTTTGAATGTTGAGTATACACACCCCTTGCCAACAGATGTATAGTTTTGTTGAACGGTAGGCTGGCCCCTATCCACAGCTCCTAGCTGTGTGTGTTACAGCAGCTTTGGGGAAAAGACTAGTACAAGAGATATGAACATAGCCTTGATGTGTAGATGTGAACATCAGTGAATTGCTACACAGCAAGTGTGTTGGAGACCCTGCAGAGAGAGGGCTTTTTTGTGGCCGACTTTGGAACGAGGGCGCTGGTAATACTCTGGTTTAGAAATACCTTTTGTCCTTTTGCCTTTCTTCTCTTGCCTGCCGGTGTGTTGTTGGAAGGAGAGAGGGAGTGAGGGTAAGGGTGGGTCAAGAGAGGGATGGATGGGTGTAAAAAAAGACAACTCATGATTCATCCGGTGCGGTGGTGAAGAGTTCACTGAGTCAGAGCTGAGGCAGGAACAGAGGGTGGAGAAGCTGAGGCATGGGTGGGGCTAGATAACTGCAGGTAACAAGGACTGTAGTCCAGTCACAGCTTGAAGTACCTTTTTAATATCAAAACTTCAGTACCTCAAAGTCATAACATAAGATGAGGCGTGGAACATTTGACCATATAGGAGGATGGAAGGGAAATGGGGATTTAGACTCTGAATAAGATGTACGCTAGGTTACCAAAGGATTTTGAAGAACTGCTATAGGCAGTGTATGCGCAAAGAGAGCATAAATTCAATTCAGATATCTACACTGAACAAAAATATAAACGCAACATGCAACAATTTCAAAGATTTTACCGAGTTACAGTTCATATAAGGAAATCAGTCAATTTAAATAAATACATTTGGCCCTAATCTATGGATTTCACATGACTGGGCAGGGGTGCAGCCATGTGTGGGCCTTGGAGGGCATAGGCCCACCCACTTGGCAACCAGGCCCACCCACTGGGGCGCTAGGCCTAGCCAATCAGAATGAGTTTTTCCCCACAAAATGGCATTATTACAGACAGAAATACTCCTCAGCACACCCCCCACCCCCACCCACCCTCCGACGATCCCGCAGGTGAAGAAGCCAAATGTGGAGGTCCTGGGCTGACGTGGTTACATGTGGTCTGCTGTTGTGAGGCCGGTTGGACATACTGCCAAATTCTCTAAAACGACATTGGAGGCAGCTTATGGTAGAGAAATTAATATTCAATTATCTGGCAACAGCTCTGGTGGACATTCCTGCAGTCAGCATGCCAATTGCACGCTCCCTCAAAACTTGAGACATCTGTGACATTATGTTGTTCTTGATATGCCACACCTGTCAGGTGGATGGATTATATTGGCTAAGGAAAAATGCTCACAAAGAGGGATGTAAACAAATTTGTGCACAAAATCTGAGAGAAAGAAGGTTTTTGTATGGAACATTCTGGGATTTTTTTTTATTTCAGCTCATGGGACCAACAGTTTACATGTTGCGTTTATATTTTTATTCAGTGTATTATAGGTCACATATTGGCACAGTGCTACAGCCAAACACTAGGCTACCTTATGGACTGAGATATTGACACTAGAAGCCTATCTTATTTCTGTTAGGGATATTTCCAGTCATCCTTGCACTTGCATCAATTGATCTCTGCATCTCTCCTTTCAATAGCCCATCTGTAGAAAATGTATTGTTCCCCAGTCTCGATGGGGGTCATCATTGCTATTTGCTACACTGAAAACCTATCACTGTTACCATAGTAACATGACATTTTGCCTGATCCAGCTATGCCTCTTTTCAATTATGTGCTTTCTGTTGCCCGTGGATTGCTGTAGTTTTGGACTTTTTCTAAACCTGGTCATTGTTTGAGTCCACCAGACCCTTTGTGTGTTGACTCTCTAAATCAGACATTGTGCACTGTAGTTTGGGACTGCATTGACTGAGTTATGTTTGAAGTCAGAATGGAATGGTTTCTTGAATGGAAGGCTCGGCTCCAACTGAAGGGGAGTTCAATAATGTCCTTGTGTAGAGCTTTTCTGTCTTATTATGTCTGGCCTTAAATGTTTGTCAACTTTATAATTGAGCGGTCACGTTTCCCTAATTCAATGCTTTACTTTTTGTAATGAGCATTTTTCTGTGATGCTTTTTGTAAAGCATTCTTTATTGCCCATCGTGATAGGAGTGACGGCCAGTTAAATGAATCTGCGGCTGTGCACTATAGCACCAGTAAAGATTTGCTATTAGGAGTGTGCTGTCTAGGTAGAGAACAGCCTAGAGACCCATCTGCATCATCCCAACATGTTATCTTTCTGCTGGAATTCAATGCAAATTTAGAACACCTTTGTTTAATTTGCTCAACGGCTGTGTGAGTAGCCTACCACAACAGTGGTCATGGGTGAGTGAGACGTGACCAGGAAGAGGGGTCAACAAGAAAATTATTTTCCACAGAGATGTTGCCCTTTACCAAAACAGGCTTACACATGGGTACTATGAAAGGGTCAATGGGGTTATTGTGTTCTGTCTTTTTCGTGTGTGTTAGTTGTCAGGATTCAAGTGTGTTAAATGTAATATTTTTTCCTGGACCTATAACGTTACATTCCACAGTACCTGCCTGCTGTACAAACGGATCATAGTTTGATGCCAATTCAGGTTTACATTTTCATCCGTTTTGCTTCTTTCTGACTCTCTTTAGGTGTGTCTGGACGTGTAAGGCAAGTTGAAGAGCCCCTCTCCCCCTTCCCCTTGGTCCAGTGGTCTTGTCGGGGAGGGTGGATCCCCTGTGTTTTTTCTGCCCTGACGCCCCCCGCCGCCCTGTAAATTCATGATCACATGACCTTGGATATGGACGCAGTCCTGTCCGACTTTGTCCGTTCCACTGGAGCCGAACCAGGACTAGCCAGAGATCTGCTAGAGGGTGAGTTGCAAGGCATTCTGGGATCAAATAGATGGTTTTATTGTCAACTGCTAGTGAGATGCATACATTGAGCAGTGCACCTCTCCAGTTAGAGCTGTTGGTTAGGTAAGCCATCATATAAAAGGAAGAAGGTAAATCCAGAAGAGACTGAACTCTTGTTGCCTAGCAGCAGCACAAGTTGCAGATAAGAATATGGGTTAAAAATGTAATGCACTGCAGTAGCTATACGTGCTCAACATTCTAATATTTACTCAAGCAACGGAATGTGTCAGTGGCCTTTACATAAGATAACAGTCACTATGGCTCTGTTGACATATGGTAACTATTTAAACTCATGAGTGTTGAGCGGATCTGAATGTTATAGAATCAGTTGCCTTTTTTGGTCAGGTTTGACTTGTTGTCCTCCCATTTGCAGGGAAGAACTGGGATCTCACCGCCGCCCTCAGCGACTTTGAACAGCTGCGACAAGTGCACGCTGGGAACCTGTCGTACTCTTTTGCTGAGGGGAGGACGTACCCAGCCCCGGAGAAGGAGATGGCCAGGGTGGGGCGGCCCCTTCTTCACCGTCAAGATGAGGTGCTGCAAGGTGAGAACAATGGCAAGTAAAACATATTTTTGGCATAACGTCACTTACTCACAACCACTTATCTGTTGTTGTCCTCCTGTTCTCCTCATTGTGATAAACTAGAACCCTCTCTCCTTTTTTTGTTTTGTTAGTTCACTTTGTCTTTTTTTGTCAATTCTCTCAAGTCAGCCTTTTTTCCCTTGTCCAATTTCTCTTTCCCACCCCTTCACACAACTAACCTAAACTCATCTTTCTCTTTTGTGATACCTCCCTCCGCAGCCACAGAGAAGCGTCTATCGAGAGGTATCTCCCATGCCAGCTCTACCATTGTGTCCCTGGCGCGGTCACACGTCTCCAGTACGGGCAGCAGTAGTAGTGAGCCCCTTCTGGACACGCCTCTGTGCACGTTCCAGCTGCCGGACCTCACCGTGTACCGGGACGACTTCCGCGGCTTCATCGAGAGGGACCTCATCGAGCAATCTATGATGGTGGCCTTGGAGCACGCTGGTGAGTTTAACTGCACGGATCCCACTGCTGCCACCAATTACAAATAAATGTCTTTATTCACTTCTGAGGCAATCTTGTTAATTGTGTTCTGTAGATGACCGTCTACACCATAGTTTCTCAGTACGACACGTGCGTGCTGAATTGTTTTTAGTGTGAATGAAACCGCGAGTGACTGTTCTGTTTACGTTAAGGCCGACTCAATTGGTGGACACGGGTGGGACCTAACTGTCAGAGTCTATTGCCACTGGCGACGAGTGGGGACGGAAACTGCCTGTTACATGCAGCATCATTGGGTGAGTGTCATAGCCTTTCAAACAAGATCCAAATCTAACGTGTAAGGTCATACTCTGCTATATCAATCAATGATGAGAGCTTCATTGTTAGCTAAAGTAAGCCCTTGACTAATTGCGGTACACATTATAGCTAAGCGGCAGTGTCCTGCTGAAGAGGCTTAGCCCAGAGCAATTAACTGGGAGCCAAATGATTTGTGAGCATTGTAGCTAAAATGCCTTGTAATCCATCCTTAGAAATGGGGCTTTATTAGTGATATTCCTGAAGCTGAGGCCCATAATTTCACCGTAGGCTAATTAGGAACATAACTCATACATCAAACAACTTGCCTTTGTGCCCAGAGTAAGGTTTGGATGTAACCACTGGTTTTTCTTTCTTTGGGATGGTGGTGTTAATACTATGTGCCTGTACGGCCTTGCAGGTATGTGGGGCTTTCATGACCGTGACCTGATGCTGCGGAAGTCTCTGTATGCACTGATGGACCACGGCCAGGAGAGGGAGTCGCTGAGACGCAGGTGGAGGTGGCAGCAGACCCTGCAGAACAAAGAGGTGGGGGATTCACTAGGGATGGATCCATGTGAAACTTAGTCCAAGGGATTGTTTACAGTCCAAACTTCCATTTCAGTGCATTGAATTGTGTGTGTGTGTCTCTCCACAGTCTGGTCTGGTGTACACGGAAGAGGAGTGGCAGAAGGAGTGGAATGAGCTGCTAAAACTGGCCTCCAGTGAACCTAGGATACACTACAGCACCAATGGCAGCAATGGGTAAGACCTGCCTGCGACGGGACAAAACGGGGACTGTTGACTAGCAATGAACTGCTATTAAAGGGATTTTGGCAATGAAGCCATTTATCTACTTCCCAGAGCCAGATGAACTTGTGGATACCATTGTTATCTCTGCTTCCAGTATGACGGAAGTTAGAGGTAGTTGTGTGAGCCAATGCTAACTAGCGTCAGTACAGTGATTGAAAGTTTACAGGAACAGCTAGCATGCTTGCTGTTCCCATAGACTTCCAGTAATTGTGCTAACGCTAGTTAGCAGTTGCGCTATCGCTAGTTAGCAACTTCCTTCAAACTGCACGCAGAGACAGAAATTTGACGCATTATTTATGTTAAGTATGTATACTATTATATTAAGTTTGATGCGTGCCACATGCAGGCCCTTCACAACCTCTGTTTTGGATCAAAGACTATTAAAGATAGCAAGAGGAAAATGTTAGATAGTGGCTACCTGAGTCACTTTCTGCGTGTTTCCTGGTCTGACCCAGTTTGTTTCTTATGTGCAGGACGGAGTCATCAGAGGAGCCTGTGTACGAGAGTCTGGAGGAGTTTCACGTGTTCGTCCTGGCCCATGTCCTGAGGAGGCCCATAGTAGTGGTGGCAGACACCATGCTCAGAGACTCTGGAGGAGAGGGTAAGACAGCACATTTTGATATTACCATTTGGCTGCCTTACATCCATAAGCTGTGCTTTATGAACTTCAGTGTTGTAATGGATTGTGATGTTTTATGCTAAACGGTATTCTCCTCCTTCCCTCACCAGCTTTTGCCCCCATCCCATTCGGAGGGATCTATCTGCCCCTGGAGGTGCCAGCTGCCAAGTGCCATCGCTCGCCCTTAGTACTGGCGTACGACCAGGCCCACTTCTCTGCCCTCGTCTCCATGGAGCAGAAGGACGGCTCCAAAGAGCAAGGTAATGTTACGCATCAATCATCATCATCCTCTTAACTACCTATTACAACACGCCGACACGTCTCATAGTGAAGTGGAACACTTGCATAGACTAGACCTCACGAAAGTGGAGACTAGACCTCACCAAAAACGATTATTTTCGACAGTCAGTATTTTTCTACAACAAAAAAGTCTGAGATTAGGGGTACCTGTGACATCTTAGATTTCTTGGTTGGGTTTTGATTTCAAGTAATTCGCTTGACTGACACGGGTGTTTGTTCGTAAAATAACACTCACTTGACGCTCCTACTGAAGAGTAGCATTCTGATCTCACAACATCAGTCAAACACTGAAGCTAAAGTTGGCTAGCTTGCTAGCTACTTCCAGACACAAAAGAAAGAATACCTCCCTTTTTACCATTTTACTCACCCTAGAAGAGCTAGTTAGACTGTTCTCTTATCTAGAAGGGTTAGTGACTAACTGTCCTACTGGCAACAATTGAATTACGTTCTTTAGCCAATCTTTACTGAAACATGTAAAAACTGGGTGTACATCATTCGTAAATTCATCAATTATTCTGCACTCTGGGACTCTCAAACCAGAGTACTAATATCAGAGTAGATTGCCAGTGTTTACGAACTCACCCCACGTGCGACAACACACACAATAATCACCTACATCAAAGTACGCCTCCAAGACACATCTAGTCTTTTCAGTTGCATTTCTTAATGAGGCATAGGAAAGCCGAGGCGAAATTGGCTGTTACAGTCCCTCTTTTTAATTAGTACTTTGCATCAGTCTAATGACAATTGCTGGATGAAAAAATTCCATTAATTTTACTTTGAACGAATTTGCTCCCTCTCCCCCACAGTTGTGATCCCTCTCACTGACTCAGAACACAAAATGCTGCCTGTACACTTTGCAGTGGACCCTGGGAAGGACTGGGAATGGGGCAAGGATGATATGGACAATGTCATGTTGGCAAGGTATGACCTGAATCATTGCGCTTGAACATCAAATTGGGTCTTTATTACCCCCTCCAAAAACACACACACACACACACATACAGTCACTATGGCCTCGTAGGTCCTAGTATCTGTGGTGGTTAGGGATTGACCCCTGCTCCAGATTAGAGAAACGCTTATCAGTGAGAGTTAGATTAGCACTAAATGCCTTCTATAATTGGAATAGAGGAGAATACAGGAATAGCCTGAAATAAATATAACTGGATATTTATTCCACTGGATTAAGATTTGCTGTTGTGTTTCAACTGGAATGGTGTACAAAAATAACTTCTATGGAATAAATACAGTGCCTTCAGAAAGTATTCACACCCCTTTACTTTTTTCGGAAGGCACTGTACGTAGTTGGTGGGAAAATTGATTTTAGAAACATTTGTATGGGAGAATTTGAGTTTCAGCTCTACACAACTATGCATTCATGTTGGCTACATTTCTGGCACAGTAAATCATTTATGCATTATTAAAGGTTACATCGTTTCAAGTGAGCCATTTGGGGCTCAAGACTTGGAACAGATGACACTCCATTAGCCTAGTTTGAATAACCGTCATGTTACCAGACATCACTTATATTTACATTACATTTACATTTTAGTCATTTAGCAGACGCTCTTATCCAGAGCATACATTTTTCATACGGGCCCCCCGTGGGAAACGAAACTTATGTAGCCTAGTTCTTATTTCTCCTTCTCTAAATGATGCATGTAATATTCTGGGAAGCAGCCTTTTCTCTAACCGTTTCACCCAACATGGTGTTACTGTTAGGGGCATGACGAGGCGATTTCACCCTCCGTTGAACTTTGACCTGTCTGTCTCCCTCCCTCAGTGTGACCCTGTCCCTGGAGGCGAAACTCCAGCTGCTACACAGCTACATGACTGTCACCTGGCTGCCCCTGCCCTGTGAGGTACAGGTTAACCTCCTTACTATCATCTTTTATGTTCTCATTCACTAAGGGTGAATCCTAACTCCTAACACATTTTCACTAAGTCATGCATTGATGTCAATGGGAGACTAAGTGAACATTTGAGTTAAGTGGCGGTTTGGATTCAGCCCTCGTTGCAGATCATTTTGTAACAGTAGCATACCTGAACACCCCCCTCCAAATTGTTTCTGAATGTAAAGCTTACATCAAATGCTACTTACTTGGTTATGTTTTTAGCATGTTGTAATGGATGGTTAAATTGAAATGAACACAGACTATTTGAGAGATGTTAAATGTAGATAAGCTATATACAGTGTTAAGTGTTACATAACTGTGTGGGTTTCTGTTATTAGGTGGGTCGTATTTTTCTGTTTTGATCTGGTCGGTAATTATTCCCTTCCTGCTGCACAAACCCCATGTGAAAACAAACCACACATAAAATGACGTCACACTAAATGGTTTGAATGGCCTTTTTGTGCGTTCCAATCTAATGCCGGGGAGTTAGAAAGGATATCAAGCTCATGGCAATTTCACCGTTGACCTCTAGTGAGAGGTAGCAATAGAATAATCTCTGTTGGAGTTCTGTGAGGTTTTCTAAGACTTTCCCAAAAAAAAAAACAAGGACGTTGGTGTTACCTTTAGCTCTTCGGTGGTCACAGTTATGGGGCTTGGCAGAGAGGACCGTTTTTATAACTGTCCATTGTGTGAACTAGAGTGATGCATCATCATTGTCTTCATTCTAGGTCACACCATCTCCAATTATAGCATGTATATTTTCCAAATGAATTGAAAGAAATGACAGAGAAGCTTTCTGAACTGAATCATCTGTACGTTTCACTCCTGTGCTTAATCTCTGTTGCTCTCTGCATCACTCACACCCCCTCCCCTTTTCATCTTTATTTATCTTCCCTATAATTCATAATCGGTGTGTCTGTTCTTTCAGCAGGCACCTTTGGCCCAGCCCGAGTCCCCCACCGCCTCTGCAGGAGAGGATGCCCGCACCCCTCCCGACTCAGGAGAATCTGACAAGGAGTCAGTCAGCAGCAGCTCCAATGGCAACGGTGATGCGATGACGACAGCAGGGTCGGCCAGCGCAGGTGGAGGTGCGTCGGCTAAGAACAGCTCCTCCTCCTCCAGCTCGTCCAGTAACAGCTCGGCGGCGACGGGGGAAAAGGAGAAGATCAAGAAGGAGAAAGACAAAGACAAGAAGAGGGCTGACTCTGTGGCCAACAAGCTGGGCAGCTTCGGCAAGAGCCTGGGCAGCAAGCTGAAAAAGAACGTGGGCGGGCTGATGACCGGGAAGAATGCAGGAGGAGGCGGGGCTAAGCAAGAGGGCACAGAGAAGAAGAAAAGCTCTCTGAGGGGGCGGAAGGGCAGCAAGGACAGCTCACCTTCGGCCCACGCCTCCGAGGACTCTGGGAAGGGCTCTCCGTCATCGGGCAGCGAGCGTCAGAATGGCACGGGCGGCGGCAGCAGCGGCGGAAGCAGCGAGAGTGACCCGTATAAGTACAGCGCTGACGTGAAGGCGAGCCTGAGCATCCTGCGGGCGGCCATGCAGGGCGAGAGGAAGTTCATCTTCGCTGGCCTGCTCACCACCAGCAACCGCCAGCCCTTCCAGGAGGAGATGATCCAGCGCTACCTGTCTGACGCTGAGGAGCGCTTCCGGGTCGAGCAGGAGCAGCAGCGGAGAGAGGCAGAGCGGAAAGGAAGCACCAACGGCATCCAGCAGCCCAAGAAGGAGGCATCGACGGGCACAGAGGTGGGCTACCGCACCTATGAACCGAAAGAGGAGCCAGCTGAGAGCTCACCGCCCACCTTCAGCCACCTCAAGTCGTCCTCATTCAGCCCCTCACTCTACTCCGGCGTGGTGCCCATCCCCCGGCCAACCTTCATGGACCAGTCGTCCTCCCCGGCCCCCGCCCCGCTCACTCAGCACCCGCACATGCACGGCTACATGGAGACGCGGCGCCAGCTGGCAGGCGGCTCCCCAGCATTGTCCTATCCCGGCCTGCCCTCCTACGCCACCCTCCCCCGCCACTGCCCCATGGCGCAGGGCCCCCCTCACCCCCAGTACCACCCCCCGCAGGCACCGGCACCCCTCAGCCCCTCTCGCGTCATCCCCTCTTTCTCCCCCTCGTACCTCCCCGAGCACGACCCTCCAGACTACCCCACCTCGGTGCCTGTAGGTGGGTGCTACACTAACGGATTCCGGGATGTGCACTCCGGCCTGGATGTTCCTCGCAGCGGGCCTCTCCCGGTCAGGCACTACTCCTTGGGTAGCGCCGGAGGCCTGTCCTGCCTCCAGTCCAGCCGCTGCCGGACACCCAGCTGCAACTACTACGGACACCCCGAGACGGGCAACTACTGCTCTTGCTGCTACCGTGAGGAGCTGAAGAGGAGGGAGACGGAGCCGGCCATCCACAGGTTCTGAATGGACGGACTGACCAGAACTGGCTTTGTGGCCACCAACCACAAGGAAACTGATGGATGAGGTTTCCTGCTATAGGACGATACAGAGCCTGGCCCTCTCCCTCCCTCTCATCGCAACACTTCTTTCTCTAAAGGCAACACTGTGTGTGGAGAGTCCTGGACAGGATCAGTACAGTGACTTCAGAGACTGGAGTGAAGGGGGTTGTGGCTGGAGGCCGCTGCGGCGAGCGTTAGACAATAGGACTGTGCACTTCTGTTACATTTGCTGTGGCTCTTATGCAGGCGCTGGGTGTGTGTGTGTGTGTGTGAACTGCAGGCTCTCCTCCGCTTTGTCCCCTTGTCGCCTCGCATCTGTCTCCTCCTGGTGGAGAGAATGTATACGGCAGGCGATACACGCACACTTACATTCACATTACACACAAACTAACACTACACAAGCACAACCAGAAACGTCTTGATTATCACTCCACTCCATATGTGGAGACGAGCTGTATTTGGCCCTGTAAATTGGTGGTATTTTAAAATATGAGTCAGCCCTTCAATGTCTTGTTAGTCTATTCAACCAGAGGGTTAAAGATGTATGCAGACGGACTAGCCTAGGGCATTACTGTTACTGGGTGCTCATGTTTGACTTGGGAATGAACAGAGCTCTTTCCTGATGAGTAGTTGGGCTTATTTTGCGTTGGTCCTCGCTCTTGTAATGCAAATTGAAACTACAGTATTATGTTACAGTAGTTGCTGTTCTGTGGGCTGCTATGGTGCTGCTAACGTTCCAGAATGCAACAGACCCCCTCTATACAAGTTCATCTCAAATATAAACAGGCAAAACAGATAGCCCTATCCACCGTTAAGATGCCTTTTATGGCAAAGTAGCCATCCAATCTAAATTCACCATTGTGTCCAAACCATATTGTGTCCAGATGTCAGTCAAGTACATTTTAAAACTTCTACCATTTTTAGCCGTCTCCCAGTATCAATTATAGAACAAACACGGCGGAGTACTGTGGTAGATATTCCAAATGGCTAATATACAGTATTTAATAAGGTTGCTAGAATCTTACTGTTCCTGACTTGTCTTCGTCTTTCTATATTCATCATGAAAATGAGGCATTTCAATAATATGCTGGTACATTTAGGGTCATCCAACACTACTAAACCGGCATTCAGAACACAAACTCCCCTCGCATTTTCAGCTCAAGACCTCAAGGTAATCAGTACATGCTAAACTGATGAACGTTCACATTTTGTTTGAAAAAGACACTGTCCATTGGAACATTGTCCACTGACATTGTAACTGTCAATTAGTCTCTGCTTCTCTTGTGGCTGAGAAAGGTAACAGGTATTTTATGGAATCTCGTCCATAGGGCTGTGTTACTTTGGTCTAAATATTGTTACTTTTCGTGAATACCTACTTATGGCAAACCCCAAATTCCTGACATGGACACCCCATTGATATGATTCATAAGAAGTTGGATTGTTTAACCCACCCCCCCCCCCCCCCCCCCTCAAGTCCTATTGAGGGCATTGTGTTGATTCCAAACAAGTGACTGAACCCTGTCGCTTAACCTCTTTCTGCACAAATTCAAGCACTTTCCTAATGTCCATACACATTTTATTACCGTTTTGAAGGTATCTGACTGTTATGTTGTCCTTAGGTCATGTCAGAACTGTAGACACTGCCACCTCTACTTGCGGGAGGGCAGATGCATGGGCTAGAACCCCTTCTCTAAGGATACAGTTACCGTGGGTATAGCTTTTTGGTGCCAGTGTTGCGGTTTAACTCTATTTCCTAGTTGCCTTTTTCAGTCTCTTGTTCTTGTGGCATTACAATCTTGTTTGTATGTTTTACAAAATGTGCATCAGGTGTACAATACTCGTTTTTGCTGCAGTTTCTCTTCTGGTATTTTTGTACCCTACTCAGTGTAAAGCCCCTGTTTTTAATTATTTTCATTTTTGCACCCAGACATGGAGTCATTGTTCGAAGATCATAACAAAGTGATTTAGAGATCCAATGTAAAAAATAAAAAAAAGATTCTGGAGATAAGGAACATATCACATTTTTTAGATACTGTCTTGGTCTTGTGTTACTCTCAATGATTTGCAGTTAGGAATTGATTGTTTTTCTCATCACCAATGTATAAACACTTTCTCATCCAAGCCGTGTTATTACCAATGAGCCATGCAGAATCATGCGAAAGACCAATCTTCCTGACTGTATCTTTATAAACAGCCATTCATTTTTTTCCCACTTGAAGCACAATGGCGAGAGAATATCTGTATGCAATTCACTGCCTTGCCCAATGGATGGCACTCTTGTATTTGTATTCAATGTTCCAGGAAGTTTCTATGCCCTATTTAACCAAAATTACAAAAGATAAAAATGTTCAAGGGTACAAAGATTAGAGTTTATTTAGTATATATTTTTTTTGCCAAGGGTATGAGGGACTCTTTATTTTTTTTATTTTTTTTTGGTCTTTTGAGAGGTAGTTCAAACAAGCGGCTCAAAAATATAGTCACCCTTCAAGGGATGCTCCATGACTTTGAGGTGGCATGTGCATCTTGAATTGGAACCAACCATTCCCCACAATACCATTATGCTATATCCCAAACAATATTTCTGTGTGACGTGTGGTGCGCGCATGTGTTGATTGTGCGCTTATGCTGTATGAAACCATTTTGCAACAAAAAAATTGCAGCTCGTAAGGCACAAACAAGAGGTAATCTTTAATTGAAAGATGATGGCTAACTAAGAAATGGGTGTATGCGTGCTTTCTCCTCTCCTTCCAATGTAATAATATTAGCTTACATCAACAACTCCATTTTTTTAAAGGAATGGATGGCTTACAGAAAACATCTTGAACATTTGACTTACAAACATTTTTGTATAGAAAAATGACAGTGAGGTTGTATATGTTCATGTTATTTTTGTAAACCCAAAGTTTTACAGTGTTTTTAAAGATAATCTATATTGACGGATGCTAAAATGAGTGGAAGATAAGAGTCAGTATTCACCAGAATGGACATTTTGGCTGTCAAGGTTGATCACAAAAGAGCCTCGTAAACTCAAAGGTTTCTCATTAGCAAACTAGTTTCCTCATTGCTGACCTGACAAAATATGATTTGAGAATATATATTTATAGTAAGATTTTTTTCAGAAGTTTCCTTTTGGAATGTTTAGTTGAGACTTTTAGGATGTTCTTACTTATGTGGCTAATTGTTAAGCAGACTGGCTTTTGTTTGTTTGTTTTATTTGAATTTAGTGTGTTAATTTGTTTAATTTTTATCACCACCAATCCATGCAATGCTAACACATTATGGTAATGATTCAATACTTGATTGTTGGTGTTTTCAACCTATGCTCTTGCTGCAATCTGTTCCCTCTCTTGGAATAAGATGGCTTTGAATTTGTTTTACAAAGTAACTGACCCATTATTTTTATATTGTACATTTTCTCTCATTTCTATGGGACAGAATAGTCATCAGCAACATGAACATGGGATACTGTAGTTGCATGGGACTGAAACTGTTGCATGTAAATGACTATCCATTTAACCAAATTTGTGCATCATTTTGAGCTGATTTGGACTGTCCTGGTTTTCTGACCCGTTTTTATTTTAATTTTATCTTTTCATGTTTGGAGAGGAGAGGCTGTGACAGTACAATCTGGATGGAAAGAACATCAGATTATTTTTTTGCACTGTTTGAATAAATTCTCATTGTATTTCAACAACATGGTAGCGATCAAATGTTTTACTCTGTTTCTGGGGGGTTACAAGGTATTCCGGAGATGTAGAGAAAAGGGATTATGTCTGTTTTTAAATGTACTCGTTGGATGTACAATAATGTTGGATGAAAGGTGAGAATTGGTATTATCTTGAGGTAAGGATATAATTGTGATACCATTGATTCTAACCTCTCGTGGCTAGACTATGTAAACATAAATGGTACTACTGTAGTCCAGTACCTTTTATCGAGCATCTGACCAAATTACACAAGATTTTAGTTCTGGGTTAACTGAGATTACGATAACAGTGTACATCTATTCATCTACATCTGATGCCAGCCAGTTGATATAAATGTTCAAAACTATTGTATTATATTGTCCAATAATCAATTGTGTTGAAACACTCTAATCAACCAAGCGAGAGAGAGACTTAACAGCAAAAGCTGTTTTTACACATTAGAAACAACTTGTTATTACAGCATTACACATTAGAAGTAACTTTCACACAGATGCAGCCGACAGTGTCTGAGGCTGTTCTATGTATTAGAGAAATTGGAGACCCTTATGTAATATTGAATAGGTTCCCATGTGGTAGAAAGAGGTTTGGATTTATAGCTCGTTCACAAGGACACGGTATCCCGACCTGGCTGTTAGGACAGACCGACTGTACTTCATCCATTTAGAATTTCTATTTGCTCATCGGAAGGAATTTCTGCAGTGCATTCCAACTGGAATATTCTTCCAATAGCATCTGTCTGCATTACTGCAGTACTACCTTTCTACATTGTCAGTTCAGATGACAGAGCAGCCATACCTCAGACGCTCATCATTTATCAAAGGATCAACTGCAGGTACTGTATATCACTCATATCCATCACTTGCCTGTATTAAGACTAATAAGACTAACGCCTACAAATGTATGCCGTTTAGGCCTTTTATTTTGTAGGTAGTTGTATGCTGGTTGAAACTACTGCTAATTTATGTAGATTTCGAAATATAATTTTTTTTTTATCGCATCTGTGCTCTTTAAGCCTAGTCATCCTCATTGCATTGTCTTATGTTTACATCGTTGCTTCCATTCTTGTTTGAAATTCTCAAGGTAGGCAAGAAGTTGGAAACTTAGTGACACAGCCATTTACAGAATACTACAAATGCAGCATCCAACTCATTCTACAATTCTGCATTAGAGTAACATGGGTATAATGATTTGCAACTATTTATAAGCATGCATGACGCTGTATAATGTTATAATAAGGCTGTTAATGTTAAGTATCTATATTGAAGTTAACGATGGGACTACACTGATATTTAGACCGTTTTATTTCTGCGCTTAAGGCTGATTCGAAAGTTCTAATTTCAGCGAATCAGTTTGTCAATTACAAATGACCGAATGTAGCATTTGAGGCAAAACACTTGGATTTAGAAATGTGTTGCATTCAACAACCTATTAAATGGCCCATTTGAACCATTCCCATTTCCATAAGACTAGGCCTTCTTCAAAAGCTCTACAGACTGTCACCTTTCCTAAATTCCAAATGTCATACTGCGTTCTTCATAGTCCTGAATAACTTATCTGCTTTAGTCCCAGTGCTGTGACACCTCATTCAATTAACCAAGACCTTGATTACCTGAATCAGGTGTGATACTGCAGGAACAGAGCATGCACACCTTGTGGCTTAATTTGCAGGACCATTAGTGAAGAACAAACTACCGGCGAAAAATTGGGATCCTATGAGATGCTTTTTCACACTGCTGGCCCTTTAAGAGGCTCTATTGCGCTTGCTTTTTTCACTGGTCTGTGTCATTTTAGCTATGGCGAGGGAATTAACAAATGGATAGCAAAGGGTACAAGCAGAGGTAAATATTTCTTCCCCAAACCAGTGAATAACAACTACAGGCAAATATTCCTGACAGGCGGTACAATTACGTGGGGCGTGTTCTACAGAGTAGCCTACATACATGGACGCTTTCGGCAGTGATAACCGTGAAAGCAACGAAATTAGTTTTCTAATTCACAGAGAACACCTCTGTTCTCGAAAGCGGTGATACGGGGTATCGCTGACATTCGAAGAAAGTGGACCGTTCCCTATGGTTTCCTGATACAGGCATGGCGCGAATAAAGGCCTTTTTCTTCTCGCCATCGAAAAAAACGTCAATTAACTAAGCTCTGATAGCCTACGTTCTATATTTTGTGCGGAGAGAGTTGGATATTGGACCTCAAAATGTTAACGGGATCCAAAACCACGTTCAAAGTGAGACAAATGGTGCCCGATATGAAGGTAGGCTTTCGACTCAATGTTGATTCTCTTCGTATTCTGAAAAGTAGCCTGCCGTGGGTGAACTTTTTAGGTAGCAATGAGACCAATAAACTGAAACATTTTCCATCATTGTTGAACTATATCAACAGATGTGGAGTGTAGATTCCACCTAGATATTTTGATGTGTTCAGAATTATTAGTTACATGACGAATTAGATGTACACATTGTATCGAATTCTCTAGAATTCCATGAAACATTGTAGCATGTATTACTTGCGGTAACAGTTTAATGGAATGACAGCCTACATTCCACAGACAGAAGACTGAAGGCCTTTTATTCTTACTGTCTGGGACTGAGGGGGTTGTTATTTTGTTTTAACGCTTTCAGTTGAGGTGTTCCTTTCATACAGTATCCAATACAAGCTGTCCATCGTAGAATTCTTTGCTTGATTCACTAAGAGTCTATATATTTGGTAAAGAGGCAGGCACAGGTAAAGAGGCAGGCAGCATATGTGCCCTGATTTTTTTTTTTTTTTTTTGCCTGCTTGGATTGTATTAATTATCCATATCAAATGATGGCATGTGCTATGAATGCCCATATGGTTAGTGTTTAGAGAAAAACAATAACTAAACATGTTGAGCTGATGGACTAAACCAAAACGTAAACCCTACATACACAGTGTACAGTTGCATACTGTACAGTATTATATGAGAAGAATGAAATGTGGGAATATGATAGACTTCGACAAGTGGGATTAGCCTACATATTCAAGACCTTCGATCACATGCATAGAGCGATGCCTGTTTTCTTAAACAACTCTTAACTACTCTTCAGCAGCATCTCGTGATTCTGAACTTGGGTGGCCAGGAAGCAATCATCCACGAAGCCGCAACCATCACACACTTTAGTGATTAAGGCCTATATATAGAAGAACCTCGGAGACCTGTGGTTTCTTAACATTCAGGTTTATTTCTGAGATCTTTCATCATGTGTTGTGGCCTTGACTTTTTTGTTGTTGCACAGAACACATTGTGGTGTAGCTCTGGATGGGTCTGTCTGCACAGGTCTACACTGTTGATGCCTTCAACTCTGTTACACCATCACAAAGGGACCAATGCTTTACCTACAGTATGTCAATGAACATGCTTTGTCATGCCCATCTTTGGAAAAGTATTTGTAAATCTGCATTGCTGCTGCCTTTACAAGAGATACAAGAGTTTTGGACATCATTACATGGAAGTGTGTGTGAACACATTCGGGGCGAGGGACATGTCTATAAGCCCAATTAAAACCAATCTAAATAAATGGCAGAACCTTGGTGGTATTTGGTAGGCTGATTATTACAGTGATGGTTTATGTCACAGACTAGATATTTCTTTAGAATATTCCAATTTATGCTGGTGTGCTCGTGCACTCTGTGCTTCTTAGCTCTTCAGCAATGGTTATTTTGAGAAGCCGCAGGGGGAAACGGTAACAGATGCCTCTAAACTCAACCCTCAGGCATTGCTGCTCACGTGGAGTGGGGGTGATGTGCACAACATCTCACTGTTGCCATGGAAACGACAGCCTGAGGAGCAGGAGTTTTTGAAATTGATTATGAATATAACTGCCTAACATAAATGGCAGTTTCTTTTAGCTATCTTGAAAATAAAACGCTATGGTGTTAAGTTAGCAATGTGGCTGTAGATCAACTTATGGTAATATCCTGTATATTATATACACCCCACACTGTGTTGAGATTTAGAAACGCACTGAATGGAAATTAGGAATGAGTTGACTATGGATCTGAAACCTTTGTCACTCTCATTTTGTATTTAATAATTAGGCTACAGTTGGTCCCAATACTGAACCAAATTAAATTTGTGGAATAAGTGTTGTAACTCTTGTGCATGTAGGCTATGTAATACCAAATGAGTTACCATTGATAAATGACAAAGTCCTGCTATCCATTTCACATCACATGCAGACTGGTTGGGTTATAAGGAGGTTTGCATGTTACTGTTCATAATTACAGTCCAGGCTTGTTATTTTCCCTCACTCTGTCATTCCCCTCCCCTGAGTTCAAATGCTGGCTCCTCAGCTAGCTAAAACATACGTCTATGGGCTGGAATCGGGAAGCAGTCAGTCAGCCACACAACACAATGCAAGTGCCACAGAGTGGCTGGAGATCCAGGAGGGCTCATAAGAGAGCCAAAATGGTATTCACACACCCAGTCCCATAGGGCCAAGACCTCAGATCCTGAAACAAGCTATGAAACTGGCGGTGCTTCCCATGCGGAAACTGAACAAAACAATGCTGTCTCTCATTAGTAAACAAGATGTATGTTTGTTTTCAAGGGTTTATTGATTGTACATTGGGTGATTATTAACCAATGCTGCTATCCCCTAGGGAAAGCGTGAAATAAGGATAGTAGTTATAATAATAGACTATTTTTGTCCCTTTCAAGTGTCTAGAATGTTTGGGCAACACCCAATGTGGGAGTTGTATGTTTATGAGTTGCTAGAGTCACTAATTTTTGTTAAACAAGAAGCATATTTAAAACATGAGTTATTGAAACCTGTCCTGTTATTAGTCGAAACTAGTAGAAATACTTAAGCTACGTACAGACACATGCACAAACGGTGACAAATAGACGCTTGAAAGACGTACCGCCACACACACCCTCTGATTGAACATTGAACCCTCCTTACACAGCGAGTGCATCATCGAGTATACAAACAGTTTCCTTCAGACTAGATGATACACAGTTGAATGGAAAGGGATATAAAAGAGAATTAGAATGCAAAATATGTCTCGCCATGAACAACAACTAATTTGGACTTGATATCATTAAGGGCAGTTAATTAATGTTTGTTGCAGACCAAGTCTATACTGAGGTCGTTATAATGATATATATGGCCAAGATGCCTTAGGCATTACTATAAATAGTCCCTCTACCTTCATTTATATGGAGAGTAGTGAGCACAGATTCCAAAGGGAGAATTATAGTACTGATTCTGCAGGTTGTGGAGTAAGTTAGGGGTTCAAATCTGCATTTTAAGCAGGGCAAGTGGATAATTTTCACATTAAACATTGATAGCATATGAATTCACGATTCATTAAAACATTCATGATGTTCTCCTATATGTTTTTAGAGCCCTATGACAATACCACAAGCCTGCTTATTGATGTGAGGAAATGGACAATACCACATAAACCAACAGGCTAACCTCCCTCTACAGCAGCACCACATGGTAAAACAGTGTGTTTTAATGATCTAACTAGTAAATGTAACTACCTGAGCTACACACAGGCCCCTTGTTGGCGAGGGATGTTGTTCAACCCTACAGTGTGAGGTTTATGTGGTGTTGGACTGCCACTTTCCTCCCTCCTGTAAGTTTGGTCTATTTTAGGGCAGAGGAGGTATGTTCTCCTCAGAAGAAGAAGTCCGGCCGCAGTAGCAAGGGGAAGCCATGAGCAATGGAAACTGCAATGGGCCTTGGCTGCACTCCCTGAGGAGAAAGGGAGGGAGGGAGGGAGGCGGCACAGGGAAGAAGGAGGCAGTGAAAGTGATAGAGTAGTACACAAGCAGAAGCCATATACTTAAAGGAGAGTCAAGGAGTGAAACATCAGCAGAAACAGAGCCTGGACATGTGGTTATTCATTTTGGGGGGTGAATTGGATTTAGGACTCTAATTTGGGATTTTTCCTCTCCCTCACTGATTTAGGGTTCCAGTCATTTTCGTCTAGACAGCTTCACCTCACCCTTCTCTCTTTCATCTAATCTAATCTACCTGCTGACTTGTTCTACCTTTGTCTAGTGCAGTTACTCTTCATGTTATGACACATTTTGTTGTAGTTTATTTGATGCGCTTTCATTCTATTCTTCCTTAGCCTCCAATGTAGTTTTAGTTGGTGGAGCAGTTTGGAGCATTTCTGCTGTTGGAATCCAAATATGTTTACTGAACTTCTGAATATAACACAACTCCAAGGCACAGAAACAGAGTTTGTTAAGATTGTTAACTCCCAAAACGGTTGATACAAGGAACTGAGCTTATCAGAGAAAAAATAAAACAAGATCTAAATATCCTGTGAAGTTCAGAAAAAGAGCGAGCAATGCAGCTGTGGGTGTTTGAGTTATAAATAGGGAATTGGTCCTGAAACAATGGAAAAACATATAAGCTGAAAAGCCAGATGAAAATTAACAATGGTGTACTGGCGAGCAGAAACCAAGAACCTTGTAAAGTTTTAGTGTTCTCCCTTGTAATTTGAAAAAAGGCTTGTTTTTCCACCATTCTGCTAACTCAGCTCTCCTGTGGAGGTTTGAGTGAATAAAATTGGTGGAACAATAACCCTGTCCAGAATGTCTTGGAATGACCCAGGACTTTATCTTCTGTTTTGAGAAAGTCAGGACTGTTAGCCCATTTCTGAAGTTTTTGTTAGGGGGTTGGCAGTTTGGGGTTGGGGTTTGTCTCACACCAACTGCAGCCAATGAATTTGGAAAATGTATTTACCACATTTCTTCACTTGAGAATTGGCACTTGTTTTCTGAGGCAATAATTGAAATGCTGTGTGATTTGATGATGGGAAGAAGCTGAAAACCAATACTACTATTACTCAGAAAGATGTGCAAGTTCTGTTATAGTTTCACAGACAAGGCAAACATACGCTATGAATGAGTGGAATTTACAACCTGTTTAAGGAGCAAAGGTTCTCTTTGTTTAATGCTCTCGTGAGGTTTTAGCCACTGTCAATCTTAAGGAAACCAGAAGAGTGCCATACGTTTTCATTAGCATGTTTTATGTTGGCACGCAGTTCACTTCACCACTACATTGTGTGTGTCACGAGAGTTATAGTAGCCTAAGAGTATCTGTCACACATTATAGTAAGTTGTTTTTAGTTCGCAAACAAAGAAATATGTGACTAAACTGGCACCAAAAGTTAACATAATTGTGAACAGTGACCTTGTAGGCTGCAAAGAATTGCTGAGTAATCAGTACCATAAAGATTAATTGTGTACTTTGACCTCAGTTCAAAGCAATTTCTATGTTTCTATACTGGACTGCCTGAGTGGTCAGTACCAGAACAAACAGTTCCTTTTTCAATGCATAGGCCTATGTCTTGTGCATTGAATGATTTCTACCCTATGTAAATGGTCTTCTGTGAGGGGTGGGAGCTCAGGCTAAATGGGCCCATATGTGCTAGCAGCTAGCCAGTAGTCCAGTAATAGCAACCTGTGGTTCTATGGGATTAGATTATGCTGCTAGCAGAACAGCCTGAAGTACTTTGAGACCGCATCAAATCATACAGTACAGAGCAAAACAACTAATAAAACATGGAAACTGAGAGTCATCATGGAGCATTGTGGGATTGGCTATGGTTTTTGGGAATGTGGTCAATAGGAAGACCTTGAGTCACATATCACATAAATCACATAAGTGTTTGCTTCTCTAACTATTGAAAGGATGCAGTAATAACACCAGGCCTGTTGTCTGTTCCCCCCACAGGAGAGGATGCTGAGTCACAGTGGTGTCAACGCACGGGGGAGAGACATGTTTGGACTACGCTGCTTACCAGGTAAGACCCAGACTGATGAATATGATGCTAGTTCCATGTGAGAAATACAGTAGCTATACGCGTATAATAACATGTGGGTCTGAAAACACAGTGTCAGCCACATGTCTTTAGGCAAATCCATCTGTATCACTGTTTTCTTACTAAATCCTAGTGCTAAGCTACTGTAATGTAGCCTCTGTGAGAACAGTGTGTCAGTGCGCTGCGGAGAGCAGTGCTGCTGGCCCCTGCCCCTGGTCATAATCTCAGTGTCAGCAGCACGCCGCGGCAGGAGCTTTACAACAGGAATGTTGGCAGGCCAGGGCCCCTCCAGAGCCAAGCTAATCTCTAACGTTTCATATCAGCAGTTATTCACAGCACCTCTGTGGGAGCAGTGTGTGTTTCCTTGTCCCTTTCACTTTCAGCTCTCACGTCCACCTTGTATCGCTGACCTAGACACATCCCTCCCCGTCCCTCCTCCCTCACTTCCCCCTTCATTCACCTTTTCTGTTTAACTCAGAAACTGTTTCTATCTCATTCTTTCCAGACTCTCCCAGTCGGTTTTGAGGTTCACTGTGGTCCCATTCTGAGTTGTTTTTGTTGTCGTGTGACTGTGAAATGCTGTCCGTCCGTCTTTCTTTCTCTCCGGCCCTCTTCCTCCCTTCTTCCCTTTCTCTGACCAGTTTTCTATGTCCTGCCATGGCAGATTTGAAACACAGCTGGTCATGGAAACCTGTCTCACATTAAGGCTGAAAGGATTCATCCGAATGGGAAACACTGTATAGTTTCTGCAAACGGAGTTCTCTCATGTTGGAAACGGACTTTCAGCTTGGAAAAATGTGTTACACACACACACACTTTCACAGAGGCACCACGCAAGGGAATGGGGAATCTGTGGAAGCAAACTGGGTGAAAGGGCTCACGTTGCAGCATCCCACAGACACACACAGACAGTCGGAACAGTCCCAGGCCTCAGTGTACTGTATACTATACAACCCTGCGTGCCATTCATCACATTCTCAGATAACACTCGGACACAAGACAGGGGAAACCAGAGCGGGCTCCAGGGGGTAAATGGGTCAGGGCAGCACAAACAGCTATGGGTAGATAGATGGTGTACCTTTTGAATGTGAGGGGCCTACTATAGATCCACAGACAAAGCCAAGTGGACAGGACCCTCCTCAGAGCATAACCACAATCCCCTGATCCATGCACTTATGTTACACTGGATTTGGGTTGGTGTCAATCATTGGACTCACTGCTGGCCTTGCTGAGTGACAAGAGAATAGCAGGTCAATATCGGTGAAGAATATAACATTGTATGTTTTATGACTTGAAGTTCCTTTACAAAAGCTCAATTTGGATAGCACACTAACTACCTAAAAAAATAGTGAAGAGCTCTGTGCATTCTGTGTGTGTGTGTGCATATGTATACATGTTTTCCTACATTATCAGGACCACAATGTACTGACAAGTCGCCAGAATGTCCTGACAAGGTTGGAAAACAAGAAACATTTTGAAAAGGCAGGACTTTTTTCATGTCCTGAATTTGTTAAAATGAATATTTTAGGCTTATGGGTTAGGTTTGGGGTTAAAGTTAGGGTTAGATGTAGGTTTAGGGGTTAGGGAAAATAGGATTTCTGTCTTATTCTCTCCCATTGGTTAGCAGAGGGCCAGAAACGTCTCCTCTGCACGCACATAGGAACAAAATGGAGAACAAATGTGGTTGGAAACAAATACAATTTAAAATAGAACATGTGGTTCATATCACATTCAGCTTTATTCTCTCCGGCCGATTTCTCAGGTTGTCCGATCCACTGGCAGAACACCAATGGACAAAGAAAAAGATAGCCACAGTGGGGACTTTCCGGTGTTTACGTGTGTTTGTATGAAAGTGTCTGTGCATGTGTATGTGCTTGTGTCTGAGTGCATCTGTGAGTCTGTGTGTACATGTGTTTTTGTGTGCGAGAGAGGGTTAGAAAGGGAGGGAGACAAAGGCAATGAGCGTTGTGTGTGTGTGTGGTGAGGGTGGGGCCTGCACTCTGCAGGATGAAAGTAAAACTGTTTAAACTGTTAAATTACCAGTGTCGTCTCATAAACAGCTTCACTGTATACAGAGTATTGAGTGACTCAATCCTCAGCTTCCCATGCTGTGCGACTGTAAACTACCTGCAAACTCTCCAGTCCAGAACTCAGTCAAACCAGAAACAGTCACTTCCTGTCCCCTCTCTCACATCTGTGAGCCACAATGCCTGAGGAATGTCTTCAGCACTGTTGCACCCGGGGAGCCATAAAAAGGAGCACGCAAATCCCACTGAGCTTGATTGGCCAAAGAGTAACAGGCAATCCTAGAAACAAGGCTCATTTGTGTGTAAAAGTGTCCTTAGGGCGCCTGGTTCAGGAGTTTAATTCCTAGTTATATGTCCAGGACTTTAGAAAGGGAATACTTGTGCTGAGAGTTTGACTTTGATCTGGCATCGTGAGACCGAAGTCGGCGTAAACATAGCCTAATCACACTGCCTTGCTTGATTCCAGTCCTCAGCTCACACCCCCCAAAGATCTTGTGGCTTTGTTAAGGGACCTTTTGAAGATTTCTTAGTAGCTTTCGCCAGGCTTTGTTGTTAATCTTGTGCAATGGGCAAATTATTGGAGTGTTAACAGTGATGACCTTGATTACAACCACACTTTCTTTTCTCATCGGATAAACAAGCATTTGATGTGTTAAATTACGATATACTGTTTTGCTCTATTTATGCAAGTCAGTGTCCCTGAAGGTCTAATTGGCTGTCTGAGGAGGTTGAGCTGTAGCAAAAATTGCATTCTTTGTACAGTTATGTTTTTGTCTTATTGCTTTTTGGTTTTCCTTAAACTTTATTTTGAAGGAATTCAGTTGTTCCTTAAATTTAGTTTTGAAGGAATTCAGCCCTGTCAACAACCCACCAAATCCTTTTTATTGTTCTAAAAACTGAAAGATTCTAACATTCTCTCCACCATGATGGTGTCTGGCCAAACACTTCCCTTGCAAGAGACAAAAAGGCAATTTTCCCCCTCTACTCTCCAGGACTCTGTTGCCATGGAAACCCAAGTCTAGCTGGGAAAGGCTTTGTTTTGCTGTGAGAGAGCATTACGAATGTGCTGTCTCAGTCTCACTGCTGTGTGAGAGAGGGTGTGTCTGTGTGCCCGGTGTGTTTAGATGTGAGAGAGATGTATGGGTGAAAGGGCTTGTTTTTGGAAGCTTTGTTCTGGAGTTCTAGAGTTCTGGAATCTTTATTTTCAAGCATGAACACAATATTACAGATTTCAAAATTGCATAAATGTTGCATACATTCATCATTCCCAACAAAGCATTTAAACACATTTATGGCGTAATAACATGATAATAGCCTAATATTGATAGCTGTAGAGCCAAAGCTGTATCAGTCTGGAAAATATATTTGCCTCTGTATCCCATGGGACTAGACAAGCGCAAGTTAAATTGCACATTTTATTGACATAAAAAGAAGGCTCAGTAAATATGCACCAATAAATACATCCCTGCCCAGAAGGGAAGTCATGCATTTGGATTGGAAAATGCATCTGAAGTGTAATGAGGATACATAAGTACATTATATTGACAAGAAAACATTGGAGTGTGAGATGGATTAGTATATGACTGGCGTTGATACAAATAGCTTAATTGTTCTTTGTCCAAAACACCACAATGAGAAAAGGCAGGGGACTCTTCATCAATCTAAATAGGAAAATGAATTAATTGACACACACATGCCTCTGGTATCATGCTGCCTTTTTGTATTTGTGACAATGTTTGCATTGATATCAATAATTACGATGATGGAATGATTCCTCACTTGCTTTAAATATGTTTGTGTAGCACTAGCACGTGGACAGCTTCCACTGCCATGGTTATCTCCACCACTCCCTTCTAGTAGCTCTCCAACTTTTTCTTGAGTTCAGTCACCGATTTCCTCACCACCCCAAAATCACAGCCTGGGTTAGTGGAAGTGGCAGGCAAATCTTCGGAGACAGGGTTACAATGTTCCTTGTACGTCTGAAGGAAATAGATGTGATCTTTTGTGTGTGAAAGCTGATCCAGCCACAGCTTACCCACCTCCTGCTCCAGTCGCATCAGGAGTATTTAACCCGACTCACTTCAGCCTTCTCCTGGGCTCTGATCGACTCCTTCACCTCAGAGCACCTTCTCTCAATGGAGCGGATCAGCTCAGTAAAGATCCTCTCACTATCCTCCACTGCTACCTGTGCAGAGCTCTTGAGTGACGCCATAGCTTCTCTGAGCCGTTCTATCTCCCATCTCTTCTCTTTTCTCTTCAGTTGGAATGTTTCCCACCATATTTTCACCTGACTCTCTCTTACACTCCTTTCTGCTGCAGCTGAGACTGTATCACGGCCTTTATGTTCATCTACACAGATAACAGATACACTGCTGTTCCTTACAGTACTCGTCCAGCAGTTTATGACGAGAGCAGACCTTCTCCTGCAGTTTCGGCAAGGCTTTGACTAGCGTGTACATCTGAAATGCAGAAGACATATAGTGATGTTGGAGGGGAGCCTTACAGTAGCTGGCCATACACACCAGACAGGACATATCCGCTTTGCGTTTTCTCCCCGAGCAGACGTCACACTGCATATCTCCGGGTCTAGCATAAAAGAAAACACTTTGGAATTCTCTGTTCAGTTTCTCCACCATATCAGCCAGGATGGTATTTCTGTTCAGAAAAGGCTTTGTGATGAAGGTCTGTCTGCACTGTGGGCAGCTGTAGACACCCTTCTCATCATCCTGATCCCAGTAGCGCTCAATACAGTCCTTACAGTAGCTGTGTCCCCAGGCAGTAGTCACTGGATCTTTCAGTAGATCCAGACAGATCGGACAGGAGAATTGGTCCTTCTCTACTGAGACATTAGCAGCTGCCATTTTGATACAGACTGATAGATACGTAGGCAGACTGAGCTAAAATCTTTGTCTGAAGGTAAAGAAATAGACACCGATTCAGAGTCTGGAAGGACAAAAGAGTTGAATGTTGCGTGCCGTCTTAGAGAGAGAATGAATGTCTGAGTACCTTTTCTGAAACCCTCTTTCAATGATTTTGAGTTTATGGAGCCCGATCACAAGCTGGTGAATTGTGATTGTGGATCAAAGTACATTAGAGAGGTGTTCTTTGTAAGAGCTGTTATTAACAACATAGCTAACTTATGTACAGTAGAACTGTAGTCACATTGGTTGCACACACCATATTTCATTCTTTGTATGTGAAATGTCAATGTGATCGGAAATATGAGGCGAATGCCAAGCTGGACCCGGATGCCAGACAACTACAGTGCCTTCGGAAAGTATTCAGACCCCTTGACTTTTCTCACATTTTGTTACGTGTTAGCTTTATTCTGAAATTGATTGAATTGTTTTTTTTCCTCATCAATCTACACACAATACCCCATAATGACAAAGCAAAAACAGGTTTTTAGAAATGTTGCTAATTTATAAAATAAAAATAACTGAAATATAACATTTACATAACTATTCAGACCCTTTACTCAGTACTTTTTTGAAGAACCTTTGGCAGCGATTACAGCCTTGAGTCTTCTTGGGTATGACGTTACAAGCTTGGCACACCTGTATTTGGGGAGTTTCTCCCATTCTTCTCTGCAGATCCTGTCAAGCTCTGTCAGGTTGGATGGGTGAGCGTTGTTGCACAGCTATTTTCAGGTCTCTCCAGAGATGTTAGGTCGGGTTCAATTCCGGGCTCTGGCTGGGCCACTCAAGGACATACAGAGACTTGTCCCGAAGCCACTCCTGTGTTGTCTTGGCTGTGTGCTTAGGGTCGTTGTCCTGTTGGAAGGTGAACCTTTGCCCCAGTCGGAGATCCTGAGCGCTCTGGAGCAGGTTTTCATCAAGGATCTCTCTATACTTTGCTCCGTTAATCTTTCCCTCAATCCTGACTAGTCTCCCAGTCCCTGCCGCTGAAAAACATCCCCACAGCATGATGCTGCCACCACCGTGCTTCACCGTAGGGATGGTGCCAGGTTTCCTCCAGACGTGTCGCTTGGCATTCAGGCCAAAGAGTTCAATCTTGGTTTCATCAGACCAGAGAATCTTGTTTCTCATGGTCTGAGAGTCTTTAGGTGCGTTTTGGCAAACTCCAAGCAGGCTGTCATGTGCCTTTTTACTGAGGAGTGGCTTCCGTCTGGCCACTCTACCATAAAGGCCTGATTGGTGGAGTGCTGCAGAGATGGTTGTCCTTCTGGAAGGTTCTCTCATCTCCACAGAGGAACTCTAGAGCTCTGTCAGAGTGACCATCGGGTTCTTGGTCACCTCCCTGACCAAAGCCCTTCTCCCCCGATTGCTCAGTTTGGCTGGGCGGCCAGCTGTAGGAAGAGTCTCGGTGGTTCCAAACTTCTTCCATTTAAGATTGATGAAGGCCACTGTTTTCTTGGGGACCTTCAACACTGCAGAATTTTTTTGTTACCCTTCCCCAGATCTATGCCTCGACACAATCCTGTCTCGGAGCTCTACGGACAATTCCTTCGACCTCATGGCTTGGTTATTGCTCTGACATGCACTGTCAACTCTGGGACCTTTATATAGACAGGTGTGTGCCTTTCCAAATCATGTCCAATCAATTGAATTTACCACAGGTGGACTCCAATCAAGTTGTAGAAACATCTCAAAGATAATCAATGGAAACATGATGCACCTGAGCTCAATTTCGAGTTTCATAGCAAAGGGTCTGAATACTTATGTAAATAAGGTATGTCTGTTTTTTATTTTTAATACATTTGCAAGGATTTCTAAAAACCTGTTTTTGCTTTGTCATTATGGGGTATTGTGTGTAGATTGCTGAGGATTTTAGAATAAGGCTGTAACATAACAAAATGTGGAAAAAGTCAAGGGGTCTGAATACTTTCCGAAGGCACTGTATATCTGCTTGACTCAACCGTTCAGTGGCTGACATAGCTGAGAAAATAGCACCTCCCAGCCTCTTGATAAACTCAATGCTGAAGTTTACATTCACTCACATTTCTGTTATACATAACACTCAACATTACCCTCTCCCTTCCCTCAAACACAGTCATTCTGGTATTTTGCACAATTCATCACTTTACCTTGGAATGCTCAGTCTTGACGATGGAACTCTCATAATGTTCTAAAATAGTCTACGTTTTTATTGTTTTCAATATCAGCCAGATTTGAAACATTCTGTGGACAATAAAGTTGTTGTATTCTATTCAGTAAGCTCCAGCCTAAATCCCCTGTCTGTGTTCCCCAGGAGAGTGTGTGCTCCAGCCTAAATCCCCTGTCTGTGTTCCCCAGGAGAGTGTGTGCTCCAGCCTAAATCCCCTGTCTGTGTTCCCCAGGAGAGTGTGTGCTCCAGCCTAAATCCCCTGTCTGTGTTCCCCAGGAGAGTGTGTGCTCCAGCCTAAATCCCCTGTCTGTGTTCCCCAGGAGAGTGTGTGCTCCAGCCTAAATCCCCTGTCTGTGTTCCCCAGGCGAGTGTGTGCTCCAGCCTAAATCCCCTGTCTGTGTTCCCCAGGAGAGTGTGTGCTCCAGCCTAAATCCCCTGTCTGTGTTCCCCAGGAGAGTGTGTGCTCCAGAGGGCTGTGTTGGTGAGGAAGAAGCTAACTGCCAAGGAGGGGGGGGGATGGCTGTCTGGCACTCTCTTCTGTACCCACTTCAGAGTGGCCTTTGTGCCTCAGGACAGCCCCAAAGCTGACGTGAGTACTGGACTAGCTCTGAGTATGGACTGGTGATCGTAGTAATGATACCGTATTATTGCTAGAAGAAGGCTAGTGGACATAATCATAATAATAATAATAATAATAATAATCACAATCAACAACATCATATAGAACGTTTTCAGACCATCCATTCATTGGTGTAAAATATCCTGATCAGACAAACTAACCTATATTTGTACCATCCCTCCAACCCTCTGTATGTAGGACAACGCAGACCCTGTGCTCCTGGGGGATCATGACGTGGCCCTGGCCTCTATTGAGAAGGTTGTAGCTGGTAAGACTTCTTCTACAACTCTACTAGGCTGTAGTGGTCCCAAACTCCTTTGTGCTATGAGAGCCACGAGATGTACTTGTAAAAAAAAATATGATGAATGATATAAACAATTGTAATATCCTAAACCCAATTCAAGACTAGGCTTGACACAGGAAGCATTAGCTGTGAACCATCAGTGGTGTAGTGTGTTCTGTGTACCTGGCTTTGACTCTAAGATGGCTGTGTAACCTCTGTGCTGCAGTGGGCCCATCCCGGACCAAGCTGGTGACGGCTAGCTCCTCTCTGAAGTTCACTCCTGAGGAGCTGGTGTTGTACTGTCGGGACCTGCGTGTTCTCTGCTTCCTCTTTGACCGCCTCACTCCTGACACACAGGCTGTGGAGGTAGTGTGTGTGTGTGCGTGTATACTGTATGTCAGCATGTGTGATAAAAAAAAAGACTTTTAAAGCACATTTAGCACTTATAGAATAATAATCATGTAGCATGCGCAGCGTCTCCTTATTTGAAGATTGACTTCAGAAGGTTGTGATTTGAGTTTCAAATGGATATTATGCAGCATGTACCCTGTGAGTAGAGAAACTGATGTGTCTTGTAGGTCATTGTGATCATGCATACAGGGTCTCACTCCATGTTGAATGCTGATGCACTTTGTCATGCTGATCAGCAGACTGAGTCTTGTTGTTCCTCCTCAGATAACGTACACCATTGCCAAGACTTACCAGCCTCTGAAGCCAGGGGCTGTCCTCTCCTTCCAGAATGCAGCCCTGGGGAGTGTTGGTGAGTCTCACACACGCTGGAATACTTGATTTAAAAAGTCATATTGAAGAGAGCACATTTTGAGTACAAAGAACTAAAGTATTTTAGAGGTCATATAGGTACTTGGAATTGTTTCTTTATGAGTCATTCATACACAAACAAACAAACATACACACACACACACACACATCTCTTTTTGTCTGAAATGTAACCACCACATACTTCAGAATCAGCCAGAGATGGAGGGTTATGGGGCTGGATATAATTGCTATTGCATGCAGGCCCTTGATAAGATCTCAAGCTTAGAGATATTCTCTCTGGCTCTCAAAGATCCTCCCAAAATAAAGAACGTACTGTTTTTAATACAGTGCACTGAAGCTCTTCACATATTAAAAGCATTAGAGGGGTTTGTTAGACAGACAAGTTAGAAACTGTATTACTGTATTTTTTTTGTATTAGACTATTAAAAAGGCTGGACCTTTATGTCATCAAATATTTAAAAAAAAATATATATATATAACATATATATTTCAACAGAAAGTTACAGGTGCAGAAACAAAAGCTAAAACATGTAGCTGCCAACTAAGAAGTCACTTGGTTTTCACCATTACAGTGAATATCTGACTGGACAGAACATACTGTATACAGAAACATGAGCCACTACTGTACACCATGCTAATATGCTATGCAATGCTACGGTACGCTACACTGGACAGGATACAGGCAGCTAGCTCTCAGGCAGCTCTAATGTCTGAATATCTGAAACATCACCCTGCTGTGTGGTCAGGATGTGTTCAGTTCAGGTCTATACACCAAACAACTGCAAACCCCTGACCTACAACCACATCAGTCTTGAGTTTTCACACTTTCACTCTAGCTGAATAGAATAGCATTAAAGATACACTATGCAGAAATCGCTCCGCCATTTCATGGTTGCTAAAATTCTAATAGTTCGCCTAATTTCAGTTTATGTGACAAAACAAGCAAGTATAGTGTAGAGAATATTGTACCATGTAAACCGCTGTGAAATATATTTTCCATAACCAAAAATATAGTATTGTCAGCTGATTGAAGCTGGTGTACAAAATCGAAAGTAAAAGACGCAAAAACTAAACTTAATAATGGGAACCATAGAAATAGCACACATAGAACATATCTACAGTTTTTTAAGACTTGCTTTTAATGAGAATGACAGATCTATAACTCACATTTCTGTGAATTTGGTTGGGTCGCCCAAAAAAGTTACATAATGCAGCTTTAAGCGTGATATAGAAATGTATTAATAGTGATACACATCAAATCAGCATAACCAATGTTTCAGTGTGGCTTTTCTCAAGGAAAGCTCAATCTCTCCACCACCCCCACTCTCTTCCCCCCCACCTTTTCCGACAGAGATGAAGCAGTTCCTAAGCAACCGTAGGCGTGACGCCCACATGAACTGGTTTGATAGTTTGTCGGACTGGGAGCAGGAGCTGGAGAGGACCGGGGCCTGCGGCTGGAGGGTCAGCTCCGTCAACGACCGCTTTGAGATGTCCACCAGGTAGCCTATACACCAACCACCTGACGCTTTCCTAGTGGTTAACCTGTTTGGAACTTGAATAGTGGAAAATATAAAATACATTATATAGTTGCCCACTCTGGTCCTGTTAGTGTTGGGCTGGAACAGAAGCCTGTGCACACTGTGCTCCTGGTGTAAAGTTAGTGTCCTATCCCAAATGCCCATTAAACTTGCAATGGTTAAAGTCATTTTCTCCTATTTCATGTCAGTCTGCCCAAGTTCAATGTGGTCCCTCAGAAAGTTCTAGACACTGAGCTAAAGAAGACCTTTGCCCACTTCAACGAGGGACGCATTCCTGTAAGTAGAACTCCACCACTCATCATGTGACCCCTCAATATCAGTCAGGTCAGAAAACTCAGTTAAAATCTCATGCCCTGGCACTACAAACTCATACAGGGATTTCAGAACATATACAAAAACCACTACTATTGAGACCACGTTGTGTCTAAATCTGTGTGACTGTTGTCCTCCAGCGCTGGTGTTGGCGACACCCTCGGGGCAGTGACCTGCTACGGATGGCCAGCTTCCAGAGCAACATCTACCATGAGAAGGATGACATCAGGTTTGTGAGTGAGTGAGTGAGTGAGCGAGAGAGATGCCAAAGGCTATTGCTTCACAGCAGAATCTTAAAGTCAAAACTAACCTGTAATCATGTACAGTGAGGGAAAAAAGTATTTGATCCTCTGCTGATTTTGTACGTTTGCCCACTGACAAAGACATGATCAGTCTATCATTTTAATGGTAGGTTTATTTGAACAGTGAGAGACAAAATAACAACAAAGAAATCCAGAAAAACGCATGTCAAAAATGTTATAAATTGATTTTCCATTTTAATGAGGGAAATAAGTATTTGACCCCTCTGCAAAACATGACTTAGTACTTGGTGGCAAAACCCTTGTTGGCAATCACAGAGGTCAGACGTTTCTTGTAGTTGGCCACCAGGTTTGCACACATCTCAGGAGGGATTTTGTTCCACTCCTCTTTGCAGATCTTCTCCAAGTCATTAAGGTTTCGAGCCTGACGTTTGGCAACTCAAACCTTCAGCTCCCTCCACAGATTTTCTATGGGATTAAGGTCTGGAGACTGGCTAGGCCACTCCAGGACCTTAATATGCTTCCTCTTGAGCCACTCCTTTGTTGCCTTGGCCGTGTGTTTTGGGTCATTGTCATGCTGGAATACCCATCCACGACCCATTTTCAATGCCCTGGCAGAGGGAAGGAGGTTCTCACCCAAGATTTGACGGTACATGGCGACGTCCATCGTCCCTTTGATGCGGTGAAGTTGTCCCCTTAGCAGAAAAACACCCCCAAAGCATAATGTTTCCACCTCCATGTTTGACGGTGGGGATGGTGTTCTTGGGGTCATAGGCAGCATTCCTCCTCCTCCAAACACGGCGAGTTGAGTTGATGCCAAAGAGCTCGATTTTGGTCTCATCTGACCACAACACTTTCACCCAGTTCTCCTCTGAATCATTCAGATTTTCATTGGCAAACTTCAGACGGGCCTGTATATGTGCTTTCTTGAGCAGGGGGACCTTGCGGGCGCTGCAGGATTTCAGTCCTTCACGGCGTAGTGTGTTACCAATTGTTTTCTTGGTGACTATGGTCCCAGCTGCCTTGAGATCATTGACAAGATCCTCCCGTGTAGTTCTGGGCTGATTCCTCACCGTTCTCATGATCATTGCAACTCCACGAGGTGAGATCTTGCATGGAGCCCCAGGCCGAGGGAGATTGACAGTTCTTTTGTGTTTCTTCCATTTGCGAATAATCGCACCAACTGTTGTCACCTTCTCACCAAGCTGCTTGGCGATGGTCTTGTAGCCCATTCCAGCCTTGTGTAGGTCTACAATCTTGTCCCTGACATTCTTGGAGAGCTCTTTGGTCTTGGCCATGGTAGAGAGTTTGGAATCTGATTGATTGATTGCTTCTGTGGACAGGTGTCTTTTATACAGGTAACAAACTGAGATTAGGAGCACTCCCTTTAAGAGTGTGCTCCTAATCTCAGCTCGTTACCTGTATAAAAGTCACCTGGAAGCCAGAAATCTTTCTGATTGAGAGGGGGTCAAATACTTATTTCCCTCATTAAAATGCAAATCAATTTAACATTTTTGACATGCGTTTTTCTGGATTTTTTTGTTGTTATTCTGTCTCTCACTGTTGAAATAAACCTACCAATAAAATTATAGACTGATAATTTCTTTGTCAGTGGGCAAATGTACAAAATCAGCAGGGGATCAAATACTTTTTTCCCTCACTGTACATGTTACCCGGCAATTCCTGAGATGGGACAGGTTAGCAGGCTATTGTTGAATGCTATTCCTTGTGCATGTCTGATACAGCGCGTAGCCTGGGGCAAAGACAGTTTAGTAGCCCTGGGCTATGGTTACACAGTAATGGAGTGTGACATGTCTAATCACAGAGAATAATGCTAATGGCTCCCTGCCTGTCTGTCCTGTGGGATGTTACTGTAGGAACCTGGAGTTGATCCTGTTTGGGGGCCAGTCTCTGTGTGTGGTGGTGGAGCTGGGAGAAGAGATGCCTTCACCCACAGACATACAGCTGGCACACACCCGCCTACGGGCTCTGTGTCTGGGAGGTCAGTGCAAACCTTGTGCACCTTTTGGAAAGACAAGTGTATTAGTCTGTGTTTTAATGTATCTGACAAAGACCCACAGTGGACAAAATGTCAGTCAAAATATTGCTACAGTGCATGTAAACATAGGACTGTATTCTGTTTTCTATTCACATGATAGCCTGCACCAGTGACATTTGATTGGGGTTGCCTGTTTCATTGGCAAGCCCTCCCCTTGCCTCTCCCGTGGCGTCTTTTTTTATTTGTTGACATTCATTCGCTTTGGCACAGGTTTTACACTGCATCTATGGAGGGGGACTCCAGCCCTGAGGGCCAGTGGGCATGCATATTTTATAGGGAACATAAAGTGGTGTTAATCTATTTCCATGTGCTTCCCATTACAATGCTACTAAGACAGATGGTAGGTTAGTAGAGATCACATCCAGTTGACAAGACCCCAGACACCAATTTACCTCCTGAAATTACGGATTTGGATTCAAGCCAAAATACCCAATAAATCAATGTATACCCCCTCATATAAGCGTACACTACTCATATTTTACGATATGTGAGCACCATGTGATGGTGGCGTGTTTTTCCTGACGCTTCTTCCTCTAATGCTCTGAGAAGTCAAAACAGCTTTGAGAGACGGTTTCCTAGACTAGGAGACAACTAGTTTCCTAGACAACACCTTCTCTGTTGTGCTGATGTGGAGTTCACAGGGACAGGACAGGGCAGGGCACACCACAGGGTCGCTGACTCCCACGGCTCACACATTGCTCACATTGTTTGGTTTATTGTGTGATACCTCTACACAAGACTGAGGGATTTGGATAGACAACAACCACACAAATCTATGGGCCTCAGTCATCATGTCATGTTTGAACTACCTTAACAATTGTGAAATATTTTTTAAGACTTAAAACGATGTGTTTTCAGAAGATATTTATTTACAGCCAAACATTTAATATGTAGGGCTATGGATAATATTTCTTTAAAGATTTCAGGTGCAATAGTATATCTTAAAACTTGTCAAATCCCCACTCTAACTTACTGTATGTACAATAAGGCTCCTTTGACAAAAACATGAACAAGGTTTCTTTGTCTTCTGTGTTTGTCCACAGACATCTCCACATCTGTGTCAGTGCCAGATGACAAATGGCTGTCTACGCTGGAGAGCACCCATTGGCTGGATTACACCAGGTGAGAGGTCATGATTGGCTTCTCACCAAAGCAATAAATCATCTGTAATGAATGTGCCAGGCCTACATTGATTTGGTAGATTTTTAATGTCTACCTAGTAATGATAGTGCATAGCTTGGTTTATCTCTTGTAAGCCTGTAGCGCAATATTGATGTAGTATTAATGTACCATTATAGCACATTAGCCTAGCCCTGGTTGAATGTGTGGCTTTATTGTGTTACAGTAGCTGTAACATGCAGATTTAGAATGCTCTTACATACTGTTACAGAACATCCCTTTAGCATGAGGCTATAATAATGCCTACACATGGATGTTGAATGTAGCTGTCATATATATTCAATATGTGTGTGAGTCTGTTATAACTACACAGTAGACCTAGTGCATAGCTTTTTTACAGGCTTACACACATGGATGTGGAAGCGTCTATGTGCTGAACCTGGCTAGAACTGTGATAGTAGCATAGCATTAGCATGATGCTCTGCTCCCTCCCCAGGTGCTGTCTGAGGAAAGCTGTTGAGGTGGCCTGCCTGCTCCGCGGAGGTCACCTGACTGTGGTGCTGCAAGGTGAGTCACATGACGAGGGCCAGGCAGCACCGAATATTAAATCCATTCATTTATTATTCACCCTGCGTTCCTCATTAAAGCGTTATTAGGGCTTACCCTGAAGGAGACTCGTACTGTACAAGCACTACTCTACTAGGACACTAATACAGCAGGTGGTAGTCTATTGTGTCTGGTGAGATTGTGTTATGATAGTGTACTATATTGTCATGATGACTGGCTCATTTTGTTGTTGAAGTTTACTGTAGTGTGTTGGAAGTTCAATGTGGGTACCAGTTTGACTGTTTCTGTTTTAGCCAGCTTGTGGTTGTCTTGCAACACAAGGCAAGGATGTAGCGAACTAGCGATGTTGAACATAAATAGTCTGGCACCCAGGCTGGAGAACACGGCCTTGGAGAGATGAGTGAGTGGAATATTACGGTATATTATGGGGAGAACAGTCTTATGGCAAAGCTATAGACGTTCTTGACTAAATACAACTATTTTGCCATGTTTATACATTATTATTACATGACTCCATGTACTGACACATATAATTAGGCTTTGAGAGTCAGTCCTAGTCTGTTGATACCTATGGTAGCTACCACAGACTGAAAAGTCAACAGAACTCTGTGTTATATGAACAATGGCTGCTACTGTCCTGTGATTTTCCCTTCCCCCGTATGAGTTGTGTTGTCTGGCCAGCCTCAAGTGGGCTTTTTGGAGAAGAGGGTTGTATATCACCCCACAAAACCACAGAGCTGACTGTGTCCTGACCACAAGTAAATGACTGGAGAAATGACCCAATGGCATTTTCAGACAGGCCTAGCCAACACTCCCTCCTGCCTGTGTTTAGAAAAAACCTTCCCACCAGATGTGGGGATTTGGGAGAGGTTCTATTCTAGTCCACAGGGGGGGCACTTTTTGTGGGAATGAAAGGGCTGATGTGAGACTGTGGCATTTGGATTGTCATGTTTTGTTGTTTTTTATACAAGGCATTACTCTTCTCAAATATATTTTATTTTGTGTGTGTTTGGGGTAGATGATCCTCTGATATCTGAGCCCTGAATATGTATACTGTTACTGTATTCAGTTACAATTAATAGTCTTATTGATTGTCTATTTCCTCCTGTTGTGTGCAGAGGCGGAGGACCGGGACATGACCTGTGTGGTGTCCAGTCTGGTCCAGGTGATGTGTGACCCCCACTGCAGGACCAGGACGGGCTTCCAGGGTCTGGTGCAGAAGGAGTGGGTGATGGCCGGACACCGCTTCCTCAGCCGCATCAACTACCAAAGGGACAGCGACAAGGAAGAGGTGAGAGGATAAGCTGTGGAGTGTGTGTGTGTCACCTATCAGTCAACTCACCTATCAGTGGTCATGGGGGGGAAAAAAGGAAAGGAAAGGAAACTATTTGCATTAGGACACAGCATTTAATGCCAGTCATATGTCTGTGGGGATCTTTCTCCCATCTTTCTTAACCCTGTATTGTCCTCCATAGGCACCAGTGTTCCTGCTCTTCCTGGACTGTGTGTGGCAGCTGTGGGTCCAGTACCCATCCCGCTTCCAGCTGACAGGGGACTTCCTGCTGGCCCTCCAAGACAGCTTCCACCTGCCCCTCTTCAGCAGTTTCCTGGCCAACTGCCACAGGGAGAGGTGCAAACGCTCACAGGTAGGCTACTGTTCAGCAACACCACCGCTAATGCTAATGCTGATGCTGTAGTACTAGATAAGATACACTGTAGGTATGCTACTGTAAGCCATTTTAGATGAAAGCAGTTGATTTGCGAGGCGAGTCCATGTATGGGTGGTCCTCTGTAGCTCAATTGGTAGAGCATGGAGCTTGTAACGCCAGGGTAGTGAGTTCGATCCCCGGGACCACCCATACGTAAAAATGTATGCACACATGACTGTAAGTCGCTTTGGATAAAAGCGTCTGCTAAATGGCATATTAATATTAATGTCATTTTTAATCTCACTCATGCATCAGCTCATATTGTCATCAACGATAACTATTGAATGAGCTCAGATTGAATCAGACGAATCACTGTTCTCTCACCTCTTCTTCCTCCATCCCTTTCTCTCTGTCACAGAACCTATCTCAGAGTTACACCCCAGTGAACGGCTGGAGAGACGTGCCACCCAGGGGCTCCATCCCAGACCCATCAGACCCCCCTCTGCCCCCTGTGTGGGACTGGGCTCTGCAGTACAGCAGCCAGAGACGGGAACGTTTCACCCAGCCAGTGCCTCCGCCCGCCCTGCCACAGCCCCTACTCAACGGCAACCTCAACACCAACCCCGACGCACACAGGGTAGGAATGAGAGGATGTTATTATGGGGGATGCAGTCAGGTGCTAGGAGTGTGAAAGGCACTATATAAAGGCAAATTGTGCATTTGATCATTCATGTTAGGGTGTTTAGTAACTCAATTGCTATCTCAATGAGCTCCTGTCTTACAAAAGCCACCCCGCTCTCTCTCTCACACACACACACCTACTAAATATCAACGCCCATGATGAGGGAAGAGCACAGGCCCACTGCACCCCCGTGTGGTAGGTCTCAATATTGCAACATGCTTAAGGTACATAAGGGATATTCAAACGTATTATTCTCTCCATTTCCCACCACCTCCATCTATCTCTTCCTCCCTCTTTCTCTCTTCTCTCCATCCCTCTCTCAGCTGAGTGACAGCGCACCAGGCTCTGTGTTCCTGCTCTCCAGGGGCTCCTTCTCCTGCTCTGCTAACCTCCTGCCCTGGCGCAGCGGAGGGGGCTCAGGCGTCTACCGGAAGAGCCACCGGAGAGGGGGGTCCTCCTCAGAGAACCTGCCGGGCCTGGAGAGGCTTCTGAAGGCCTGGGCCCTCACAGAGCTCCCCCAGGGCCACACCACCACCACAGCCGGTCTCCAGGGGCCCCTGGATCCCTACGAGCCTCTGCTGCCCCTGCTCCTGGGGCCCTGCGTAGGTGTGTGGAGGGACTGCTACCTCCGCGGGGCTCTTCATGCTCAGGTACATAGGGAAGGAGGTTAATTCTCACTACTGTACAGAGCATAGAACACTGTTGCCATGGTGATGTTTATAATAGCCTATCGTACTGGTGTGTGGGTGGGTAAGCAAAATGAACTTTGAACTCGGTAAATGAAAAAGGATTTCAACTAGAAGTATTGCATAAAAAATGTAGTAAAAAGTTGAAATTCATATTTTTATTCAACTGAATATTTGAGGCAACGTTGTACTAGACAAGCTTCACATTTTTGCTGGTCACATCAGAAACTACAATTAGTTAGTTCCTCATGATAACAGAAACCCTGGCCATGTTGTGTCCTCAGGCTTTCTCCCACCCCATCTCCTCGTCCACCCAGCACCCAGTGGAACAGCTAGCCTGGGAGGTCCAGCAGCTCAGAGACCAGATAGCATTGGCCTCCAGCCCCACTAACACAGCCCCAGCCAAGAGACAGGAGCCCCGTCGGACAGACTCCAACCTCAACCAGAACACCAACAATAGCACCTTCCTCTTCCCAGCCTCCAGACCCCCTGGACCGGTTGTCTCCAGAACCATGCCCCCTACCTCGAACCTCCAACCCAGGGTTCCTCCACCTTCCTCTGCCCCTCTTTCTAGACCTGGCCACAGAGACAGCAGCAAGCACACATTCCTATTTGGCCACCCATCCTCTTCAGAGGCCCGTCCAGACCAGCGTTACTTCCCCGCGCCCAATAATAATGCCAAGCTGCCCAAGAGCAACGGATCTTCACTGAGCTCCTGAGCTCTGGGTGTCCCCTGTCAGTTAGCACAAATGGTAGAAACTGTACAAACTGTTCCCCCCTGGCTCTGAACTCTAGAATGAGATCACCTATACACACCCTCCAATACTCTATTTCCTTCTCTGACACCTGATCTCTGGGTGGAACCAGATTTTCCTGTCAAGGCCTGTTTCAGTGACTTTGAGGCCATAACAAGACGAGGAGAGTCATGTACTGAGCAGGGAGGAAAGACTAAACTGCAGTAATGCATTGAGCAGTGCAAAGCACAAATAGTATTGGAAATGTTTCTGAAAGATTGTTTAACTTACAACAAATTGTCTGTTTTACTGAATATGACACCCAAACTGATGGCATTCCCTAAGAACGTATTGGTGTTTCTAAAAGCAGCAAGCTAATACCCAAAATGAATAAGGGCTGATGATCATTGATAAGCTAATGACATGAGAGCACAAATAATGAGCTGTTGGCTGAAATATGGAATCAAATACTTCTATTGAGAAGACTTCAGCTGTTTTTAGAATCATGATTAACTGAGTGACAACCTTCATTCTTGACCAGACGGCTATAATACGACTGTTGTCCTGACTCTGTCTCTTAGTCCTTTTGAGTGACAATAACCCCCACTTCCAAAACCAATTCAGCCTTGAGAGGAAAAATGCAGAGATCTGTTCACCAAGTAAACGCTAGGGAGAGACACTGACGTCACAAAAAACATGCTTTAACTCCAGGCGTTGTGTCCAGTAAATTTGATCTGGCATTTAGGGCACTGGAGCTATTTTGGTACTGTTCCCATATCTTTATACTTGCATGGATGCTAGTAGTGAACCATGAGAGGCATAATCTGTTGAATGACTCTGTATCGTAACCCTGTTTTTCAGAATATGGCCATGGTCAGTTAATGTTGCTCTAAGTGTGATTGAGGTAAAAGTGCTATTATGTCTATGGTCTGTGCATCTCTATTGAGAGATGTAAGTATTATTGACCAACTTTGGTTGCGTATGAATTTCAGAAAATTGAATTATACATTTTTAAGTGGTCGTGACCAAGAGTATTACTATTTTTTTCACCCTTATGGTGTCATTGTGCAAACCATAAGTTCTAATGGTTCATATTTATAATTTACTTTTATTTGGTACTGCTAGATGTATGTTTTTTTAAGGTAAGCTGCTTTTTTTTTTCAATAGTGTATTTTTTTCATTACTTGTCCTGACTGCTAGTTTTGTATGCAGCTAGCATTCAGGTCAAGGACTTCTAAATGCGTCATTTAGAAGAAATGTAAATTTCATTCAAAGCACAGTGAGGTATTGGGACTGGGCCACTCAGTCCAGCCAGATCGTTGTTGTTTGCATGATGTGGATATTAAGCAGCAAATGCACTGGCATGATTTCCATATACTGTAACACTCTTCAGACAACAGGGATGTATTGTATGTTTATACAAAATGAGCATTTCCATGCAGAGAAGTACTTACATTGTATGGCAGCCGGAAACCCTTTTATCCTATGTATTTCTCACTGAAATGTGTTTCAGTGAAATATCTCATGTTTATTATGAAAATATAAAGGCTGAAGGTGGTAATGTATATGACTTACATTGGTCTATATCACGCTTGTATTACCTACAGTCATTCCTATGCCTCAGTACGAGAGCACTTTGAATTATTCAATGGCTGTAAATATTCATTGTTGAATGTCACAGCACACTGTTTGATATCAGTTACTGAATATCAGGTTGTTTGAGTTTTTGGATTTGATGCCAGTACTTTTGCTCCCATCTTCCATGGAAAAAAAGGTCATCACATTCCCTAATTGCATTGGCTATACAAAGAGAAAATTAAAGTCCCTTTCAGCATGCAACCCCACTTCCTATATCTATACACTAGTATATATTTAAATGTTTTGGTACGAATGACAATGATTTGCCAGATGTACATATTTTTTCTATCAGCATGTTAGGATCCTGATTTAATAAACTGTATTATAAGTTCATAAAATCTTTGCTTTCAAGTTTCAAAGTTTATTCGCCACATGCACAGGATACAACAGGTGTAAAACAGCACAGTTACATTCTTACCTTGAGCTCTTTCCAACAATGCAGTAATAATCATAATAATATAGATCATAGAATAAAAAATACAAGTAAGAATAAAACCCAATAATTACGATGAGCGCTAAAGAACACCAGAACGGAAGTATTTACAGTATTTACCTTATTCTATGTGCAGGGGTGCTGGAGTGGTTGAGGTGGGTTTATACATAAAAAGTGACTGGTAGTAGGATATACATGTAAACAGGAGTAATGTGACCAGTTGCAGGATAAATACTAATGATAATGGCAATCAATAATCAATGGACAGCAGCGTAATGGAGTAATAAATTGAATCAATTATTTTAGCATAGGTTGTGTCAGTGGGTAGAGTAGAGACCTGTGAATGGGCATAGAGTCAGTGTGGATAGTCTGTGTGAGAGGGAGAGCAGTTAGTTAGCCATTTAAGTCTTATGGCCAGGGGATAGAAGCTGTTTAGGAGTCTGTTTGTCTGAGCCTTGATGCACTGGTACCGCCTGCCGGATGGGAGCATGGAGAAAAGTCCATGTCTCAGGTGGCTGGAGTCTTTGGCAATTTTTCAGGCCTTTCACAGATACCGCCTGGCATGTACGTCCTGGATGGCTGGGAGCTCGCCCCCAGTGATGCGCTGGGCCGTCCGCACCGCCCTCTGTAGGGCCTTCCGGTCGCAGGTGGTGCAATTGCCATACTAGACGGTGATACAGTCAGGATGCTCTCAATGGTGTAGTCAGGAGGCTCTCAGTGGTGCAGCTGTAAAAGTTTGAGGGGCCATGCCAAATTGTTTCAGCCTCCTGAGGGAGAAGAGGCGTTGCCTTCCTCACAACTATTCCGGTGTGAGAGGACCATTTTAAGTCCTCAGTGATGTGGACACAGAGGACATTTGAAGCTCTTGACCCTCTCCACTGCGGCCCCGTCGATGTGGATGGGGGTGTCCACGATCAGCTCCTTGGTCTTGCTGATGTTGAGGGAGTGGTTGTTGTCCTGGCACCACACTGCTTGTTCTCTGACCTCCTCCCTGTAGGCTGTCTCATCTGCGTTGGTGATCAGGCCTACCATCGTCATGTCGTCAGCAAACTTGATGATGGAGTTAGTTGTGCGTGGCCACACAGTCATGGGTAAACAGGGAGTACAGGAGGGTGCTAAGAACACTCCTCTGGGGTGCCCGTGTGTTGAGGGTCAGCTTGGCAGAGGTATTGTTGCCTACTCTCACCACCTGGTGTCAGCCCGTCAGGAAGTGCAGGATCCAGTTGAAGAAGGTGGTGTTAATTCCCAGGGTCCTGAGCTTGGAGGCCACTATGGTGTTGAACGCTGAACTGTAGTCGATGAACAGCATTCTCACAGGTATTCCTCTTGTCCAGGTGGGAGAGGGCAGTGTGGAGTGCAATTGAGATTGCATTGTCTGTAGATCTGTTGGGGCGGTATGCAAATTGGAGTGGGTCTGGGATGATGGAGGTGATGTGTGCCATGACCAGACTTTCAAAGCACTTCATGATTACAGATGTTAGTGCTACAGGGCAGTAGTCATTGAGGAAGTTAACCTCAGAGTTCTTAGGAACAGGAATGATGGTGATCAGCTTGAGATGTGGGGATTACAGACCGGAGAGGTTGAAAATGACATTTACATTTACATTTTAGTCATTTAGCAGACGCTCTTATCCAGAGCGACTTACAGTTAGTGAATACATATTATTATTATTATTATTATTTTTTTTTTTTTATACTGGCCCCCCGTGGGAATCGAACCCACAACCCTGGCGTTGCAAACGCCATGCTCTATCAACTGAGCTACATCCCTGCCGGCCATTCCCTCCCCTACCCTGGACAACGCTGGGCCAATTGTGCGTCGCCCATGAGTCTCCCGGTCGCGGCCGGCTGCGACAGAGCCTGGATTCGAACCAGGATCTCTAGTGGCACAGTTAGCACTGCGATGCAGTGCCTTAGACCACTGCGCCACTCAGGAGTTAACTCCATGAAGATGCCTGCCAGCTGGTCTGCACATGCTCTGAGAACACGCCCTGGAATATCGTCTGGCCCCGTGGCCTTGCGAGTGTTGACCTTACGTCGGCCTCGGAGAGCGAGATCACCCAATACTCTGGGATGGCAGGGGCCCTCGTGCACGGCTCTGGGTTCTTTTTGTCGTAGCGTGCATAAAATGCATTGAGTTCATCTGGTAGAGAGGCACCATTGGATAGATCATGGCTAAGTCTACCTTTGTAATCCGTAATGGACTATAGCCCCTGTCACGTGTCGGCCGTCGGAGCCAGTGTAATAGGATTCCACCTTGTTCCTATATTGTCCTTTTGCCTGTTTGATGGCTCTGCGGAGGTCGTAGTGGGACTTCACGTACACGTTTGTGTCCTCAGTCGTAGCCTCTGGGTTGGCTGTGATAGCCCTGTGTGCGGTAGCTCTGTTCTTTATTTTAGCGCACACCTCTGTGTTAATCCAGGGCTTTTCATTGGGAAATCAGTCTTGCCTTTGCTGTGTCGGCCATGTGTACAGGCAGAAGGACATCCCTGCTAGTGAACTGATCCTCTGGCAACCAAAATATCAAATCAAATGTTATTTGTCACATGCGCCGAATACAACAGGTGTAGACATTACCGTGAAATGCTTACTTGCGAGCCCTTTAACCAACAATGCAGAGTTTTAAAAAGGTAAGTACTAAAACATTTGCTAAATAAACTTAAGGAAAAATAGTAACACAATAAAATAACAATAACTAGGCTATATACAAGGTGTACCGGTACCGAGTCAATGTGCAGGGGTACGGGTTAGTCGAGGTAATATGTACATGCAGGTAGGGGTAAAGTGACTATGCATAGATAAACAGAGTAGCAGCAGCGTATGTGAAGAGTGTGAAGGAATGTGAATGTATTTGTGTGGCGTCAATATGCATGTGTGTGTCCGTGTGTGTGTGTGTGTGTTGGAGTGTCAGTGTAGTATGAGTGTGTAGTTAGAGTCCAATGAGTGTACATTGAGCCTGTGCAAGAGTGAGTGCAAAAAAGTATAATAAATCAGAATAAAATAAGGGGGTCAATGCAAATAGTCCGGGTAGCCATTTGACTAACTGTTCAGCAGTCTTATGGCTTGGAGATAGAAGCTGTTAAGGAGCCTTTTGGTCCCAGACTTGGCGCTCCGGTACCGCTTGCCGTGCGATAGCAGAGAGAACAGTCTATGACTTGGGTGGCTGGAGTCTGACAATTTTTAGGGCCTTCCTCTGACACTGCCTGGTATAGAGGTCCTGGATAGCAGTTGCGATACCAAGCAGTGATGCAACCAGTCAGGATGCTCTCGATGGTGCAGCTGTAGAACTTTTTGAGGATCTGAGGTCCCGTGCCAAATCTTTTCAGCCTCCTGAGGTGGAATAGGCATTGTCGTGCCCTCTTCACGACTGTGTTGGTGTGTTTGGACCATGATAGGTCTTAGTGATGTAGACACAGAGGAACTTGAAGCTCTCAACCCGCTCCATTATAGCCCAGTCGATGTGATTGGGGGCGTGCCCTGCCCTCCTTTTCCTGTGGTCTACGATCAGTTCCTTTGTCTTGCTGACGTTGAGGGAGAGGTTGTTGTCCTTGCACCACACTGCCAGGTCTCTGACCTCCTCCCTATAGTCTGTCTCATCGTTGTCTGTGATCAGGCCTACCACCGTCGTGTCGCCTGCTAACTTAATGATGGTGTTGGAGTCGTGCGTGGCCATGCAGTCATGGGTGAACAGGGAGTACAGGAGGGGAATAAGCACGCACCCAAGGGGCCGCCGTGTTAAGGGTCAGTGTGGCGGATGTGTTCTTGCCTACCCTCACCACCTGGAGGCGGCCTGTCAGGAAGTCCAGGATCCCTAGCTTAGTGATGAGCTTGGAGGGCACTATGGTGTTGAACGCTGAGCTGTAGTCAATGAACAGCATTCTCACATAGGTGTTCCTTTTGTCCAGGTGGGAAAGGGCAGTGTGGAGTGCAATAGAGATTGCGTCATCTGTGGATCTGTTGGGGCAGTATGCGAATTGGAGTCGGTCCAGGGTTTCTGGGATGATGGTGTTGATGTGAGCCTTTCAAAACATTTCATGGCTACAGATGTGAGTACAGTAGTCATTTAGGCAGGTTACCTTGGCGTTCTTGGGCACAGGGACTATGGGGTCTGCTTGAAACATGTATTACAGACTCAGTCAGGAAGAGATTGAAAATGTCAGTGAAGACACTTGCCAACTGGTCAGCGCATGCTCTGAGCACGTGACCTGGTAATCCGTCTGGCCCTGCGGCCTTGTGAATGTTAACCTGTTTAAAAGGTCTTACTCACATCAGCTACGGATCACACAGTCGTCCGGAACAGCGGGTGCTCTCATGCATGGTTCAGTGTTGCTTGCCTCGAAGCGAGCGTAGAAGGCATTTAGCTCGTCTGTTAGGCTCGCATCACTGGGCAGGTCGTGGCTGGGTTTCCCTTTGTAATATGTGACAGTTTGCAAGCCCTGCCACATCCGACGAGCATCAGAGCCAGTGTAGTAGGATTCGATCTTAGTCCTGTATTAACGCTTTCCCTGTTTGATGGTTAGTTGGAGGGTGTAGTGGGATTTCTTATAAGCGCCGGAATTTGTCTCCCGCTCCTTGAAAGCAGCAGCTCTAGCCTTTAGCTCAGTGCGGATGTTGCCAGTAATCCATGGTTTCTGGTTGGGATATGTACGTACGTACGGTCACTGTGGGGACGACATCATCGATGCACTTATTAATGAAGCCGGTGACGGATGTGGTAGTATACTCCTCAGTGCCATCGGATGAATCCCGGAACATATTCCAGTCTGCACGGTACCAGCAGGAGAGTCAAGCCAGAGATCACAATGGATGACAGGAAGATCTGGAAGACACATTTTTCGTGCCGTGGTCCCCAGACGACCAGATGATGATGTGCTGCAATCATTCAAGTCTTCAAACAGAGTAATACACAATTCACTAACTTTATTTTTTAGCAAAATAAATATTTACAATATGATATTGAACACTTTAAAAGTAGCATGGCACTGTACAATTAAGTTGAATTAAAATGCATATGCTGTAAGTACACTCAAAATATAATACTTTTAAAATAAGGCGCAAATGTCTAGAAAATAATAATCAAATAATTATAATAATTATAAAAATAATAATCACCCCTTGATGTACAGTGTAAACCACCTCAGTTTTACCCCCACCTGCTCCCATGCTCTTTAGCCACCTGCTGCTGCAGGGTCCCACATGGCCCAAAGGAGGGGGGGGCCAGGTCCCCTAGCTGGCGGAGGGACTTGCACATGGGGCAGGGGTAATCAGAGAGGCCCTCGATGTCCTCGAAGGCCAGGTTGACGATCTGGTCTGTGCAGGTGTCGCAGTAGAGGTGGCCGCAGGACAGGCGTTTCAGGCGGGCTTTGTAGGAGATACAGCACTGGCAGTGAGGCAGGTCTAGCCCCAGGGAGAGAGAGCCAGTCAGGGAGCTGCTTTCCAGACTACCTGCCTGGCTGGAGCTCAGCTTGCCTGGAGACCTACAGAGGGGATGAGAAGTTAGGAGTTGGACTCTGGGTAAGAGGTGTTTGGTGATGTGCAATGGTATAGCATGTATAGACTATACAGTGTAGTCCTGTGTAGCTCAGTTGGTAGAGCATGGCGTTTGCAACGCCAGGGTTGTGGGTTCGATTTCCACGGGGGGCCAGTGTGAAAATGTATGCACTCACTAACTAAGTCGCTCTGGATAAGAGCGTCTGCTAATTGACTAAAATGTAAAAATGTACACTGAGAATCTTTGAATATGAATTTAGCCCAAATAAATGCTGTGGGGCAAAATGGTATGTAATAGAATCATATCAGTATAGAAACGATCAAGTGTTCAGCAACCCTGAATAGAAAACATAATATATCATACATGCAGATATCATTGCATTTTCAGTAAGATATACAATGTATGATATGTTTTCTGAGCAGTTTGGTTTAACAAAGGGTTTCCAACAAAGTAAGATGCATTTCTGGCTAAATGTGTGGTCATGTAACACGTTATTTAATCCCTCTTATAATATGTCTCATGAAGACAATGCTGGAGAATGGAGGCAAACCTTTTTGCTTCACAAACCTTTTGTCCTAACAACTGTAAAGGATGGATTTTTTCTTTCAGATTCTTTCAGGTCAATCATAGCAAATATATTGTTACATTTTACAAACTCTTATAGAGGGGGGATCAAACAGATTATCTATATGCTTTTAGTCTAGTCTTAAAACTTAAATGAAATATTATTTACTGTGATAGACACTTCGCCTCTGACTCGATAATATACCGAACAAAAATATAAAAAATGCAACATGTAAAATGTTTCATGAGCTGAAATAATAGATCCCAGAAATGTTCCATATGCACAAAAAACGTATTTCTCTCAAATGTTGTGCACAAATTGGTTTACATCCCTGTTAGTGAGCATTCCTCCGTTGCCAAGATAATCCATCCACCTGACAGGATCATGCTGTGGGGATGTTTTTCAGCGGCAGGGACTGGGAGACAAGTCAGGATCGAGGCAAAGATGAACAGAGCAAAGTACAGAGAGATTCTTGATGAAAATCTGCTCCAGAGCGCTCAGGACCTCCAACTAGGGCGAAGGTTCACCTTCCAACAGGACAACGACCCTAAGCACACAGCCAAGGCAACGCAGGAGTTGCTTCGAGACAAGTCTCTGAATGTCCTTGAGTGGCCCAGCCAGAGCCTGGACTTGAACCCGATCAAACATCTCTGGAGAGACCTGAAAATAGCTTTACAGCAACGCTCCCCATCCAACCTGACAGAGCTTGAGAGATTCTGCAGAGAAGAATGGGAGAAAATCCCCAAATACAGGTGTGCCAAGCTTGTAGCATCATACCCAAAACGACTTGAGGCTGTAGTCACTGCCAAAAGTGCTTCAACAAAGTACTGAGTAAAGGGTCTGAATACTTATCTAAATTGATTAGTTTTTTTATTTATTCAAATTAGCATAAATGTCAAAAATATTATTTTGCTTTGCCATTATGGGGTATTGTGTGTAGATTGATGAGGGAAAAAACAATTTAATCAATTTTAGAATAAGGCTGTGACGTAACAAAATGTGGAAAAAGTCAAGGGGTCTGAATACTTTCCGAAGGCAATATATTCACCTGCGGGATCGTCTGAGACCAGCCACCTGGAGAGCTGATGAAGCTGTGGGTTTGCACAACCAAAGAATTTCTGCACAATCTGTCAAACTCTCTCAGGGAAGGTAATCTACGTGCTTGTCGTCCTCACCAGGGTCTTGATCTAACTGAAGTTCGGCGTCGTAAGCGACTTCAGTGGGCAAATGCTCACCTTCAATGGCCACTGGTACGCTGGAGAAGAGTGCTCTTCACGGATGAATCCCGGTTTCAACTGTACCGGGCAGATGGCAGATGTGTGGGCGAGCGGTTTGCTGATGTCAACGTTGTGAATGGAGTGCCCCATGATGGCGATATGTATGGGCAGGCATAAGCTACAGACAACGAACACAATTGCATTTTATCGATGGCAATTTGAATGCACAGAGATACTGTGATGAGATCCTGAGGCCCATTGTCGTGCCATTCATCCACCACCATCATCTCATGTTTCACCATGATAATGCATGGCCCCATGTCGCAAGGCCCTGTACACAATTCCTGGAAGCTGAAAATGTCCCAGTTCTTCCATGGCCTGCATACTCACCAGACATGTCACCCATTGAGCATGTTTGGGATGCTCTGGATCGACAGCGTGTTCCAGTTCCCACCAATATCCAGCAACTTTGCAAAGCCATTGAAGAGGAGTGGGACAACATTTCACAGGCCACAATCAACAGCCTGATAAACTTATGCGAAGGAGATGTGTTGTGCTGCATGAGGCAAATGGAGGTCACACCAGATACTGACTGGTTTTCTGATCCACTCCCCTACCTTTTTCTGAAGGTATCTGTGAGCAACAGATGCATATATGTATTCCCAGTCATGTGAACTCCATTTATTTCAATTGACTGATTTCCTTTTATGAACTGTAACTTAGTAAAATCTTTGAAATTGTTGCATGTTGAGTTTACATTTTTGTTCAGTGTAATATATAATGGCATAAAAACTGTGGGATATCATACAATATTAAACAAATAATTATGGTCATTGCGCGTGGGAAAATGTGATCGAATTTTCTCACACTCACCTCTGTGAAGACGCCGAATCCTTAAAACAATCGAAGCTCAGAGCCGCTAAGATTCTCCATAAAAGGTCCATACCGTTTCTTCTCATGGTAGTCCCAACATCTCATCGACCTGGTTTCTGGGGCACATCCTCTTTGCGTCGGTCTTATTTAATATGTTACACCGTCTCCGTTGTCATTAAAATCACCCTATCTAAATATGGAAATGAGGCAAATCCAAAAGCATAACAAAGCAGTATCGTTGTGCCAGTTCCAGTCGAGAGAGAATGAATAACGTTACAATTGCAATTGCTTTCGATTGTTCCTCTACCTACGGTAGGTTACATTAACACCAGGTATACACCGCGCGCGAGAACATAAACTGAATAGGAAGTGAAGCAGCTGGAGTAATCAGGATAGATTAAAAGCCCACAAGACGTAGACTGGAATTGACCAATGCGATGAAAACGGAACAGTTGATATTGACGTTGACGTTTTTGGCATTGATCATTTATTGTCATACATGGAAAGTCTATAGGCTACAATTGGCGTTTCGGCATATAGCAATAAATTAATTAATCGCGCATAGGGGTTTTCTCTTTATGGGCCATGTTCATGTGTTCATGTGCGATATTGGGTCATCAGGATGCGGCGATGCGCTACATGAAGGCATAACTTCACAAGGTAGCCACAGTGTGGCGATACATACCTGAGCATTCTTTGACTAGACCTACTGGCCCACTGAGTTTTAATGTCAGCTATGGGCTTCAATCAATACGTTTTTAATTATATAGTCAGTCAATGGTTTTCCCTTAACATAAAAAAAAATAGTGGTTCCAATGCAAGTGTTCTATTATTTGTCTAATATTGTTATCATACAGTATGAAAAAACACCTACATACTGTTTTGTCATGTTAAAAGGAAGGGAAGGAAATGCATCATAACATTTTAACAATGATGTCACTATTGTGCTCAGGAAATTGGATCTCTTTGTAATTCAATTAGGTGTTCTTGGTAAACCAGCACTGGCTAGGCTCACTTTTGTTATTGTACAAAGATTTGACACAGTGCTATATTTTTCTAAATTAAATGTAATTACAGGCAAATAATAGTCAAATAGCAATGAAGATCATTCTATTGTAGGCCTCATGAAATGCTAGCTAGTCTGGGCGGTGTTTACTTTCAGGCACATTTGTTTGCTAAGATTGTAATCTTTTCTGTCAGTTATGTGGGTCTCACACCAGCCAGCCCATCTGCTGACTGGTTTGGGGGCAACTTGTGCAGCTGTGTGGGAGTGTTCATCAGGTCTGTCAGTTTTCTAACAGGTTCCTCTGAGGGTGATGCATGGATAGGTGTTGCTCCTCCTCCCTCCACTGGAGTCTGGACCATCTGTGGAAATGATGTCTAGGTGAGATACAGTATGGCTCATCCTCGTTTCTCGCTCATTATACAGTGGGGGAAAAAAGTATTTAGTCAGCCACCAATTGTGCAAGTTCTCCCACTTAAAAAGATGAGAGAGGCCTGTAATTTTCATCATAGGTACACGTCAACTATGGCAGACAAATTGAGAAAAAAAAATCCAGAAAATCACATTGTAGGATTTTTAATGAATTTATTTGCAAATGATGGTGGAAAATAAGTATTTGGTCACCTACAAACAGGCAAGATTTCTGGCTCTCACAGACCTGTAACTTCTTCTTTAAGAGGCTCCTCTGTCCTCCACTCGTTACCTGTATAAAAGACACCTGTCCACAACCTCAAACAGTCACACTCCAAACTCCACTATGGCCAAGACCAAAGAGCTGTCAAAGGACACCAGAAACAAAATTGTAGACCTGTACCAGGCTGGGAAGACTGAATCTGCAATAGGTAAGCAGCTTGGTTTGAAGAAATCAACTGTGGGAGCAATTATTAGGAAATGGAAGACATACAAGACCACTGATAATCTCCCTCGATCTGGGGCTCCACGCAAGATCTCACCCCGTGGGGTCAAAATGATCACAAGAACGGTGAGCAAAAATCCCAGAACCACACGGGGGGACCTAGTGAATGACCTGCAGAGAGCTGGGACCAAAGTAACAAAGCCTACCATCAGTAACACACTACGCCGCCAGGGACTCAAATCCTGCAGTGAAGACGTGTCCCCCTGCTTAAGCCAGTACATGTCCAGGCCCGTCTGAAGTTTGCTAGAGTGCATTTGGATGATCCAGAAGAGGATTGGGAGAATGTCATATGGTCAGATGAAGCCAAAATAGAACTTTTTGGTAAAAACCCAACTCGTCGTGTTTGGAGGACAAAGAATGCATCCAAAGAACACCATACCTACTGTGAAGCATGGGGGTGGAAACATCATGCTTTGGGGCTGTTTTTCTGCAAAGGGACCAGGACGACTGATCCGTGTAAAGGAAAGAATGAATGGGGCCATGTATCGTGAGATTTTGAGTGAAAACCTCCTTCCATCAGCAAGGGCATTGAAGATGAAACGTGGCTGGGTCTTTCAGCATGACAATGATCCCAAACACACCGCCCGGGCAACGAAGGAGTGGCTTCGTAAGAAGCATTTCAAGGTCCTGGAGTGGCCTAGCCAGTCTCCAGATCTCAACCCCATAGAAAATCTTTGGAGGGAGTTGAAAGTCTGTGTTGCCCAGCGACAGCCCCAAAACATCACTGCTCTAGAGGAGATCTGCATGGAGGAATGGGCCAAAATACCAGCAACAGTGTGTGAAAACCTTGTGAAGACTTACAGAAAACGTTTGACCTGTGTCATTGCCAACAAAGGGTATATAACAAAAGTATTGAGAAACTTTTGTTATTGACCAAATGCTTATTTTCCACCATAATTTGCAAATAAATTCATAAAAATCCTACAATGTGATTTTCTGGATTTTTTTTCCTCATTTTGTCTGTCATAGTTGACATGTACCTATGATGAAAATGACAGGCCTCTCTCATCTTTTTAAGTGGGAGAACTTGCACAATTGGTGGCTGACTAAATACTTTTTTTCCCCACTGTAAGCACCTACTGCAATACAGGATTATCATTTTACTCAAGATTGTGTGTGGTTGCAGTGATACAGTGATTATAGGGATTATAGTATTATATTAATATGAATTTATTTTAAGTATTATAGATAGTAACGGAAATAAGATTTTGGTCTCTGTTCATTACAGTATTGTTATCATGCAATTTGATAACATGAAAATCATATAAAACCTTATAGAAACATGTTTTGTTTACTGTAGCAATAGGCACCACAACTTCCCCAAACATCTTTTAATGTGTATCATTAAAACCAGCATGGCCTCCCTAATGAATTCTGGGATAGTATCGCAGCACCCTGAGAGTTCCATTTCCTGACTTCTGTTCTGACTTAATTGTATGCTTTCCAAGTTGGATCGTGCTACGAGTGAGAAGTCATTCGGAACTCTAATGCAGATCTCTCACATCAATGCTGATTAAATAACAAGGCAGCTTTAATCTGTCGACTTTTGACCCCAACCAATCAGATCTCTCACCAACAAACTGTGCTGGAAATTATTGTAAGACAGTGATGCTTTGCACTGTACTCCTCCCATATGTCAGCAAGGGTGGGGGGAAGAGTGTAGCAGAAGCCATATAGATATTGTAACATGATGCCATGCATGCACTGAGCATCCCACTGGGACTGAGTGCAGAGCATCAAAGGTCAGGAGTACTATGGGGTGTCCTGATGTCCTGTTCCCATCATCATCACTGTCATGTGACGTGTCACTTTGACCGCTTCAATCAATCACTCTTCTCACTTTTTGTGAATGAAAGGGTATATGCCTATCTAATGTGGAATCAGGGCAGAGATTGGAGAAAAGATAGGAGTAGGACTGTTGTGGTCAATAGATACCAGCATGTAGGACCTGTCCAAATGGCAGCTGGCCATCTCTGAAATAGACCTGAAGCTAAAGGCCAGGGACTCATCTGGTCTGATGAGATCATAATGGAGAGGGTTTGCAGTTGGCATGGCAATAGGTAGGCCTATTAGGGTTAGATGTATGGTGCAGTGTATAGTTTGTTAGTGTATGTTAGTCTATTTTGGTGTTACAGCTTATGGTTTGCACAGACAGAGGTAAGGTTTCTCCATCTCAGTTTACCCGATTAATTTACAGCTATACCTTTTTGAAAGATTTTACACCTTTTATTTCTCCCAAATGATTTATCAGTATTTTATTGCAGATCTATTCATTTAAAGTTGATACTGATAGCCTAATGAGTATTCAAGATGATACCCAAAATAGATACCCAAAAGTACAGTTCTGCACAAGATTTACACATTTTAATTCAAGCCAGTGCTGCTTTAATTCAAAACAACACTTGAGTCATCCAAATCAATGTCAAACAGTATCATTTTTCATGGCCAATTAAAGGCACGAGCTCCAGCACGTGTAGGCAGAGGCATCTCGTGCACAGCTCATTGCACCAACAATTTGGTGAGTATGGCAAAAATGACAGTCGAATCCATATCAGTTTGGGCAGAAATCTATAGTGTCTATAAAAACGAAAATCCCCTTAAGATACCTTATATCATATAGCCAAATATGTCTTCAAATGCTCCCGTGGTTTGAAGAATTAATGAATGCCACATCACAAACAGCATACCGCTCCATGGATGGATGTGAAGAGAGGAGGGGGATGCTCCAAGAAGGATGCTGTGTGGTAGGGTAGGGCTCTCGTACCACGTCAGCCTTGTGCACATAACAGGGTTAGGTTGTATTCTAAACTGGGTAGGTGACCACAGAACAATTTTCATAGACCGGATTTAACACCTTTTGATTTTTTTAACACGGTGACAACCTTAAGAAATAAATACAGTTAAGGTCAACTGGAAAAACGCCAACCTTCTCTACCAAAGGTAAGGAAGATTATAAGTCTCGGTTACATTTATTTCCCGCATATTTCGTCATACTCGATGTTTATCAAGAGCATTTAGGGTAGTATTGCAATAATTGTGTTAAATAGCCTAGTCAATAGTTTTCCACCACTGTCCATGCCGAGCTCGCGAGGTTATTTTGAGCGATAGCAAGAGCGCACAACCGATAGAAAATGACCCCGCACCCCATCCCTAAATAGCCTGTTAGTGAAAGAGCCAGAGGAGAAGTCAACGTCTGTGGGTAAAATACAAATGATATACATCTGTTTCGACAACAAAAACAACATATCTCCAAAGAACGAAAAGCATTTCTAAATCCACCAAATTTGACCGGGGTTCTCGTGCGTAATAATGTAAACCTGAATCCCTGCTCCATCGCTGTGTCATCACGTCGTTGGCATTATTACTATTGAAAGCTGAGTTCTTCTCAAGCATGACATAACCTGGCTAAATATAGGCTACAGTACATTTATGTACAGTGGTGAAGATTCTTCCATAGTTTAGTTTATGGTTGATTTGCGTTGATTTAGATAATGACTCTCACCTTATCGCCTCGCCCCTTCACCAGTCTGGACTGCTTGAATTTGATTTGATGATTGGATATATTCACTCGGAACCATAAGGTATAGGCTACACACACTGTTGAGCATCAGTGAATGTTTAACACTGGCGATATGTAGACTGTTTATTTTTATTTTTAAGATAAGCGGCATAAACGGCTGCGTCCTATTCATTACGCGTAGAACGCGATAAATGACCTTGCGCTCTGTGAACCTGAAGATGAACGAATCTTGCTTAGAATTAAACGAATTGACGAAATCTTATTTTCTTTTTTTCTATGTCATTGCAGTGTCGCGTTAGTTCTGCTACAATGACCTTGCCATTAAAAAACATGACACATAGGTCTATACGGTCGATTTTTGAAGGCAACGTGGGGTTGTCCAAGCGTCTATGAATGGATAGGCTACGGTTACTGATGGACATGTTGGCCTGATAGAAAGGGCCTTCTGGAAAAAATATTCGATCTGATTGTAAAATAATTGTACAACAATTGACACCTATCGCTTCTACAATCCTTTATTCACAATCACTGTCACATTTTGTTTACTAGGCTATAGCCATAGAATGTTGTTACAATGTCCATGTGTTCTCACCTTGGATATGATTAGCTACAACATGGCCTTTCCCAATAGAATGATGGTCTATTAATTTTAATTTTAGTTGGTTAACACACTATTTATTAAGATTAAAATGTGATTGGCAGATGCTTTGTGATTTACATCAGTTTATAATCTAATCTATGGATTGGATTACAGTGCATGCCAAATAGTGACACAGTATTTACTACCCTCCCTTTCATTTGTTATTCTTGTTGGCAATCAAAGTCCTGCTGTAGCTGCTTGCAAAGCCTGTTGGTGACTCAGATATATAAATGTATGTTTTTCTCTAACCTTGCAGTAATTCCTCTGTCAGTCTCTTGGCTGATGTACTATTCTTCTGATGCTGCAGTACTCATTGTAGTGTAACCTTGAGAGATTACTTCTGAAAGGTGTGTGTACTGTAGAGTACAGGGTAAAACAGAATACATTGAGAATGGCATGGCAGCTCAGGTTGGTGACAGCTACAGTCATGCCCATTATGATACATTCCTCTTCAATGCATAATCTTCATTGGAGTTTTGATATTACTCCCTCTGTTGTTTGTGCTTGTTCAACAACCCGTTGAGGCCAGATGAGCCATTTCTAAAGTGACGTTAAAGTTAGTATTCATTAAATACAGTGGCTGTTTGGTCTCCTTGAGCAGTGATGTGGCACAGAAGTACAATCATCAAGTTTGACAAACTGGGGAAGTATTGAGACACAAGGGGCTATGGATCAAGCTCTGGGTGGCTATACTAAGGGTACGTTGGTCTAATCGTACAATAACAATTTAAATGGAGGTTATCCATTGAAGAGGGAGAGTATCATGGATATGAGACAGCAGCTCCAGCCTCCACAGTTACCCAGACGACAGGGAAGGGAGCCAGACGACAGGGAAGGGAGCTTGACTGTTTGGTGTTCTTATTTTCTGCCTGCTATCTCTGCTGATTAGGGTGTGCTCTGGGCTGTCCTCAAAGATTAGCCTTGTCACAAGTTACAACTTGACTCTGCGGTGGCTGTGAGCACTGTAAGCACTGGAGTTTACCGCATTACCATAACACATCCTAAAACAGGCTGAAATAGCCTGTGGACCAGCAACACAGACATTCAACTCATTCTCATGCACCAGTATCCAATACATATCGTTGAGATCTCTTGATCAATGCAGGTGCTGCTAAATTTAGACAGTCCACTTCCATCACCACCTAGCAACCCAGAAACACAGGCCATCGGTTAGATACATACTTCCGTGTTTTAAATTTCTACTCTCTTATAGATTTACTGTACTACTGAGAGATAATCAATGCCCCTTTTTCTGCCTCTCGACTGAGTTCTCAAAGCACATTACCATCAGTCTTCCACTGACAGCACATTTTCTTTTAATCTGCAATAAGGTGTATCTACCTCAGAGGAACGTAATGTTGTAAACCAAACTGTAAAGCGGTAGTTAACCACACAGTGTTGCTGCACAATGGCAAAACAAATAGCCTCAGTGCACGCAGTAGGAAACAAGAGCAAACCATGTAGATGTATAGTAGCAATTTCAAACGCTTCACATTGGCTAAATTCGTAACAGTCCAACAACAAAACATGGTATTAAACCAATGCATAATACTGAGCACGGAGAGCTTGCCACAGTTTCTACAGAATGCAGTGGTGAGGATATCTGCATAAAGAGTTCCCCAGTCCCCAGCATCATAATCTTCTCCTCCTATAATCCCTGCAGTATATTCTTGGGTTCTGTTAGAGAAATTACCTTCTCCTCTCTGGTATTTCACTGCAGTGTACAATTTCCTGTTTGTAAGATTCCCTTTTTTCCAGCAAGGACGTTTCATACTTTCCTCACCAAGCTTTCACAATTGTCTCATCCAGCACACATAGTCACGATCATCTCATATTTCTGTTCAAAGCCTGGCATTGCTGTGTTAGCATCTGCACCTGCTGCTACATTTGAAACAGTAGATTGACTACAACGTTGTTATGAGTCATGAAACCACCATGAACATTTTAAAAACCCTCTACATATCTATTATTTCATACGTAGGCATTACCACTCAGGCATTACAGTAGGTACAGTTGAAGTCAGAAGTTTACATACACTTAGGTTAGAGTCATTAAAACTCGTTTTTCAACCACTCCACAAATTTCTTGTTAACAAACTATAGTTTTGGCAAGTCGGTTAGAACATCTACTTTGTGCATGACACAATAAATGTTTCCAACAATTGTTTAGAGCAGGGGTGTCAAACGTACGGCCCGCGGGCCGGATCAGGCCCGCAAACGGGTTTAATCCGGCCCGCGAGATGATTTTGAAAAAAAAAAAAAAAAAAATTTTTTTTTTTTTTTTTTTGTAAAGTATAAAAATGCGCTGCAATTTTTTAATAAAATAAACTGCTGTTCCAAGCAAACTGTTTATACCGGGGCAGAGCAAGTAGGTCAAGCACGTGCAGCCAATGAGCTACTTTGTTTTGCCCGCAATATTTATTACGGCTTCTAATTTTAACATTATGTGCTTTGGCACCCTCATTGCCCCAAAATGTCTCTGTCAAAAAAGAGAAAAGTGGACGCAGAGTGCAGAGTGTTCCAAGAAAAATGGTCATCCTATTTATTCACGGAATTGAATGGGAAAGCTGTATGTTTGGTGTGTTCAGAGCATGTTGCAGTGCTGAAAGAATATAACCTTCGTCGCCACTATGTGAGTCTTCATGCCGACAAATATGACAACTTTCAAGGACAGTGGAGATGAGAGAAGGTGAATGAACTGTTGGCGGGTCTGAAGAAACAGCAGTCTGTGTTTACTCACAGCCGAGACATCAGTGACGCTGCAGTGAAAGCTAGCTACCTCATTGCTAATGAAATTGCAGTGGCTTCAAAACCATTTAGTGAGGGTGAATTTGTAAAAACATGCATGATGAAGGCAGCGGAGATTGTGTGCCCTGAAAAGCGGCAGGCTTTTGCAAATATCAGCCTGACAAGAAACACAGTTGCAGACAGGATTTCCGATCTTTCAGTGGATTTGGACAGCCATGAAGCAAAAAGTAAAGTCATTTATTGCGTTTTCGGTTGCAATTGATGAAAGCACGGACATTACAGATGTTGCACAACTGGCCATTTTCATCCGCGGAGTTGATGACACATTGACCGTCACCGAGGAGTTCGTGGAGTTGGTGCCGATGACAGATACAACGACAGCAGCTGATATTTTTACCGCACTCGTCGGCGTGCTGGACAGGGTCGGAGTGGACTGGTCCCGCGCTGTCAGCCTGGCTATAGATGGTGCGCCCTCAATGATCGGGAAAAAAGCAGGCGTTGTGACAAAGTTCAGAGAGAAAGTGCAATCTGCAAATGGAGGACGTGATTTTTTGACTTTTCACTGTATTTTGCACCAGGAGGCTGTGTTGCAAGTCATTAAAGATGGATAACGTCATGAAGGTGGTCATCCAAACTGTTAATTTCATCCGATCCAGAAGCCTGAATCACCGTCAGTTTGACAGCCTTCTCAGAGAGAAAGACCACATCTATGGCCTGCCATACCACACTGAGGTAAGATGGTTAAGCCGAGGTGCTGTGTTGAGGCGTTTCTTTGATTTACGAGAAGAAATTGAACAGTTCATGGAAGAAAAGGGCAAACCAGTGTTAGAATTTCATTCCGCAGAATGGATGCAGGACCTTGCATTTATCGTGGATGTTACAGAGCACCTGAATAACTTGAACAAACAGCTGCAAGGGCGCAACAAAGTTGTCACGCAGTATTATGACAGCATACGTTCTTTCAAGTTGAAGCTGTCATTGTGGGAGACGCAACTTGCCGGTGGTGATGCAGCTCACTTCCCCTGTCTGAAAAATGTGTGCGCGACCCAACATGTGGCAGACATGAAGCGGTTCAAAGATAAAATAACGGGACTGTTACGGGAGTTTGAGCAACGCTTTCAGATTTATGTTTATGTTTTTATGTTGATGTGCTATTGTTTTTAATTGATTTTATTTTATTTGTATATTTAACCTATTCTTGACTCTGTGGTTCTTGCACTTGTTTGGGGAACAGGATTTCATTATTTTTATCTACATTTCTGCCTGAGAAATGACACCCTGATATAGTTCTGTGATCTGTGAAACAGTTCTGTTAATCACTGAGGCATTGTGTGTTTGTGTGTTCTTTGTCCTCAGAACTTTCATATAACTTGAGGTGTTTTATGATTAATAGTGATGTTGTGCTTTTGGACACTGTCCTCAGACTCCAGCTTTATGTTGTATGTTGATCGTATTAAAACAAAGAAAACAATCTGAAGTTGTTGTTTTTAAGTTATATATACCATGATTTTTCCGGTCCGGCCCACTTGGGAATAGATTTTCCTCCATGTGGCCCCTGAGCTAAAATGAGTTTGACACCCCTGGTTTAGAGAGAGATTATTTCACTTATAATTCCCTGTATCACAATTCCAGTGGGTCAGAAGTTTACATAGACTAAGTTGACTGTGCCTTTAAACAGCTTGGAAAATTCCAGAAAATGATGTCATGGCTTTAGAAGCTTCTGATAGGCTAATAGACATCATTTGAGTCAATTGGAGGTGTACCTGTGGATGTATTTCAAGGCCTACCTTCAAACTCAGTGCCTCTTTGCTTGACATCATGGGAAAATCAAAAGAAATCAGCCAAGACCTCAGAAAAAAATTGTAGACCTCCACAAGTCTGGTTCATCCTTGAGAGCAATTTTCAAATGCCTGAAGGTACCACGTTCATCTGTACAAACAATAGTAAGCAAGTATAAACACCATGGGACCACGCAGCCGTCATACCGCTCAGGAAGGAGACGCGTTCTGTCTCCTAGAGATTAAAGTACTTTGGTGCGAAAAGTGCAAATCAATCCCAGAACAACAGCAAAGGACCTTGTGAAGATGCTGGAGGAAACAGGTACAAAATTATCTATATCCACAGTAAAAGAGTCCTATATCGACATAACCTGAAAGGCCGCTCAGCAAGGAAGAAGCCACTGCTCCAAAACCGCCATAAAAAAGCCAGACTACGGTTTGCAGCTGCACATGGGGACAAAGATTGTACTTTTGGAGAAATGTCCTCTGGTCTGATGAAACAAAAATATAACTGTTTGGCCATAATGACCATCGTTACGTTTGGATGAAAAAGGGGGTACTTGCAAGCCGAAGAATACCATCCCAACCGTAAAGCACGGGGGTGGCAGCATCATGCTGTGGGGGTGCTTTGCTGCAGGAGGGACTGGTGCACTTCACAAAATAGATGGCATCATGAGGAAGGAAAATTATGTGGATATCTTGAAGCAACATCTCAAGACATCAGTCAGGAAGTTAAAGCTTGGTCACAAATGGGTCTTCCAAATGGACAATGACCCCAAGCATACTTCCAAAGTTGTGGCAAAATGGCTTAAGGACAACAAAGTCAAGGTATTGGAGTGGCCCTGACCTCAATCCTATAGAACATGTGTGGGCAGAACTGAAAAAGCTTGTGCAAGCAAGGAGGCCTACAGACCTGACTCAGTTACACCAGCTCTGTCAGGAGGAATGGGCCAAAATTCACCCAACTTATTGTGGGAAGCTTGTGGAAGGCTACCCGAAACATTTGACCCAAGTTAAACAATTTAAATGCAATGCTACCAAATACTAATTGAGTGTATGTAAACTTCTGACACACTGGGAATGTGATGAAAGAAAGAAAAGCTGAAATAAATCATTCTCTCTACTATTATTCTGACATTTCACATTCTTAAAATAAAGTGGTGATCCTAACTGACCTAAAACAGGGAATTTTTACTAGGATTAAATGTCAGGAATTGTGAAAAACTGAGTTTAAATGTATTTGGCTAAGGTGTATGTAAACTTCAGACTTCAACTGTATAATCAAATACCAATAGCTTCTATTAGAGAATCAGAGCCTCAGTTTAAAGATGGACAGGGGTGGTACAAAGTAGTTCCCCTTGACATTGATACCACCAACATCAAATTCAAGTACTGGACTGTTAAAACCTACGGACCATTACATCATTGAGGGGTATAACAAGCTCATTGAGTTGTCTCCCTCTGCATATATCACCCATTTCATTCCCTTGTTGCCTCTCAAAACTGACATGAAGAAGCCCTCTCAAATAGAACAATATTTTGTATATTCAACTATTCTGTAGCAAGGGCAACTGCCACAAATGCTTATAATCAACTTTTTCATTATAGGCACTGGGAATGCATCCACAGCAGTTTTTTATTTGAATATCCATATAGCAGTGTAGGGAACTAAAATGGATGCTGGGATGACATGCTGTTTGACATGGTGTTGCTAACTGCTGTAGTGAGCCCAGGGTGACTACGCACACTGAGGGGTTCCACCCAGGGAATGATGACAAGGATGACGTGACGCTCTCTGCAGAGCCATGCAAACTGTCTGGGTGGGTGGAGCCACTGTATGAGCCATGAAAGGAGTGTTTAGGCACATCCAAACATGGCACTGGAGCTGGACAGAAAAGAACAGCTAAATAAATAGATATTGTCTCCTCTCTGTTTGTTGCTCCTGCTGAACAGCCTCTCATCATCCTCTCCCAGGTATACCTCCACCCTGTTATGCCCAACCCAGGAGTGTCCAGCCTGTGCAGTGTTCAAGCAGCAGGGACACGTTGTAATCGAATAAAGAGAGACATTTCCTCTGGGACTCTTTCCAGGTATATCGCCCACATCGTTGTAGACTACTGTAAGCTGAATACATTTGACCAAGGTCCTGTTGGTGGTATTTTATAACCTCACGCCCGTACATCATCACTGAGGGATGACTTGGCCGCTGCACCTCTGTCCTCGTGCCCAGAAAACCAGCATGAATAATGGATGGGTGTTTCGATCGGTCCAGGCCACCCCTGGACGCTCCGACCAGAACAGCCAGTAACTGATGGATGTTCCGACCAGCCCAGGCCACCCCTGGACGCTCAGACCAGAGCAGAATTAGATGAAGTGAAATGGTATTAGTTTAACCTCTGGCCTTTTAGAGCGGCACCTCACCCGCTCCAAAGGGAACCAATTTAAACATATTTACTTCATTTCACACATTCAGGAGCAACCTACAGTGTATTCATAGGATCTTTAGTTCTGGACCATTGTTTCCTAATTTAGTTCAATATTTAGTCTCTAGAGGGACATATATTTCCATTACAGTTAGTCTGTTACAAACAAATGTTGAGATATTTGTATTCCATGTTGTTTGCTACCCCCTCACTAACAAGCTTTCTGGTATTGAGGAAATTATAGAAAGCAAAAAAGAGACTCACAAGAACGTTAATGTGGTCTCTCGCTTGATCTGTACACTGGAAATGAGTATGGCCTACACACCTGTATTGATAGTAATACCTATCAAAGTGTCTATGGGTTATGTTCTCCCTGTGGAACAGAAACATACTGCCCAATCAAATAGACTTGACTAGATACACATCCTCCTCAGTGTGTAAGTGTTTCACCATGGTGGACAGAATGGTACCAGTATAGGTGTTTGTTGGCTGGACCCTGTGGGGATCACTTCAAACAGACCAGACGTGTGCCAGCAGTGAGTGGGCTGCACTGACACGGCCCAGCATGCAATGCTTTGCACACATGACACTGAGGCAAGCCAAGGTTTTGCTAGCAAAACCACAAGTGGGAGTATGGTGCGAAAATATGGCTCAACCAGAAACTTGATACATTGGTACTGTTTGAGGTATATTTACATATACTGTAGGACTACCCAGGTAGTGATAAAACAGAGATGAAGGGCGATGCGATTACTGCAGTTACCTATAAAGGATATTGATGGTTTTCCCCATAACTAGTTATGGCCATGCGTCTTATCTCCTCACCATGTAAATCTGAAGCCAATTGTTATTGATTTGGACCATAACACTTCAAATCATGTACGTGGAAATTCCCAGCAACTTAATTCACATTTGACTGTGTGTTTATTAATAGTAAGAAAACTCTTCTGGACATCAGCAGGCAATTACTGGCATTTCCCACTGTATTTCAGTTGGGTTTATCAGGCATGAGTCACAATGCACTGGAGCTGCTGTTTAGCTGAGCATGTTTCGCTACACTTCTGATGATTATAGAAAGGCTACTCATGACTCCAAGCCACCCCTCTCTCTCTCTCTCTCTCTCTGCAGTATTGTATTGTAACTTGGTGTTGATGATGTTTTCCATGAAATGTTCTATTATGTTACCTCTCAGTCAGTCTCAATGTCTGCGTTTACACAGGCAGCCCAATTCTGATATTTTTTATATTTTTTATTATGTTCTGCTAATTTCATTCAATCCTTTCGGAAGCTCTAGCTAATCTCCTGAGTGGCGCAGTGGTCTAAGGCGCCGCATCGCAGTGCTAACTGTGCCACTAGAGATCCTGGTTCGAATCCAGGCTCTGTCGCAGCCGGCCGCGACCGGGAGATTCATGGGCGACGCACAATTGGCCCAGGGTAGGGGAGGGAATGGCCGGCAGGGATGTAGCTCAGTTGATAGAGCATGGCGTTTGCAACGCCAGGGTTGTGGGTTCGATTCCCATGGGGGGCCAGTATTACAAAAAAAATACAAAAATATGTATTCACTAACTGTAAGTCGCTCTGGATAAGAGCGTCTGCTAAATGACTAAAATGTAAATGTAAATGTTAATGTGCTGTAACACAGCACATTAATCCACAGCTGGAGAGGACACTTCCTTTTGCCTTGTTGAAGGCGGAATTTTGAACCAATGTAAGAATAAGTGGCTTTTCAATTGCACATTAGTGTTATATTGGGCTCTGAAAAAGATCTGATGTGAAAAGACCAAATATTGAAAAAACAAATATCAGAATTGGGCTGCCTGTGTAAACACAGCCAATGAGAGTTGATAGAGGCTTCGTCATCGGTGGTGACCTGATCTGTTTAGGGTTGTAACTAAGGACACTTCTTATCTTATTACTAATAAAGGCATCTATCATCTGAAGTGTCATCATCGGTAAAGACCTGTTCTATAACGTGCAGATGGTACTGTTTGCACAGTATTCTCACCAAGGATTTATGCTTGTGAAGCCACAGCGTATAGGTCTAGTATATAATCAATGAGACAAACATGTCCTTTTATGAAGGCGGTCTGCTGCTAAATGTGATTTAGAGTGATGACAGTGGAGCACACACCTACACGGGGGAGTTATTACAGACCTGCAGTTGGATGAGGTGGCAAAGGGCCAACATGGAGGTGTTGGGGAGAGAGAAAGAGAGAGAGATAGTGTGTGTGTGTGATTAGAAGTGGAGGTACATGCATCCCTAGAGAGATTACACAACGCTAAAGCCCTACTGTTTGTACCCTGTCACCAAAACCCTGTAGATCAAAACATCCATGAAGAGCCAATCTCATTCACTCTTCTGTCCTCAAATAATACTTTACTGTAAACTCCTTCCGGAGCATTATGGATAATCTTCCTGATTAGCTAATTCACATAATCACTCGCCAGACGACTGTATTGGACAGCCAAACAATACTATATTGTTGAGGTAATGTTTTGAGAGGCAAACTATGCTGTCATGGAAATAAATGGAGTTGTCCAACCACATAGATGTTATCAAACCACAGTTTAGTCAGGAGGATATGAGTGGGTTGAATGGGAGAGTAGAGACCTCCTGTCTACACAGTGCACTATCTGTCTGTTTGGTGTTTTTAGTCCTACTGTCCTCCATCATCTTACTCCATCCCCGGCAACCCTGTCTCCTGCTAAACGTTTATAAAGCCTCAGCTGAATAAAATGCCACTCCTTTATCACTTGCATTTCTCTCTTTGGTGGATATATACCCCACGTTGTCAAATGGAGATCTGTTTAAAGTGGATTTAAATTACCGATTTATATGCACATTCACCTAGCTTATCCAAGTGTAGCCGAAGGCTTTATTTAAGTCTTTCTATGCAGCAAAATTGCGGATCTTTGGGGTTTTCCGTGGAAGGGTTTTCTTGCTGGTAGGAGATATGACAGCAGTTAGCTTTTACTGACAGACTCCCCAAGTGACTCATGCCATTTTCTAATGGGATCTTGACTCTTGTCCTTGGCAGAGTGACTGACAATCTGTGCTCTAGTGAACTGTAAACAGAGGAGTCAGAGAGAGTCGACTGAAACGGAAACATCATATTCCCTCCTTACTCCACTGTTTAAACAGAGGGAGACACTGTGCACAAAGATCGATACAGATTCCGGTACGAATTTATACACCGAAAGGTATGTAGGGTCTCATGTGCTGTGATTAAACAAACAAGGCTTTTGGACAGCCAGACAGACAACTGTACTGTGCAAACAAGCCTTCTATTGAGTTATAGGGCCTACTCCACTGTATCTGTTTTCATTGACTTGTGACTTTTATTGATTGTCTCACACCTTATTCCACATTACATAAAGTTGGGCCAATGTCTCTAGTATTCTCTTTCAACATACATTTGAATCCAGTTTTTCCACTCTCATAAACTTTCTTGGCTGAGAGAGATGGAATAATAGCCTTGGTAGCATTAGCACTAAGCTAAGTCTGAAACATGCTAGAGTTGTTTTTAGCCACGGTGACGTACCCTTCTGGCATGGAACTGTCTGAACTTTTTGTTGTCTTTAATCTCAGCTCATATACATTCTTCCATTACTATTATCACAATGGTTTTAGGGTGGAAATTGGCAGTGTTGTATCACATTTAGCAAATGGTTGCTCCTGTTAGCATTAGCAATGATTTAATTGGAAATTTCCCCACACAATTTCAGCTGTTGACAGTTGCCTAGCCCAGTGCTCAAGTCTAAATTCACTAGCTGTATTTTAGCTGTGGTAGAGCCTGTTAAGATAAGTACAGTAGCTTCAGCCAGAGCAAAAGGCTGTTCCGCTTTAGTGCACTGCCTCAGTTTAACGTGCTAGCTAGCGTTATCTTAGCTTCAGGGCAGGTTATTTCCTGTTTCTCTCTGCTCTCTTTTGTTGTTAGCAAGCTGCTGCTCTGTTCCAGTATTGTGTGTGGTGTAGAGAGGAGCTCCACTGACCCCCTGGCATCCTCTTAGCTCACTAGAAGGAAATAGGTTTACATAATTAAGTCTTTCATCACTGGCAAACGACAGCTAGGGTTTTGGTCCGGCTCCTCTCGGACACTTAATTTATTATCAATTTACACTTCATTAAAGATGCCAGGCCCAATAGGAGATGTGCTTGACTTTGGAATAACTCATTACGTTATTATCTTATCAACTTTCTTGCTGTTTATCACATACAGTGGGGAGAACAAGTATTTGATACACTGCCGATTTTGCAGGTTTTCCTACTTACAAAGCATGTAGAGGTCTGTAATTTTTATCATAGGTACACTTCAACTGTGAAAGACGGAATCTAAAACAAAAATCCAGAAAATCACATTGTATGATTTTTAAGTAATTCATTTGCATTTTATTGCATGACATAAGTATTTGATATATCAGAAAAGCATAACTTAATATTTGGTACAGAAACCTTTGTTTGCAATTACAGAGATCATATGTTTCCTGTAGGTCTTGACCAGGTTTGCACACACTGCAGCAGGGATTTTGGCCCACTCCTCCATACAGACCTTCTCCAGATCCTTCAGGTTTCGGGGCTGTCGCTGGGTAATACGGACTTTCAGCTCCCTCCAAAGATTTTCTATTGGGTTCAGGTCTGGAGACTGGCTAGGCCACTCCAGGACCTTGAGATGCTTCTTACGGAGCCACTCCTTATTTGCCCTGGCTGTGTGTTTCGGGTCATTGTCATGCTGGAAGACCCAGCCACGACCCATCTTCAATGCTCTTATTGAGGGAAGGAGGTTGTTGGCCAAGATCTCGCGATACATGGCCCCATCCATCCTCCCCTCAATACGGTGCAGTCGTCCTGTCCCCTTTGCAGAAAAGCATCCCCAGAGAATGATGTTTCCACCTCCATGCTTCACGGTTGGGATGGTGTTCTTGGGGTTGTACTCATCCTTCTTCTTCCTCCAAACACGGCGAGTGGAGTTTAGACCAAAAAGCTCTATTTTTGTCTCATCAGACCACATGACCTTCTCCCATTCCTCCTCTGGTTCATCCAGATGGTCATTGGCAAACTTCAGACCGGCCTGGACATGCGCTGGCTTGAGCAGGGGGACCTTGCGTGCGCTGCAGGACTTTAATCCATGACGGCGTAGTGTGTTACTAATTGTTTTCTTTGAGACTGTGGTCCCAGCTCTCTTCAGGTCATTGACCAGGTCCTGCCATGTAGTTCTGGGCTGATCCCTCACCTTCCTCATGATCATTGATGCCCCACGAGGTCAGATCTTGCATGGAGCCCCAGACCGAGGGTGATTGACCGTCATCTTGAACTTCTTCAATTTTCTAATAATTGCGCTACAGTTGTTGCCTTCTCACCAAGCTGCTTGCCTATTGTCCTGTAGCCCATCCCAGCCTTGTGCAGGTCTACAATGTTATCCCTGATGTCCTTACACAGCTCTCTGGTCTTGGCCATTGTGGAGAGGTTGGAGTCTGTTTGATTGAGTGTGTGGACAGGTGTCTTTTATACAGGTAACGAGTTCAAACAGGTGCAGTTAATGAGTGGAGAACAGGAGGGCTTCTTAAAGAAAAACTAACAGGTCCGTGAGAGCCGGAATTCTTACTGGTTGGTAGGTAATCAAATACTTATGTCATGCAATAAAATGCAAATTAATTACTTACAAATCATACAATGTGATTTTCTGGATTTTTGTTTTAGATTCCGTCTCTCACAGTTGAAGTGTACCTATGATAAAAATTACAGACCTCTACATGCTTTGTAAGTAGGAAAACCTGCAAAATCGGCAGTGTATCAAATACTTGTTCTCCCCACTGTATATTAAGCCTTTTGTTGTTGCATATTTCCAAAAGGATTTGCTCTCTTGTTGTGGTCAAATGTCCACATCATGACTCACAGATAAGTTGAGGGAAATAAAATGTTCTCAGGTAGATCTTTTTGTGCTAACAGCCGCATACTTGCAGCAGCATAACTCTCAAGTAGAGAATGTTTTATTATTCCAGGCTAAAGAGCCTATCTGTACCTACTCATATCTATCAGTAGTGGGGATGGTGAAAGGGTAATCTGATGGTGATGGCTAGCTCATTGCATTTAGATGGAGTAGTGAGTGGCTCCTGGTATGAAGGTTGTGACCATGGAGACAAAGGATGGCCAGCCAAACGGCTGGTGCCTCCAAAAAGGATAGAAGATTGATTGAGGCGCTGTGCAAAGATCGAGATTTCTAGACCAAGAGCAGAGGTGGGTGGTTTTATGTGCCCTGAAGATCTTGGATTGCTAAGAGATGATACGATATGCTTTTGGTTTTGGAGCAGCTATTTTACAGAATAACCTAGCTCAGTGGGCCATTAAAGTAAGGTACACCAGGGTCTCTAGAATGGGGTAGGTGAATAATAGCCCTCTAAAACTATTAAAGATTAGGAGCAGAGGTTAGACCTTTAGGGAGTGAGGAGTAACTATATTTCAGTAGGTGAAGAGGGGGAGGATTAATACACATTTTACTCTTCTGTTTTAGTGTCACGTTTTCTTATCCAAACTCCTCTGGAAAACAATAACTAAATATGTCCTATGGGAGGGCCTCGTTCATCTTCTCTAACTACACGTGAAATATGTCCCCTAGTTGCTAGATGTCTTACAAAAGCAGACAGTTCCCAACAGAGTCATTCTGTGTAAGGATCCTTGTAAACTATGGCCCATTAACCACTAATAATGTTAAGGCAGGAAACTCCTGCACCAATACAGGCAGGCACAAGGGACAAAAGGGTTTTTGCATGGCGACATATTCTGATACATTATCTGTCTGTTTCAAATTATATAATTTTCTCTTCTTTGAATGGAATTAATATCAACATGGATTCATTGGATTCCCTCTCAGCCCACTTTTCCAATCTCATTTCCAATGAATATACTGTTCTCAAATTATTCAATGATTCAATGTATTCAATGTTGTTTTCTTAGATAGGCTGCTGGCATACAAATCAGCATATATAACTATTCTTGAGCTTCCACCTCTTTATGCACTAACTCCATGTGTAATGCAACCACAAGGTTGTTTCCTTCCTGGGAACCCTGCTTGTTACTGCAAGCCTCATGTTTTATGCATACTGTATGTCTGCTCTTGTTCACCTTCATCATTTATTTCCATTTCATATTTACCTCCTTATGTTTTTCAAGCATTTCAGCCTTTTGGCTTTACTATAATTCATATTCCCACCTGCACGACAAGCACTGTACAGTAGGAGGGGAAGATTGTCTCTCTTGTGCTTTCTCTTCCATGAAAGATGCTTGTGGTTTAAAATGCAATGGCTTCAGGATTCTCAAGCCATACAGATGTAGGATATTAATTTGAGCCAGTTTGCTACAGTAGGAAAATAATCCTACAGCAACAGGAAATGTGAAATATTATGTGGATTATAGTTAATTGACATTTTTGTGGGGGTTGATACATTTCTTGTTAGGGCAAATCAAGTCTGAAATTTAAAAGTGGAAATTACAAACTTTAGCCTTTTTAAAACTCAAATACACTACACATTTGCATTTCCTGCTGTGCAGTTCTCCGCAACAAAAGAGTGATCAGATTAAGATCGTACATCTGTAGCTCGCAGATAGGTTCTGATTTCAAGGGCTATTAGGGGCCATCTCACTCACTTCCATTTATATGGAAATCAGGCTTCTATGTACCACTCTGGTGGCACCTAATGCACACTTTACCGTGTGAAGTGGATGAAGCAAATCCACATACAATATGCTGGCCTATATTAGCCCAGCAGCGAACAAGGAGAGGACACGATATGTAGAGAATATTAACATGCGATTCAATGCAATCTAATTCCTTTACATTGACATGCAACCATGTTTCAGTGTCACAGTATCTGCTACTTCAGTGTATGTTTGGAGGAACTGGTCATACATACGACACAAAGCTGGGATAATATGTCATATTCATATGAATTTCATAATTTCCATCCATTTCCATCCATTGTATTCATCCATTGTATTCATATTATTCTCAACGCATAGACATCACCAAAGTGACCTTTATATGTGTGGCACATTACTTCTCCTTACCTTGGTAGAAAATACAGAGGTCAGAGATGACTGATATAGCTGCTGTTGTTTCCGGGGTTCATTTTCAGTCTAAGTGAGTCATTCTTGGAAACCCAGTCTTCCCAGCAGACCTTTGGGTTCAGTGATCTCTGCCAGTCTGTTGTCTAAGCAGACAGACCCCCTGAGGGGATGTTTTAAAAGCTCACCAGCCCTCCATCCTCTCCTCCTCTTCTCTTCTCCTCTCCTCTCCTCTCCTCTCCTCTCCTCTCCTCTCCTCTCCTCTCCTCTCCTCTCCTCTCCTCTCCTCTCCTCTCCTCTCCTCTCCTCTCCTCTCCTCTCCTCTCCTCTCCTCTCCTCTCCTCCAGTTTCTATCCCATCTGATCTCATGCTACTTAGCCTGGAACAGGACACTCCTAACATAGTACAGAAAGTAGTCTGTTTGGTAAGGCTGTAATAGTAGCCTGTTACGCAGTTGACTTGGTAATTACGTATGTGCCTTTTAGGTACCAGGTACTGAATCACAGCACCAGAGAGTACACCTTGTCCAACAGGTACTAGCTGAAATAGGACTGTAAAATAAAGTGTTAACAGATAAGGGGGGGGGGGGGGCTGTTACTCTATTTCTGAGTATGTGCATGGTCATTGGGTTCAGCTATGGTCTATGGATCCTCCCTGAGGCCTGTTCTCTTCTCCTGCTGTGTCTCCTCCTCTTCAAAGGGCCAGAGAATCCAATAGCATTAGGCAGCCACAGTGGGCACCAACACCACTCTATCAAGGGATCGGCTTCTGCACACCACCATTTTGGATTGGTGTTATTCTCAAACTAACAGCATACAGTCACATTGCTGAGATAATCAAATTAGTATTCACTAAAGAAACATCATATTATAATGTTGTGTAGTAGGCTAGGCTATATATTGTGCAAGGATTTCAATGAAAAGTGTGCACACCTTCTCTCTAAAGATACTGTATGTTAATCTGGCAATACAACTGCATCTGTATTGCTGTATTCCTCTGTGAGACAAATTAGACGGGGCTGTGTGTGTTATGGTGACAGAGGTCCAGGGAAAAGAGCAGGCCACTCGGCTGCCAGATTTAGACTAGCCTATTTTCTGTCGGCCTTGTTCTCCGGGTCAAGGTTTAACCTGCCTGCTATCTCTGGAGACTCTAGCAGGAGCAGAGAGACTCTGGGAGGTCAAACAGCACAGCCCAGGCAGGTTAGCGTTGCCGATAGGGCCACGAGGAGAGGAATACACAACAGAGAGAAGCTGAGAACCAATTATCCTTACCCACAAATAACAGAGAGATAGAGACAGAGCCAGGGGAGGGAGCGAGAGAAACAGAGATAGGGAAGTAGGTACAGAGAATGAGCGAGAGGAGAGGGGCAGAATGACAAGAGGGAAAGAGATGAATGATGGAGAAAGGAGAGAGGAGGAAGACAGGGAAGAAGAGGGGTAATAGAGAAAGAGAGAGGCTGAGACGAGTGAAGAACAATGGAAAAGAAAAGGGAAGGAAATGTGGAGGAAAGGGGCCAAACTCACTAGACACTCACTAGACACTCACTAGACACACACTAGACACTCACTAGACACACACTAGACACTCACTAGACACTCACTAGACACTCACTAGACACTCACTAGACACACACTAGACACTCACTAGATACTCACTAGACACACACTAGACACACACTATACACTCACTAGACACTCACTAGACACTCACTAGACACACACTAGACACTCACTGGACACTCTCTATACACCCACTAGACACACACTAGACACTCACTAGACACTCACTAGACACATACTAGACACTAACTAGACACACACACTAGACACTCACTAGACACACACTAGATACTCACTAGACACACACTAGACACTCATAGACACTCACAAGACACTCACTGGACACTCACTAGACACTCACTAGACACTCACTAGACACACACTAGACAAACACTAGACACACACTAGACACTAACTAGACACTCACTAGACACTCACTAGAAACACACTAGACACTCACTACACACTCACTAGACACTCATTAGACACACACTAGACACTCACTAGACACACACTAGACACTAACTAGACACACATTAGACACACACTAGACACTCACTAGACACACACTAGACACTCACTAGACACTCACTAGACACTCACTAGATACACTCTAGACACTCACTAGACACACACTAGACACTCACTAGACACACACTAGATACACACTAGACACTCACTAGACACTCACCAGAAACTTACTAGACACTCACTAGACACACACTAGACACTCACTAGACACTCACTAGACACACACTAGACACTCACTAGACACACACTAGACACTCACTAGACACTCACTAGACACTCACTAGACACTCACTAGACACTCTCTAGACACACACTAGACACTCACTAGACACTCACTAGACACATACTAGACACTCGCTAGACACCCACTAACACTCGCTAGACACACGCTAGACACTCACTAGACACACACTAGACACTCACTAGACACACACTAGATACTCACTAGACACACACTAGACACTCACTAGACACTCACAAGACACTCACTGTACACTCACTGGACACTCACTGGACACTCACTAGACACTCACTAGACACACACTAGACAAACACTAGACACACACTAGACACTCACTAGACACACACTAGACACTAACTAGACACTCACTAGACACTCACTAGAAACACACTAGACACTCACTACACACTCACTAGACACTCATTAGACACACACTAGACACTCACTAGACACACACTAGACACTAACTAGACACACATTAGACACACACTAGACACTCACTAGACACACACTAGACACTCACTAGACACTCACTAGACACTCACTAGATACACTCTAGACACTCACTAGACACACACTAGACACTCACTAGACACACACTAGATACACACTAGACACTCACTAGACACTCACCAGAAACTTACTAGACACTCACTAGACACACACTAGACACTCACTAGACACACACTAGACACACACTAGACACACACTAGACGCTCACTAGACGCTCACTAGACGCTCGCTAGACACTCACTAGACGCTCGCTAGACACTCACTAGACGCTCACTAGACACACACTAGATGTAGGCCTATATCATGTATGCCTATATCACTCCATTCTCCAGATTGTCAGACAGGAAATAATAATGTCTCTTTATATACTTCCTGGGAACAAATGTAATTGCAGTGCTCCTAACTGGGCCGTCAGTATGTTCCCTTGAAGGTTTAATTCATGCCGAGAGCCATTGGAAATGCCATGCTGTGACCTGTGGATGGGCTTGGAGAGAGCTATGAGATAACTGGTGCTCAATCAATGCAGGTCACTGAGTTAGAACAAGAGCTCTTCTGTCGTTTTCTACTTCGAGCTGTCATGTCCACTTATTAAGGACATTACATTGGGTCAGATAAGGTGGGCTGACTGGGCTCAGCCATAGGAATAAGGCCATTTGTTGGGAATCATGAATACAGGTATTGAGAACCTCCATGCGGTTACTGACTTCACTTGAGTTTGGCTTTCTGTGGCATGTACAGCACATGAGGCTGCTAAGAAAAGGACGACTCATAATAATGGCTGGAATGGAGTGAATGGAATGTTATCAAACACGTTTTTGATGTGTTCGATACCATTCCATTTATTCTGTTCCAGCCATTATTATGAGCCCGTCCTCCCCAATTAAGGCGCCCTCGGCCACCTGTGATGTACAGATGCAGGCGTATACTCTTATGAAAATTGAAACAGTATGGAAACACCACTGTTTGTATTTCTTGATTGAATGTTGATGGATTGAGAATGAGTGAGAACTGTGATGGACAGTTGATGCTGCGTAGTTCCTTTGCACTGTTGGAGGTCATTCTAACACAATCCTCTCTTTCATTCCAGGTCTCTATTTGGACGAAAATATTCTGGCTGTAGCTGATAAAGGAGCTGTATTCCAGAAACATAGAGATCCCCAGTGCACACCCATGCTCTTGGGCCACTCCTGATATCTCCCACTCCTAGCAGCAACCAACCTCACCTCCAGAGCCAAGATGGACGACGGCTACGGACGAGACGGACGGCAGGACTTCATCCGCGGCGCCAAAGACATCGCCAAGGTAGTGAAGAAGCAGGCGGGCAAGAAGGTGGGCCGCAGCGTGGACAAAATGGCCGATGAGTACACCAAGCGCTCGTACAAGCGCTTCGAGGAAGAGGACGACGATGACGATTACCCCGTGCAGCAGAGCCAAGATGGCGACGGCTACTACCGCAACGACAGTCGCGCCAACGACGACGAGGGCGGCCACAGCGACTCCACGGAAGGTCACGACGAAGACGATGAGATCTACGAGGGCGAGTACCAGGGGATCCCCCGGGCAGAGTCCGGCAAAACGGGTCCGGTGGACGGGATGGCCCCCCAAGGTCAGATCAGGGACCTGGCCCAGTTCGAGGCGGAGAGGAGGAAGGATCAGGAGGAGCTGGCCCAGCAGTACGAGACCATCCTGCAGGAGTGTGGCCATGGGAAGTTCCAGTGGACGCTGTACTTTGTGCTGGGGCTGGCGCTGATGGCGGACGGTGTGGAGATCTTTGTGGTGGGCTTTGTGCTGCCCAGTGCAGAGAAGGACATGTGTCTGTCAGAGGAAAGCAAGGGCATGTTGGGTAAGATGGTTCTAATGGCCTGCCTGCTATCTATTATTCTATTGTATTACTCTCTCTCTATTCCTGTTCCCTTATTCCTCTTTCCCTCCCTGTTTATTCGCTCTTTAGCCCTCTCAATCTCTTTTATCTTTTTTCCCTGTATCTCTCTGTATCAGTTTTAGTATTTCTCTGTCTGTCTGTATCTCTTTATTCCCTACAAAACCAAGCTTGAGTTCAAAGAGGTAGCCTATTCAAGGGATACTTTGGGATTTTGGCAATGAGGCATGCATGCTAGTAGATACCCATAGACTTCCAGTCATTGCGCTAACGCTAGTTAGCAATGGCTCGAGAAACTACCTCTAACTTCCTTCATACTGGACACAGAGACATAAAAATGGTATCCACAAGTTCATCTGACTCTGGGGAAGTAGATAAATGGCCTCATTGCCAACATCCCGAAGTATCCCTTTAAAATTAAATTTTCCCCATGCCTCATTTCCCCCATACTCTTATTATTTTAACACACTTTATATGGAGTTACAGTAGCTAAAGGCCTTTAGGATTCACTGCCCACGTAACTACTGAACGCTCCATTGAATTCTCAACCCATCTCTGAAATCCAAGCCAAATCCTATACATGCTTTGGTTCAGTTGTTTTATAGCAGAATATACTGTACACTGGAGACCATAGCATAGGCCCATTAAGAGAATGGTGTGTGCAGTGCGAAGTTACTCATGTGACCATTTCCTTTCCTGGGGGCCAATGTCCAGTCAGATTCCATGCCTAACACGCCATCTGTCTTTGGCCATTCAGCAAGGACACAATGAACGAGGGCTATGGTCCTAACACATTCAAGTCATTCTCCATTGTATTGGCATGATGCTGTGTTGTGCATGTTTTTTATCGATTCATTTTGTTTGTCTTGTTGCTTTTTGTTTGATGTGGGGAGTGAGGTCAGTGTATTGAATGGCGTGTTAAAAGGGGTATCATGTTTTGATAGCATAGCAGGATTGAGAATGGATTCAAACAACCTCTCTCCATCACCATTACATTCTCCTCTCTTGTTGTTCTGCCAAAAGTCATACTGATCCATATTGATTATTTTGTCAATGGCAGTTTTCACTCATATTTAGATTCATTCATGCACAAGTGTCTGATTATAATTTATATACTCCACATAACACTGACATTGAGATGACACGTGGCATCCATTCATGCATGTGTGGGTTGTTTTCTAGTCTACATATGGTATGTGTGTACGCTTTCGAATGTAATGGATGTGTAGGTATGGACTCCCAGCAGTGACACTCCCCGACATGTGCTCTGGGAGGCATGTATGCGTGTGTGTGTGTTTGTGTCTGTGTGTACTGTATGTGTGAACTGTATGTATGTGGTCTCTGGCTGATGACTGGCTTGCATATGTATATATGTATATCTCTCTCTCTCTCTCTCTCTCTCTCTCTCTCTCTCTCTCTCTCTGTCCCTCACTGGGTCTCTGTACGTGCTGTGTTGGGGGAGCCAGTATGGAGACAAGGCCCTTGGTATCTCCCCTGTTACACGACATGCCTGACTCATGCTGGAGTGCTTCTCTCATGTATGCCGCTGTGCCGCCCATGGGTCCTAGTGTCTTTCCTGTTCCCTCCTCCCTGCCTGCCATTGTATTAGTAGACAGAATAGACTGCTGTTAGTGTTGTCAGGGAGCCAGTCTCTTTAACCTGACGCACTCTGGCGGAACCACACAGTGTGTGTGTGTGTGTGTGTGTGTGTGTGTGTGTGTGTGGACGTGTTTAACTATTCTTGTGGGGAACAGAAGTCCCCACAAGAATAGTAAACAAACAAAAAATGGACCAACTGGGGACATTTTGTTAGTCCCACGAGGTCAAATGCTATTTCTATGGGGTTAGGGTAAGGGTAAGAGTATGGGTTAGAGTTAGGGTTAGGTTTAGGGTTAGGAGTTAGGGAAAATAGGATTTTGAATGAGACTGAATTGTGTGCCCCCACAAGGTTAGCTGTACAAGACTGTGTGTGTGTGTGTGTGTGTCTGTCTGTCAGACAGATTTAACACAGTTGAGCAGATACCCCATGCACCACACACACTTAATTTCTACTGACAAGCAATATCAAGACTCCATTTTCTAAAATGATACCATTGTGTCTTGTTCAATGGTTAGACAGTGTGGTTGTATTAAAACCGCGAGTCATGGTGCCTTTTCTCTCTGCCGTGGTCATGTTTTCAAGGTGGATGTCAATTTAGCCATAACCTTGGGAAAATGCACATTTCCCCCTTTGGTCTTTTCATTGTGTGCTTGTCTCTTGTTTTCAGATAGTTCAGCTGGTAGCCCTGAGGGTAAAGAGAACCTTTCTCTCCCGGTGTCTCCTTGGCCTTTAGATAAACTGCTTAGCATATCAACGGAAGGGTGGGAGAGATGAAAGGAGGGAGAGAGGGATGATTTAAAAAAGGTCTGGACCGTGACAGCAGAGCAGAGCTGTGTCTGTTTTACTCAGCAAAGCAAGAAGGAACATGGTTAGCATTTAAGGGTCTGTGAAGGCAGTGTGTTAGCATTTTAGCAATGAAGGATGTAGGGCTTTTTAGCAAGGGTAGAGTCATGCTAGCATTTAGCGATGCATGATGGATTAGAAAACGATCTTTGCATTTATTGATATTTTGTGAGGGAACAGAATGTTCAGTGTTTTTAGCAAAGGGGCAACATCAGCATTTAAATAATGTACAGCAAAGTAGGAAGCTTTTTAGCTTTGGCAAAGAAACAGTAACACCATTATAGATTTACTGCTTTTTTACATGAGGGGACAGAATTTGTGATGGGAGAGCAGTAGCATTTTGACTGTAATGGTGATGATTAACTAAATCAACTCGCCACAATGCTGTCTACTCTATGAAGGATCATCTGCCCCTGGCTCACTCAAAAAAAGCCCTGTGCGCTCTTACAGAAAGGGGAAAATGGCTATTAATAGCACCCCCTAACCCCCCTCCCTCCCTCACAAACACACACACACACACACACACATACACACATACAAACACACTCCTCCATAGCCCTGGAGCCTCAGTGAGCTCTGTCACCACGCTGCAGCTCACAGACTGTGGCCTCCCTCCTCCTCCTCCTCTCATCACTCTCTCGCTCTTCTCCTCCTCTCACCTCCCCCACATCCTCTTTTCTCTTTGGAATCATGTGGAGCTCAGCTGTCTGGAAGGCTCCTCCTACCTCTCTCTCACGCTCTCTCTCTATCTCTCTCTCTCTCTCTCTCTCTCTCTCTCTCTCTCTCTCTCTCTCTCTCGCGCGCTCTCTCTCTAACTGCCTCCCATGGGAGTCTCCCCTACTGTTGCCATAGGCCTCTTGGGATTCAACTTTGGTTAGCAACAGCACTCAGTGTTGGCAGAATGTAAACAGACAAACATTGGATGCAAGCTGGCACTACAGAATTAATACTGTAATAAATTCACTCAATTATGCATGAATGAAAAATAAACATTATCAATGTTTATGAGTGCTACAGTAGGCTACTGTATCTTTCATCATGGGATCCGTAGCCAATATGCCCATTTTTGTAAAATGCCTAATATGAAATATGGAAGGGGTATCATGCCAGAATTCACAAGCCATCTGTGAATACCTCCTGAACTATAGCTTATTTTTTGTGAGTGTGGATATTTTATACAGTTGCCATCGGCAACCATTATTTACAAATTTAGTCAGATCTTCTATTTCAGACCTTATGTTGGTGTATGTTATATTCTCCCGCTGTATTAGTAATAAAAGGCCTGTAGATGTATTTTTCAGGCCGTGTCAGACTGACTCAGTTCATCAGGAACAATCTCTCACAACATTAAAAGATAAAGCATTTATCACACCCTATTTGATTTCCTCTGTGGCTGGGCTATTGCATTCTCGGCCAGTCCCTGGGATGTGCTGCAGACTGTGGCTGCGATAGCCATGGTGGCTAACTTGATGACAGAAATACAGATATAGAGATTGAGCTGCGCCATTTGGGAAGCACAGAGAGCGATACAGTGAGTGCTAAAGGGGAGATTGAGGATCAGCACCACGGACAGCTCCCCCAGCAGAGTGAGTCCTATAGGCCAGGGAAGAGAGGGAGAGAGGCACTGCCACCCAGGCCACTGGCTGCCACTGCTACTGCATTGCGGTGATGGTTTTCGAGCTCAGTCATCATCACCAGCTCCCTCCTGCCGCTCAGGCCTATTGTTAAGGCGGGGGAGACACGACGGCGTTGACAGCTGCCTCTATACACCGTCGCTGCACACACAGAGATAGAGAGGTCTCGTACACACTCCTAGCAAGAGGAAGAAAGTCACCTTCAGACCCATCTAGGCATTGCACAAGACACACATGCGTACACACACACACACACACACACACACACATGCAAACACACACACACACACAGAAAATCACCTTCAGTGTAATTTCGGTACTGCAATAATTGCTCACACACACACACACACACACACACACACGCACACACACACACACACACTTCTCTGACCTCTGTGGTCTGCTCAGCTGAAGGGGAAGGTGGTGGGACACCCAACCTCACACAGATCTCTCTCACCAACAACACAGTGCTACTGTACTGTTAGCCTTGGTACCATGAAAGCACTATTTCAACGTTAGCCAACACTGACCATTCACCTGAGCTCCAACACTAATTAGCTTCCTAGTCTTAGTGATGGATTAGCACAGCTGATATTACAGATCCCTTGAAACCATTATGGGCGTGTTGCCTTATCTGTGTGAATGGGCCCATAGTGTGTTATTATATGCCTGGCCAACACTGGCTGTGCCACTCAGCAACATTAGGGCTGTGTTACTGTTCTATTGTGATTTGGTGCATTCATTGTGATAGCCATTGTGTGGTGAGCAACTGAGCATTCTAGCGCAAAATGGCTGCCATCCATCATCCTCATGCATTGTACAGCTACAGCGCTTTGAGACTTGCTATATACCTTAAATTCATTATGACTACAGAAATCATTTCTCAATGACATGGTAAGTCCAATAACCGTTGAAACATAATCAATCGCTTTTTATTCTCTTCATCCAAGTTAATTACATTAGAACCAATCAGCTTCAGTAACAAGTAGCCAAAAAGCTCTCCGCACCACACAGAGAGAGGAAATATTCAAACACAGACATCCCCACGCCAGACAGCCAGAGAGAACAGAACGCACTCCTATTTTAGTCAGAGCAATCACACCCACTATCTCGTGTCATTGGGTGCTTAGCAAGTGCCAACGCTACTGACAGGAAGTCAATGGGGTTGAGAGAGAAAGAGAGAGAGAGAGATAGATGGATATAGTGTGTGTGTGTGTGTGTGTGTGTGTGTGTGTGTGTGTGTGTGTGTGTGTTTGTGTGTGAGAGTGTGTGTGAGCCTAGCTGCTTTGGTCTCGCCAACAGGCTGGTGTGTCTGTGTGTGTGAGTCATCGTGTCGGTGGGTTTACACCACTGAGGCATAATAAGAACTTGAGACTGTATGTCTGTGGTATACACATTACTACAGACATACAGTAAGAGTGTTGGGCCAGTAACCGAAAAGGTCGCTGGTACGAATCCCCTAGACGACTAGGTGAAAAATCGGTCCAGGTGCCCTTGAGCAAGGCACTTAACCCTAATTGCTCCTGTAAGTCGCTCTGGATAAGAGCGTCTGCTAAATGACTAACATTTTTAAACAGGGAGATTCCTTTACGAGGCCTCCCTCACCATCGACTTACATCAGATTTTCTTATGCTGTATAGTAAACTGTAGGAGTGTGTGGATTTCTTTAAATATTGTTTTTATATATATTGGTCCAGACTATTATTAAGATTTGAACATGCCTAAGATCTGAGAAAGAGAACAAAAGCTGTTAAAATGACTCCAGTGAAATTGTTTATAGTGCATATACTCTAGATGTGTGTGAGAGAGAGTGTGGATTTATTTACATATTATTTGTATATTTATATATTGGTCTAGACAATCTATATACCAAAATCTGAGAAAGAGGAAAAATACTGTAAATTGACTCACTGTCCAGTCTCCTTTGACTTGCATTGGATTTGCTTATACTGCATATAATCTAGGGGTGTGTGTGTGTGTTTCTGTGTGTGTGTTTGTGTGTGTGTGTGTAAAAGAGAGTGTGTGTGGATGTCTTTAGATATTGTTTTCATATACAGTACCAGTCAAAAGTTTGGACACACCTACTAATTCAAAGGTTTTTCTTTATTTTTACTATTTTCTACTTTGTAGAATAATAGTGACCACATCAAACCTATGAAATAACACATATGGTATCATGTAGTAACCAAAAAAGTGCTAAACAAATCAAAATATGTTTTATATTTGAGATTCTTCTAAGTAGCCACCCCTTGCCTTGATGACAGCTTTGCACACTCTTGGCATTCTCTCAACCAGCTTCATGAGGAATGCTTTTCCAACAGTCTTGAAGGAGTTCCCACATATGTGCCACTAGAGATCCTGGTTCGAATCCAGGCTCTGTCGTAGCCGGCCGTGACCGGGAGACCCATGGGGCGGCGCGCAATTGGCCCAGCGTCGTCCAGGGTAGGGGAGGGAATGGCCGGCAGGGATGTAGCTCAGTTGATAGAGCATGGCGTTTGCAACGCCAGGGTTGTGGGTTCGATTCCCACAGGGGGTATGAAAAAATATATAATGTAAGTCGCTCTGGATAAGAGCGTCTGCTAAATGACGTAAAAATGTAAAAAAATGTAAATATGCTGAGCACTTGTTGGCTGCTTTTAATTCAATCTGCGGTCCAACTCTTCCCAAACCATCTCAATTGAGTTGAGGTCAGGTGATTGTGGAGGCCAGGTCATCTGATGCAGCACTCCATCACTCTCCTTCTTGGTCAAATAGCCCTTACACAGCCTGGAGGTGTGATAGGTCATTGTCCTGTTGAAAAACAAATGATCGTCCCACTAAGCGCAAACCAGATGGGATGGCGTATCGCTGCAGAATGCTGGTTTAGTGTGCCTTGCATTCTAAATCAATCACGACAGTGTCACCAGCAAAGCACCATCACACCTCCTCCTCCATGCTTCACGGTGGGAACCACACATGCGGAGATCATCCGTTCACCTACTCTGCGTCTCACAAAGACACAGCGGTTGGAACCAAAAATCTCAAATTTGGACTTATCAGACCAAAGGACAGATTTCCACCAGTCTAATGTGCATTGCTCATGTTTCTTGGCCCAAGCAAGTCTCTTCTTATTATTGGGGTCCTTTAGTAGTGGTTTCTTTGTAGCAATTCAACCATGAATGCCTGATTCATGCAGTCTCCTCTGAACAGTTAATGTTGAAATGTGTCTGTTGCTTGAACTCTGTGAAGCATTTATTTGGGCTGCAATCTGAGGTGCAGTTATCTCTAATGAACTTATCTTCTGCAGCAGAGGTAACTCTGGGTCTTCCTTTCCTGGGGTGGTCCTCATGAGAGCCAGTTCCATCATAGCGCTTGATGGTTTTTGCAACTGTACTTGAAGAAACTTTCAAAGTTCTTGAAATGTTCTGGATTGACTGACCTTCATTTCTTAAAGTGATGATAGACTGTCGTTTCTCTTTGCTTATTTCAGCTGTTCTTGCCATACTATGGACTTGGTCTTTTACCAAATAGGGCTATCTTCTGTATACCATCCCTACCTTGTCACAACACAACTGATTGTGTTGGCTCAAATGCGTTAAGAAGGAATGTAGAGGGTGATTTTGGACGGAGTCAGGCGCAGGAGGGTAAATCACAGAATATATTGTTTATTCAGGAACACAGCGGTACGCAGCAATGCGTAAAACACTCCAGTGCGGTAAATACGGCGCACTGGAGAAAAACAAGGCACACGGGTGAATATCCTGGCGATACAAAATACAAAGTTGCTCCACCAAGCTAGAGTCACCTCCACAATAACTAATCACACACAAAGACAGGGGGGCAGAGGGAACACTTATACAGGGACTAATGAGGGGATATGAACCAGGTGTGTGTAATAAACAAGACAAAACAAATGGAATGATGAGATGAGGAGCGGCATTGGCTAGAATGCCGTTGACGACGAACGCCGAAGCCTGCCCGAACAAGGAGAGGAGGCAGATTCGGAGGAAGTTGTGACAGTACCCCCCCCTTTGACGCGCAGCTCCAGCAGCGCGCCGACACTGGCCTCGGGGATGGCCAGGAGGACGCGGAGCAGGGCGAGCCGGGTGGCAACGGTGGAAATCCCGCAACAGGGAGGGACCGAGGATGTCCCTCACCGGGACCCAGCACCGCTCCTCCGGACCGTATTCCTCCGACTCCACGAGGTACTGAGGGCCCCCACCCGACGCCTCGAATCCAGGATGGAACGGACGGAGTATGCCGGGGCCCCCTCGATGTCCAGAGGGGGCGGAGGGACCTCCCGCACCTCAGACTCCTGGAGCGGACCAGCCACCACCGGCCTGAGGAGAGACACAGGAAACGAGGGGTTCATACGGTAATCAGGAGGGAGTAGTAATCTATAAGTAACCTTATTTATTCTCCTCAGGACTTTGAACGGCTCCACAAACCGCGGGCTCAGCTTCCGGCAGGGCAGGCGGACGGGCAGATTCCGGGTTGAGAGCCAGACCCGATCACCTGGTACAAAGACCGGGGCCTCACTACGGTGGCGGTCAGCGTTGGCTTTCTGGCAACGCACGGCGCGCTAGAGGTGGACGTGGACAGCATTCCACGTCTCCTCCATGTACTCCAGGTTACGGTGGTCAGTCCAGACGAGGAAAGGGTGTTTTGCCCCCTCGAGCCAATGCCTCCACGCGGTCAGGGCTCTGACCACAGCCAACAACTCCCGATCACCAACGTCGTAGTTCTGCTCCACCGGGCTGAGCTTCTTCGAGAAGAAGGCACAGGGGCGGAGCTTGGGTGGCGTGCCCAAGCGTTGGGATAGGACAGTGCCTACCCCTACCTCAGAAGCATCCACCTCCACTGCAAAGGACAATGATGGATCGGGATGGGCCAGTACCGGGGCTGAGGTGAACAGAACCTTCAGGTTACTGAAAGCCCTGTCTGCCTCAGCAGACCAGCAGAGCCGGGACGGCCCACCCTTCAGCAAAGAGGGGATGGGAGCTGCGACCTTGCCAAAGCCCCGGATAAACCTCCGATAGTAATTGGCAAAGCCAATGAAGCGCTGCACCTCCTTCACCGTGGTTGGGGTCGGCCAATTCCGCACCAGGTGAGGTGGTGATGTGGTATCCGAGGAAGGAGATGGACTGTTGGAAGAACAGACACTTTTCTGCCTTGGCATATAGGTCATTCTCCAACAGTCGGCCCAGCACTTTGCGAACCAGGGACACATGCTCGGCGCGCGTAGCGGAATAAACCAGAATGTCATCGATGTACACCACCACACCACGACCCAGCATGTCCCGAAACACCTTGTTCACAAAGAACTGGAAGACTGATGGAGCATTCATCAACCCGTACGGCATCACCAGGTATTCATAATGCCCCGTGGTTGTACTGAATGCTGTCTTCCACTCGTCCCCTTCCCGAACACGCACCAGGTTGTACGCACTCCGGAGATCTAATTTCTTGAACAAGCGCGCCCCATGCATTGATTCGATAACAGAGGAGATGAAGGGTAGAGGGTAGCTATAGCGAATGGTGGTTAGATTAAGTGCCCGGTAATCAAATACAAGGGCACAGACCTCCGTCTTTCTTCTTCACGAAAAATAAACTCGAGGAGGCGGGCGGATTGGAGGGACGTATGAGCCCCTGGCGCAGGGACTCAGAGATGTATGTCTCCATAGCCTCCGTTTCAGCCTGCGATAGGGGATATACATGACTCCTGGGAGGCACAGCGTCTACCCGAAGGTTTATCACGCAATCCCCCGCCCGATGGGGTGGTAATTTGGTCGCCTGCGTTTTGGAGAACGTGTGCGCCAAATCGAGGTATTCGGGGGGAATGCGCACGGTGGAGGTAGTGTCTGGACTTTCCACCATGGTTGCACCAACGGAAACAGCTAGACACCTACCCTGACACTCTCACGACCACCCCGTGAGAACCCTCTGCGGCCATAAAAAGGTGGGGTCGTGTAGTGCGAGCCAGGGAAGACCCAACACAACAGGGAAATCAGGGGACTCAATAATATAGAAGGTGACTTGCTCCCTATGGGTCTCCTGCATGATCATCGTGACTGGTGCTGTAACTTCCATAACAAAACCTGAACCTAATGGTTGACTGTCAAGTGCTGATGGGCAATGGAATGGGTAGGGGAACCAATGTAATACAGAGACTATTAGCTAAAGTTCTGTCCATAAAGTTCCCAGCTGCGCCTGAATCGACCAGCGCCTTACACTGGGGAACTACCGGGTAATCAGGGAAGTGTACGTGTATGGTGCAGTGCGCAGCAGAGGGCTCTGAACGAGTGTAGGATTGCGCTACCTGGGGTGACGCGAGAGTGCCCTGCCTGCCGCCTCCAGATCCGGAAGAACCCTGACGACAGCATGCAGCAGAATGTCCTCTCCTGCATCAAGAGTGACACTGGAGCTGTCGTCCTCTGTTCTCCCGGATCGCTGCACCACCCAGCTTCATCGGAACGGAATCCGGGTTGAAGGGGGGTGAAACGGGCAGGCCTCTTCCAGGACATCCTCTTGAAGCTAGCAGGTTGTCCAACCGGATGGCTATGTCCACCAGCTGGTCGAAAGTCAACATGGTATCCCGGCAGGCTAGCTCCCTTCGGAAGTTCTCTCGAAGGCAGCAGCGTAAGTGGTCGATGAGGGCCCGCTCGTTCCACCCGGACCCAGCCGCTAGAGTTCTAAACTCCAGGGCAAAGTCCTGCACTGTCCTCGTCCCCTGCCTCAGGTGGACCAGTCGCTCGCCCGCCTCTCTTCCTTCGGGTGGGGTGATCGAAGACTGCCCGGAAGAGGTGAGCGAACGCCCCGTAGTTGTCCAACGCGTCTCCTCCTTCACTCCAGACCGCGTTGGCCCACTCCAGGGCTTTCCCCGAGAGGCAGGAGACGAGGGCGGACACCTTCTCCCGCTCCGATGGAGCCGGGCTGATGGTCAAAAAATAGAGGTCCAGCTGCAGGAGGAATCCCTGGCAACGGGCCGCTGTCCCGTTGTACTCCCTCGGCCATGGTAGATGAATCCCTCTGGGCGCTGGGGTGTGGGTGGCTGGATCCGGTCGCTCTGCTGGTCCCGAAGGGCGTTGGACGACCTGGAGAACCCGATCCATCACTTCTCCCAAGCTGGCTATCATGTTGGAGTGCTCCCGGATCCGCTCCACAACTCCAGGCATGTTCTCCACTCCTGCTGACTCCATGATACTGGTGTGTGATTCAGGAACACAGCGGTATGCAGCAATGCGTAAAACACTCCAGTGCGGTAAATACGCACTGGAGAAAAACAAGGCACACGATACGAATAACAAAGTAGCTCCACCGAGCTAGAGTCACCACACTTATACAGGTACTAATGAGGGGATATGAATCAGGTGTGTGTAATAAACAAGACAAAACAAATGGAATGATGAGATGAGGAGCGGCAGTGGCTAGAAGGCCGGTGACGACGAATGCCGAAGCCTGCCCGAACAAGGACAGGAGGCAGCTTCGGAGGAAGTCGTGACAAGGAAAGAAATTCCACAAATTAACTTTTAACAAGGCACACCTGTTAATTGAAATGCATTCCAGGTGACTACCTCATGAAGCTGGTTGAGAGAATGCCAAGAGTGTGCAAAGCTGTCAAGGCAAAGGGTGGCTACTTTGAAGAATCTCACATATATTTTGATTTGTTTAACACTTTTTTGGTTACTACAAGATTCCATATGTGTTATGTCATAGTTTTGATGTCTTCACTATTATTCTACAAAGTAGAAAATAGTAAAAATGAAGAAAAACCCTTGAATGAGTAGGTGTGTCCAAACTTTTGACTGGTACTGTATATATTGGTCCGGACAATCTACACTGAGTGTACAAAACATTAGGAATACCTTCCTAATATTGAGTTGCACCCCCCTTTGCCCTCAGAACAGCCTCAATTCGTAAGGGCATGGACTCTACAAGGTGTCGAAAGCATTCCACAGGGAAGCTGGCCCATGTTGACTCCAATGCTTCCCACAGTTGTGTCAAGTTGGCTGAATGTCCTTTGGGTGGTGGACCATTCTTGATACACACTGGAAACTGTTGATCGTGAAAAACCCAGCAGCATTACAGTTCTTGACACACTCAAACTGGTGCACCTGCTACCTACTACCATACCCCGTTCAAAGGCACTTCAATCTTTTGTCTTGCCCATTCACCCTCCACGGCTAAGGGCAGTATCCAGGCACTCCGCGTTGCATCATACATAAGAACAGCCCTTAGCCGTGGTATATTGGCCATATACCACACCCCCTCGCGCCTTATTGCTTAATTATACAACAGGTGGTTTGAAATTCCCATTGTTAGAGACGGTACATTCATAAAAAGTATAATTGTTTACGTTGTTACCTAGCAACATACTACTACTTTTACAGATCCACTGTCTCATCTGCCCAGCCATGCAATTTATAAACTTGATCTCCAATGTAAAAAGCATCTAGACATTATCTCCGGCATTTGCAACATTGTTGCAATGTTGATCTCCACTGTGTCCCAGAATAATGAACGTGTCGGATGTGATGAGTGTGATAGAAGGAGTCAGGCGCAGGAGGGTAATCACCGAATGCAGAGTTTATTCCGTCGTACACAAATAGCGCTGGATAGCGACAAACGAAACAGGCACAGGGGAAAATCGACCCTGGCAATACAAGGTAACGGTAGCTCCAACAATAACAGCCACAGGGGAAATATCTACCCCGGCAATAACAAGGTACGAGTAGCTCCACCGAGCTACACTACTCTCACAATTAAACAATCACCCACAAGGACAAGGGGGGCAGAGGGAACACTTATACACGGGCTAATGAGAGGATAAGAACCAGGTGTGTGTGATTGACAAGACAAGACAAGACAAATGGAATGATGAAAAATGGAGTGGCAGTGGCTAGTAAGCCGGTGATGACGAACTCCGAAGCCTGCCCGAACAAGGAGGGGAGGCAGCCTCGGCGGAAGTCGGGACAAGACAGACAGGCAGCTTTTCTCAGCCAGTCGAAATAAAAGATCTGCATAATTTTGATGGACATATACAAAGAAATGTCAATAGAAAAACAGATAAAGCGAAACGAAATGCAGCTAGTTTGCTGTCTTTCCAGCTTCAATCCGATGTGATTGTGTTAGCTGTGTAGTTGGCTAGCTAGCAAGAGGGGAAGAACCTCCATAGCAACCATTTTTGTTTGCCAAAGCAACCTGCAAAGTTCTGGAACTATCAACCAGCGCTTGGGTAGTTTTACTTACATTTTACATTTAAATTTTAGCCATTTAGCAGACGCTCTTATCCAGAGCGACTTACAGTTAGTGAATACATTTTTTTTATTTTATTTTTATACTGGCCACCCGTGGGAATCGAACCCACAACCCTGGCGTTGCAAACGCCATGCGCTATCAACTGAGCTACATCCCTGCCGGCCATTCCCTCCCCTACCCTGGACGACGCTGGGCCAATTGTGCGCCGCCCATGAGTCGCGCCACTTTCCATGGCAGTCAATACAAATAGAACTAATGACCAGAGAACGCCTGGAATTGCACTTGACAACCAGTGTTAGTGAATGTAGCATCACGTTTTGTTTAAAAATGTATGGTTTGGCAAAGAATCTTGCTTTTTAATGCTCAAATCAAAAAAAAAAAAATAGAAAACATTTTTTTATGGAATAAAAAGATTAGAAAAAAAACAAACAAAAAGGAAACAAATAAATATATCTAACAAGTAATATCTAACAATTTCACAACATATACCCAATACACAAAAATCTAAGTAAAGCAATGGAATTAAGAATATGTAAATATATGGATAAGCAATGTCAGAGCGGCATAGACTAAGATACAGTAGAATAGTATAGAAAACAGTATATACATATGAGATGAGTAATGCAATATATGTAAACATTATGAAAGTGACTAGTGTTTCATTTATTAAAGTGGCCAGCGATTTCTAATCTATGTATAGCCTCTAATGTGCTAGTGAAGGCTACTTAACAGTCTGATGGCTTTGAGATAGAAGCTGTTTTTCTGTCTCTCTGTCCCAGCTTTGATGCACCTGTACTGACCTCGCCTTCTGGATGATAGCGGGGTGAACAGGCAGTGGCTCGGGTGGTTGTTGTCCTTGATGATCTTTTTGGCCTTCCTGTGACATCGGGTGCTGCAGGTGTCCTGGAGACCTAGTAGTTTGCCCCCGGGGATGCGTTGGGCAGACCGCACCGCCCTCTGGAGAGCCCTGATACAGCCCGACAGGATGCTCTCAATTGTGCATCTGTAAAAGTTTGTGAGGGTTTTAGGTGCCAAGCCACATTTATTCAGTCTCCAGCCTTCTTCACCACACTATCTGTGTGGGTGGACCATTTCAGTTTGTCAGTGATGTGTACGCCGAGGAACTTGAAGCTTTCCACCTTCTCCACTGCGGTCCCGTCAATGTGGATAGGGGGGTGCTCCCTCTGCTGTTTCCTGAAGTCCACGATCCATAACTGATGTGGCTCATGCAATGAAATGTATTTTTTGTAATGTCAGTTGAGTTGATTCAACAAATCACAGCAGAGATTAATGGGTACACTTCCTGCTTTTACTTCCTGCTTTACTTCTTGCTTTTCTCCTTTGGGTACGCTTGTTCTATTCATTCTATTTCTATGATCCATTCACTCTTAGAAAAAATGGTGCTATCTAGAACCTAAAGGGGTTCTTTCGGCTGTCCCCATAGGAGAAACCTTTGAAGAACCCTTTTTGGTTCCAGGTAGAACCCTTTTGAGTTCCACAGAGGGTTCTACATGGAACTCAAAAGGGTTCTACCTGGAACCAAAAAGGGTTCTCCTATGGGGACAGCGGAAGAACCCATTTGGAACCCTTTTTTCTAAGTGTATAATAACCCTGATAGGTATTAATAACTCATTTTGTCTTTTCCCTCCCTCTCTCTCCCCTCCATCCCTATATTCTCTCAACTTTTCAACCCTCTTTCTCTCTCTCTCCTTTGTTCTCCTTCCCTCTCCCCCACCCCTTCTCTCTCTCTCTCCCTCTTTCAGGTCTTATTGTCTACTTGGGGATGATGGTGGGGGCCTTCGTGTGGGGCGGCCTGGCCGACCGGATCGGACGGCGACAGACCCTCCTCATCTCTCTCTCCATCAACAGCGTCTTTGCCTTCTTCTCCTCCTTCGTTCAAGGATACAGCTCTTTCCTTTTATGCCGTCTGCTCTCCGGCGTGGGGTAAGGAAGGACGCTCTGTCACACACCCCTTCTCCTATAAAAACAACTCCGCTATAAATACTAGTGCCGACTGTAAATGCTTCCAAAATTAATGTGCCCTGCAATGACTCCCAAAGCAGTAAGTCTGTAAGCGATCCCAGCTTAGTTAAATCAACTGGATGAAATGTGTATGAAGCCTATCTATTATTGATGTGGATAATGTTATTGTGCTGGCACAGATTATTGAAATGGTTTAATGGTCTAAAGAGACTCTGACTCTTTATTTCTCTCTCTATCTCTCTCTCTCTCTCTCTCTCTCTCTCTCTCTCTCTCTCTCTCTCTCTCTCTCTCTCTCTCTCTTTCTCTCTCTCTCTCATATTTCTCTTTCGTTCATCAACTTTCCCTATTCTCTCCCTCACCCCTCTTCTTTTTCCACATTTGTGCTGTCATCCCTGTCACTCTCTCACTCTTTCTCAATGTCTCTTCCCCTCTCACTCCCCTCTAATGTCTTCCTGGCCCCTCTCTCCCCACCCTCTCTCTTTATCGCTCCCTCTCCTCTCTCTATCGCTCTATCCCTCTCTCTCTCTCTGTCTCTCTCTCTCTCTCTCTCTCTCTCGCTCTCTCTCTCTGCAGCATCGGTGGCTCCATCCCCATCGTGTTCTCCTACTACTCTGAGTTCCTGGCCCAGGAGAAGAGAGGAGAGCACCTCAGCTGGCTCTGCATGTTCTGGATGATCGGTGGCATTTATGCCTCTGCCATGGCCTGGGCCATCATCCCGCACTATGGTGAGAAATGTCAATTAACCAATCAACCAACCAGTCAATCAATCAACATATCAGTGAGTCGGTTGGGGGGTTGTTGGTCGATCAAAAAGTCAGTTCATTTCTACCACACCAGAGTGAAATTTGGTTTCCAAGCAAGGATTACACATACTGTACATTTAAAGACAATTGAATACACACGATTTATACACACAGAAACAATCATCATATTCTTTGTTATGCTCCTATCAAACATGGATGCATATGCTTATCGTCCTGTATACTGCTCTCTGGTATGACCCTTGCACCATAGTTCTTCAACCTCTTTATGTCCCTGTTCCAGGCTGGAGTTTCCAGATGGGCTCTGCGTACCAGTTCCACAGCTGGCGTGTATTTGTGTTGGTGTGTGCCTTCCCCTCTGTGGCAGCCATCTCTGCTCTCACCACAATGCCCGAGAGCCCACGCTTCTTCCTGGAGGTCAGTCCACCAACCACCAATGAAAATATAACAAAAATAGTAGTTGAAATGGATTCATTCATCCAAATAATTAAACTATAAAAAGTACAGTGATTCCCCTGAGATAAAGTAATTTAGCTACCCAAGGCATTGTTTATCATCTTGGGTTTAACTTGGGACTTACTGCTGTGTTTGAATATCATGACACTTACAGTAGCTACCTTCATTAAACACCTGCTGGGATCCTGATTATCCTGATAAATATACCATAATGAGTTCCTATTTATTTAGCTATTCATTAGACAAATGTGTCTGTCTTGTCTGTTGTAGAATGGAAAACACGATGAGGCTTGGATGATTCTGAAGCAGGTCCATGACACCAACATGAGGGCGAAGGGCTACCCAGAGAGGGTCTTCTCTGTGAGTGACACACACACAGTACATCCATCCTAAACCACTATCCAACCACTATCAGACACATCTAGTCTGCAATCAGTGAAGCAGTCTTTTATTCTGAGAAAATACATGAGGGGACATTTTTATATTCATGAATTATCTTGCAATTACTGCCTCTGTGCAACCACAGCCTCTCTCATGCATTTACAGTTAGGAGGATCCTTGTTAAATTCGCATTAATTATCTTGAATTTATTAGTCATTTGAGGATGAATTAAGCTTTGAATTAAGCTTTGATAAACTTGTTTAGGGAGTAATTATGTTAAGGAAGTTGGTGTGACTGAGTTGTGTTTTTGCCCCCAGGTGACCACCATCAAGACAGTTAAGCAGATGGATGAGCTGGTGGACATGGGAGAGGGCACCACCTGGCACCAGAGATGGAGGATGAAGCTTGCTGACCTGTTCAATCAGGTAACATACTCTACCTTAACCTTTTCAACCAGGTAACATACCATCATACTGGTAATGAACAGCTAAACCAGAGACGATTTTAATATTTCACTTGCTTGCCTAAGGATCTTTGGTCAACTGGGGCTAAATTGAATGTGAGGATTATCCATTCTTCTTCTTCTTCTTCTTCTTCTTCTTCTTCTTCTTCTTCTTCTTCTTTTTCTTCTTCTAAGTTTTGAATGCTAATCATTGGTCTAACAAAAATGTGTTATATTCTAGCTCAAACGAAATTGTAACTGTATACCCAAAAAATATATTTTATTGTCACATACACCAGGTAGGTGCAGTGAAATGTGTTGTTTTACAGGGTCAGCCATAGTAGTACAGCTCCCCTGGAACAAATTATGGTTAAGTACAGTACCTTGCTCAAGGGCAGATCGACAGATTTTTCACCTTGTTGGCTCAGGTATTCAAACCAGCAACCTTCCGCCTATGGTCTCTCATACTTCACTGAATTACAATCACCAATGCTATTACTGTCAAAGAGAACAGAGTAGTTTCATGTTTATATGCTGTTAACAACAGAATGAGAGACTGGAACGATTGTTTGTATATGAGCCCACGTTGTTTATAAAGTGCCTGTGTGCAGAGATTACCTAGCTATGTTTACATTTACGTCATTTAGCAGACACTCTTATCCAGAGCGACTTACAGTTAGTGAATACATATTTTTTTTTATACTGGCCCCCCGTGGGAATCGAACCCACAACCCTGGCGTTGCAAACGCCATGCTCTATCAACTGAGCTACATCCCTGCCGGCCATTCCCTCCCCTACCCTGGACGACGCTGGGCCAATTGTGCGCCGCCCATGAGTCTCCCGGTCGCGGCCGGCGGCGACAGAGCCTGGATTCGAACCAGGATCTCTAGTGGCACAGTTAGCACTGCGATGCAGTGCCTTAGACCACTGCGCCACTCAGGAGTACTAGCTGTGTTTACTGTTGGCTTGTGTGGAACATTGAACTTTATGTTTATTTAATGCTGTTGTGGATTGTAGAGAGACTTCCTTTGAGATATATTGTTTGTGTGTGTGTGTGTGTGCGTTTGCGTGTGCGTGTGCGTGTGTGTGTCGGTTTGTGTGTGTGTGTGTCTGTGAACCTCCCTGCAGGTGTGGAGCAACTTCCTGGCCATCTTCTCTCCTGAGTACCGCCGCACCACTCTCATGATGATGGCTGTGTGGTTCTCTATGTCCTTCAGGTAAAGTCAAGCTCCCAAAACTGTTTTCAGATAATATTCAGCCAAAGTCAGATCCACATAGAATGAACTACTGGTATAATGAACTAACTTGATTTCTTGTTAGATGTTTTGATTATTTGTGTATTTGGATTGTATTTGCAAGGCATTCTACTGCACTGTTGGAGCTAGTAACATAAGCTTTTTCGCTGCATCTGCTATAACACCTGCAAATCTGTGTACGTGACCAATAAACTTTTATTTGATTTTGTCTGACTCAAGTAAAAATGTAGTTTTACATTACTGATATTGATGATATGGTTAGTGTCCTATACCTTCTAAGTGGTTTGTATTATTAGTATATCATCATGATCCTTCCATCTGTCTTAACATCCATCTCCTTCTCTCCCTCAGTTACTATGGGCTGACAGTGTGGTTCCCTGACATGATCAAGTATCTCCAGAAGCAGGAGTACTCCTCGCGCACCAAGGTCTTCATCAAGGAGAAGGTGGAGCATGTCACCTTCAACTTCACCCTGGAGAATCAGGTGCACCGCAATGGAGAGTACTTCAACAACAAGTAGGTCCCCCTTCCCTCTTCCCTCATCAGCATTGTCATGGGAACACAGCAGAGTACCGAGCCATTCATAAAGTAAATAGGTCAAGGGTCAATCTGTCATTCTGATGTTAAAACAAACTCTCTCTCTCTCTCTCTCTCTCTCTCTCTCTCTCTCTCTCTCTCTCTCTCTCTCTCTCTCTCTCTCTCTCTCTCTCTCTCTCTCTCTCTCTCTCCTCTCTCTCTCTCTCTCTCTCTCTCTCTCTCTCTCTCTCCTCTCTCTCTCTCTCTCAAATTCAATTCAATTTCAATGTAAGGACTTTATTGGCATGGGACACATGTTAACATTGCCAAAGCAAGTGAAGTAGATAATAAACAAAAGTGAAATAAACAATAAAAATTAACAGTAAACATTACACTTACCAAAGTTCCAAAATAATAAAGACATTTCAAATGTCATATTATGTACAAAAGGGAAAATAAATTAACTATTGTATTTACAATGGTGTTTGTTCTTCACTGGTTGCCCTTTTCTTGTGGCAACAGGTCACAAATATTGCTGCTGTGATGGTACACTGTGGTATTTCACCCAATAGATATGGGAGTTTATCAAAATTGGATTTGTTTTTGAATTCTTTGTGG